>NW_026775581.1:76412680-76935180 GCF_030987335.1 Cornus florida | reverse complement strand
TCCCGAATAGAGGGCAATGGCTTTCTGCCAATAATGCGGCCTCGGACCTCGTCCAAACTCCGATTAAAGCCGGCTAAAAACATGTAAACCTTGTCGTTTTTCCTCTCTCTTCTTTTGACGAGCGTAGTTGTTCGAATTCTCCCAAACATCATCATAACACTGATCAAGTTCCTGCCATAAAGTTACCAATTCGTTATAATAAGTAGTAACATCGTGATCATTCTGCTTGGATTTCCAAAGTCAAGTTTTCAACTCAAATATTTGAGAAGAATTCTCCAGGTCTGAATAAAGATCTCGAACGGCCTCCCAGACATCTTAAGCAGTGGAAAGAAATAGGTGAGGTTTTCCAATGGTAGGTTCCATGGAATTGATGAGCCAAGCAATAACAAGAGAATTTTCAGACTGCCATTTTTTCAGATTAGGGTCACCAGCAACAGGTTTCGAAATTTCGCAAGTCAAATGCCCAATTTTGCCTCTGCCATTGATCGCCAATTTTACGGACTGAGCCCACTTGAGATAATTGTGCCCATTGAGTTTTGTAACCGTGAGATAAAGGGCTAAATTCTGGGAATGGTAATCGGCAGATACAGGTATGGGATTGGACGAAATATTCGTGGGAGAAATAGTGGGATTGGGTGGAATGGTTTCGGAAGTACTGGAAGAGACGGTACGATTTCCTTGGGTGCCAGTCATCGCCGACTTATACGACATCATCAGAAAATAGAAAAAAAGCATAAGGCTTTGATACCATGAAGGTTTTTTTAAGAAGAAAAATATTTAGTCTTCTTATCTTTCAAGAGAGACAATTACAAGATAAATAGTAGAGGAAGCCCGCAAAATCAGCAAATCAAATCAGCAAAACTCTAGGCTAGAAAATAGGAAACAGAAACTACTATAATCTGAAATAGTAGTTTCAGATTTTATTTTCAAAAATTGAATTTCCTAATTTATTTCCTAGAAATCAGACAGTTACATTTATGAAGGTAGGACTTGTCAAGTCAAATCCCATGTATTTTGTGGCATCGTTAGAGGTCCTAGCTGAACCCAAGCCTATAAAATATGCTTTAAGACATCCAGGTTGTCTTTCTGCTATGCGGGAAGAAATTAATGCTCTTCATCAAAATGACAAGTGGGATTTAAAATTCAATGACAACCAGATATGAATGTTATTAGGTGTAAATGGGTTTTCAAGACAAAGCTTTATGCAAATGGGCCATTTTGTTGCTAAAGGTTCAACCAAGTTCCTGACATTGATTTTTCTGAAATTTTTTCACCAGTAGTGAAACCAGCTACTATTTGAAACCTTTTAATAGCTGCATTGGCGAAACATTGGGACATGCGATAACTTGATGTCAAAATTTTCTCTCTCCATGGTCACCTGAATGAAACTGTTTTTATGGGGGTTGCAAGTTTATCTTTACACTAGTAGCATTACATTCTATGCGTGATGATAACCCTTTTGTTGATCCTCAACATTTCAGGAGCATTGTTGGAGGGTTGCAATATTTAACCTTCACAAAGCCTCGCATGTAACAACCCTCACCCTAGCTAGACACAACATTGTCCACTTTTGGCTCCTCCGGACCAGAGACTTCCGAGGGGGTCACTCATCCTAGTATTACTACAGGTTAAGCACATTTAACTCTGGAGTTTTGGTGAGTTCACGGCCATCACGGCTTTTAAACGCGTTGTGTCATAGAAGAGTATTGAATCTACATATAGCACTTGCCCAATTCACACCCAGGCGATGTAGGATTGTGCATATGTAGCTCGCCCAGTGTGGTAGCTTACTGGTGCCACTTGCACATGCTTACACACACCCGCCCTCAAAGTTGCCACACTTCCAGCTAGGTTAGGCTCTGATACCATTGGTAACAACCCTCACCCTAGCTATACACAATATTGTTCGCTTTTGGCTCCCCTGGACTTCCTAGGGGGTCACCCATCCTAGTATTACTACAAGTTAAGCACACTTAACTCTAGAGTTCTGGTGGGTTCATGGCCATCACAGTTTTAAAATGCGTTGTGTTATAGAAGGGTGTTGAATCTACATATAGCACTTACCCATCCACACCCAAGCGATGTGGGATTGTGCACCTAGCTTGCTCAATGTGGTAGCCTACTGGTACCACCTGCACACGCTCACACACACTCGCCCTCAAGGTCGCCACATCATATTTCTTTTAGTGTGATTATGCATGTCAGTTTAGGCATCAACCAACTAATTTTCACTTTCAGTAAGTCAAACGGATACTTCAATATATTCGTGGCACACTTAATTATGGCATTCGATTACTTGCTAATACTCTCTTGGACTTATATGGATTCTTTAATCCTGACTGGGCTGGATGCCCTCTAATACTTCTTGTGTTGTTCATGCTGAATTTCTATGTTCAATTTTATTTTTTCTTAACATATACCAATCTGTGTTGGGGACTGGATGTTTTGGTTCATTTGGTCAGGTGGATTTTGAAGGGTTATTTCCTACCGACATTATATTTCTAATTCCTAGAGGGGGCCATTTTCAGAAAATAGGGAGATAAGGATGATATTAAAAGCATATCGAGGATGATTGGAGTGGAAATGTGTTGGGGGAGATAGAGAAGCAGTGGTGGCCGGAAAGATTATGGTTTGGAAGACGGAGAAGCATAATTGATTTATCTATCCACTGTAAACAAATTGAATCATGTTATGAATATAGTCTCTTGCATTTATAAGTCCTGGAAGGATTTTTATGCTTTCCGTTGTCCTATAGGTCCAGGGCATTTCAGATCACTGTCATTGGGTTTGAGTTATATCTGTTTCTTTTATTTATTCAAGTTTTTGCTGCCTCCATGGTGGCTTTCGATGGCATGTGGAGATGACCACCTATTGACACAACGACTGCCCACTTGGAGCATGGTAGATGCCATTTTCACTGTTGGGGTCTAGTCAGTGAAGAATACAGATGCAATTCCTAATATTTGGAATGATTTGTCAGTATAAAATCCTGTACGTAATTCTGGCCTATGCAGCACACTCTAAATAGGAAGAATGAATTACAAGCTCACATTTACATATATATGGTCAACTTGAAATTTTATATGAGCATTTGCAGGGAAACTACAGCCTTTCTCTTTTTCACCAGGAGGAAGTAGAGTCTAGATATTGTCCAATTACAGAAAAAGTAATAGAAAGCAACATATATTGTCCAATTATAGGAAAAGTAGTAGAAACCAACAAGTACTCTTTAGTGTAGTAACTTGATATTCTTTCTTTTCTTTTCTTTTTCTCTTTTCCTCTCTCCTTTCAATTTTCTCTTTTTTCAACCTTTGTTGATCAGGGATTTGCTATGCATTCACTTCTTAGGTAGGTTTTTGAGCATGCTAGTTGAAATGTTTGGAAACTCCCGCAAGTCTTTTGTTCAATAGCTTTCATACAATTACTCAAGTTCTGCAATTTTTTATTTTGATACAAATTTTCTTCTTACTTTGTAGGATAGCTCAACGAATTGTGAGTGGGGATGTTCCACAGCCCCTGTTGAACCGGAAGGTTTCTGGTTTTCTTACTTGCTCAAATTTTCCTTTTAGTTGAAATCTTTTTATGTCTCTTATGTAGATCTGCTTGAGACATTTTTTTCTAATTGATTAATTAATGATTTAGACGTTTTTGCTAAATGACTACTTCAGGCATATTCTTGTAGTGGATCAATTTTGTCTTTTTTGAGTGATAGTGTCTAATAAAAGATTTTATTTTCACTTTGTTGCTCCTATTAATCTTTGGGTAAATGTCTTAAATGAAAATTTCATGGCCCATGTAATCTGACAAATATAGGAACTTAAGGAATCACAAAATTTCCACACTTCAAAAAAATGTAGGTTTTGATGTATAGTATTCTAAACCAGCTTTCTTTAAAGATTTGTGTGTATATGAACATATATATTCAAGATTAAGAAATGTTCTATCGGCATATAAAGATGGTAGACAACAATTTTTAAATAAAAATATAGGAGCCATAGGAAGCATTTTTATGATATGTAGTTTGAATCTCCAACTATTTTTATCATCATTGTTATAATTGTTTGCGTTTTGGCTTGTACTCTGCAGGTGATCTCATTGAATATGTCTGCACTATTAGCTGGAACGGCAATGATGGGAACATTGGAGAATAGAGTGGAAGCTATACTGAAGGAGGTTTTTGATGCAAAGGGGAAGATAGTTTTATTCATTGATGAGATTCACACCATTGTTGGTGCAGGTGTGTCTTCAACTTAGAATCATACACTAAGAAGTTATAATTAGATTGCCACTACCCAGTTTGGTCTCTGTTAATTGAGGTTGCAAGAAGGTTTTCACAAAGTGACTTTCCTCATGCTCTAGCCTGCATCATCAGGCTTGGCAGCCAGAAGTTTCGTCGAAGCATGACATCCTAACTTATAATAATCATATTAATCAAATCCCTAACTTACAACAATCACGATAATCAAATCCCTAAAATAAAGGAGCTAATATGGCATATTAGCTGTCACGACTATGATATTCCAACAATAATTTTTTCTTAGTAACCTCATATCCATCAAGCAAAACTGGTTGAATCATCTTATGTTAATCTTTTCTTTATTGAAGTTCCTTGAGTGTTAGGAAATTGATCGCATTGGGTTTCGACACTTGAGAAGAGGAACTATTTTTTGGAAGTTTTATTGATTGATAAAAGGCCGCTACCCATTGTTGGTTTTATCCTATGTTACCTGGACTCGCCGGTGCCAGCCCTAGTGTCCGTGTCGACACGACACGGACTTGGACACGGACATGGGATATGTATCGGACCCTTCATCTTTCCATTGGACATGACTGATGCTTGTGATTGATGCTTCTGAAGCATTACGAATTTATTTCATATTTTATTTGTCGAATCGGCAGCCATTCACGGTGTTTGAAAGCTTTCTGGTTGAAAAATGGCGGTCTGAGTTGAAATCAGGGTTGTGAAGGTTGAAGACGGCTTTTCTGTTTGGCAATACGCGCTGTCTTTGTGCAGTTTTATGTGCCTAAACAGCGCGTGGTTTCACACGAACTTGACCATTGACCATAGGTTTTAATACCGTCCATTGATGATGCCACCTGTCTTGTTAAATGTAAAGAGATGGAGATATGTGGCTTTTGGTTTAAAGTGAAAAGTCACAGCTGTAAACCACTACCTACTGCAACGTGTTATTATGGTTTACAATCACGGTAATAAAATAAATTTTATTATAAAACAATACAGCAGATATATATATATTTTTTTTATGGGAAAAATTAATGTCTCAACTAGGGCTGCAAATGAACCGAGCCGAGCCGAGCTTTGGCTTGCTCGGGCTCGGCTCGTTAACTCCACAGAGGTGCTCGGGCGAGCTTGGACTAGCCAGGCTCGGGCTCGGGTTCGGCTCGGAATCGTTACATTACCGAATAGCCACCAATTCAAGAAACCATCTGAGCTCTTCCATTAAATCCGATCTTCATCTTCGACCGAGAAACAAATTCATCCTATCTCCCTCTCCGACAACAAAGAAAAAAAAAATACAGAACAAGATTAAATCAAACCTTACAAGGCTATATCGGACTTGATCTATCGATATGTTGCATTGCTGTAACTTAAGATCTGTTAGAAAGAGGAAAGAGAGAGTTGTGTCGCACGAGGAGCGTTGCCGGCGACATCATGTGGACCATGCGGCGGAGCTGAAGAAGAGGACGTGCCGTAGACTTGTAGTTCTAGGTCAACTCTAATCTTTAACTTTAGAAACCAACGGCTGAGATGTATTTATCCTAATGGCTAAGATTAAACCTTATTTGATGGGCTAATAAATTATATCTGCATGGGCCTTAATAATGAGATGATGTGGGTTGGGCTAAACTTATATTCATATGGGCTAAACTTTTTAACTGTGAAATGGTAATATAAATGGCAAGGAGGGAACTAGTAATGGGCTAACCTGGGCTATAGCCCAGGTCCAATTGAAAAAAAAATTTAGTACTATTGTTCCTATAAGCCCGTGTACTACTCTTCCTCTTTCTATCAGCCCAGCCCAATCCATAGTATTTCTATAAATAAAAAGAATTATAAAATTTACAAAGGTCAAACTTTAAATATGAGCAAGCCCACGAACCATAGACATGCCCAATCACAAAATAAACCATAATAAAATATAATAGGGCCCAACCCAGTAAATCAAAACACATTGTTAGTCTATCGAAGAAGACCTAAACTCTTCGTGTGTAAGGCACTAAGGCATAAGTAGATGGATATCATGAATTATTATTGTTAATCCAGTGAAATATTGAATTTTATTTTTGTGTATATATATATATATATAAAAAGGCGTTGTTGATGACTTGATAATTTCTTATTAAATTGGGTAATTTACAGTATAATGGATTAATAACTAGTCAAGGGCGGAGCACATAGGTCTTACTTTCTAATGTGAATTTATTGATAAGGAACATATATAACTTGCATTCTTGTAGTTGTTTGTTTTAATACTTGTATGAAGCAAACTTCAATGGATTCTTGACTGTAAAAATACGTTAGAGTTTGGAAGTGTAAATGTATTAGAAAGTTGTAAATTATTTGGTTTAATTGAATAACTGATGCATAATAATTATGTATTTAGAGCATGGATGACACACTAAGCAATCATGGGTTTAATTATTTTTAGTTCTCCCTACTTTGCAATCCTGGCTCCGCCCCTGATAAATGGGCCTTCAAATTAACGAGCCTGTTCACGAGCCTAATGAGCCGAGCTCAATGTTGCTCAAGCTCGGCTCATTTATTAAACGAGCTTGAAAATTGAGTTCGAGCTCGGCTCTTTTACTAACGAACCAAGCCCGAGCTGAGCTTTTAACGAGCTGAGCCCGAGCTGTTCATGAACAGCACAGCTCGGTTCATTTGCAACCCTAGTTTCAACCATAAAAGAAACCTTATAATTTTTTTCTTTTCCAAAATGTCCAAGTACCGGTGTCTAAATATCAGACACTTTTGAGCCCGAGTCCTCATATCCTGTAAATTAATAGATTGATTAATCCGACCCCTAGACACGTAGTTGTGTCTGACACCCGCACCCGAGTTCGGGTAACATAGGTTTTATCTATTTGGGAGATGGGAGGAAAATACTGGAGGCAGACGTAACTTTTGGTTTTATTTTGCACAAAGTGGCTTTATATATATATAAATTCTGTATCCTTGCGCTTTTTATTCTAAACTTCCACCATTTGCACCAAGCAATGAATGTAGCTTTTGGTTTTATTTTGCACAAAGTGGCTTTTTATATATATATATAAATTCTGTATCCTTGCGCTTTTTATTCTAAACTTCCACCATTTGCACCAAGCAATGAGTGTAGCTTTATATGATGCAAGTTTAAATCATGTCATGTGCAGAAGTGCTTAACTTGGCATCCCCTTTTTTTATGGTTATGATGTTCTAATTCAACTATTTGCTGAAGTGGTGGTAATATTAGTGCTATGTACTCTGTAGGGTCTACTATAACAGATAACAAGGATGTTGCAAACCTTTTAAAACCAGTACTTGGCCGAGGTAAGCTCCGATGCATAGGAGCAACTACTTTGAAAGAGTACCGAAAATATATTGAAAAGGACACTGCTCTTGAGCGTAGATTCCAACAAGTTTTTTGTGATCAGCCATCTGTACAAGACACAATCTCCATTCTTCGCGGATTGCGCAAACGGTATGAGTCGCATCATGGTGTTAAAATATCAGACAAGGCTATAGTTTCAGCTGCAGTACTTGCAGATCGATATATTACGGAGCGGTTTTTGCCTGATAAAGGTATGTGATGGTTTGATTACTTGAGTTTGAAAGGATTTTTTTATTTTTATTGTCCATGAGGACTAGAATCAAGTAACATTTATTTGTGCTTGTAAAATAACTTCTATTTTTTATATCTCATTCTCTGCTTTTGTTCCTATGTCATAATGTTTCATTAGTTCTAGCATATATCTTGTGTCTCTTGTTATGCAATTATGTAATGCAACTTCATGATGTTAAGTTGCAGTAGAATTATTCATGGGAGGGAAGTCACTGAATACTTCCTTGTATATTAAAATTTGCAGGCCTACCTCAATTTGCTATATATTTTTCTCTGTTTTATTTCAGCCATTGATCTTGTTGATGAAGCTGCTTCCAAGCTGAAAATGGAGACCACTAAGCCTATGGAGTTGGATGAGATAAATGCAGCCGTGTTCAATTTGGAGATGGAAAAGCAATCTTTAGATAATGACATTTTTAAAGCTCCCAAAGAAAGATTAGACAACTTGGAATATAATCTAAGTGTACTTCAAAAGAGACGGGAAGGACTAATGGAGAAGTGGGAGCATGAGAAGGCTATTCTTGAGAAACTACGTTCAACTAAACAGTTGGTAATTCTTATTTTCGTGTAGAATCTGCAAAGCTAATTAAGTTCTCAAATTTTTCGTCCTATATCTGATTCATATATTTTAAATCATATATTTTTTTCCGTAAATAATATTTTAAAACATATGATAGATTGAAAGAGTTAAAAAAGATATGGAAGCCCTAGAGCATGATGATCCGCTCAAATATGAAGAACTAAATAGTTATGTGGAGTCTCTTCAGAGCAAGCGTGAAGAGGATAGGAAGAGTTTTATGGAATCACAAATTTCTGGAAATTGTTTGCTTCGATTTGTAGTCACTGACCATGAGATTCAAGAGGCTGTAGGTGAATGGACAGGTATACCATTATCGAACATATCACAGTCAGACATGGAGAAGCTAGTCACGATTGAAGAGGTTCTCCACCAAAAGGTTATTGGTCAGGATGTTGCAGTTAAATCAGTTGCCGATGCAATTCGGCGTTCAAGGGCAGGATTGTCTGACCCCAAAAGGCCAATAGCAAGCTTAATGTTCATGGGCCCTACTGGTGTTGGTAAGACTGAGCTGGCTAATGCATTAGCTAGTTACCTCTTTGGCACGGAAAAAGCTCTTGTGAGAATCGACATGAGTGAGTACATGGAAAGGTCTGCAGTTTCCCGCTTGATTGGTGCGTCTCCTGGACTTGTTGGTCCTGAGGAGGGACAGCTTACTGAACCAGTTCTTCGGAGACCTTATTCTGTTATTCTATTCGATGAGATTGAAAAGGCACATAGTGATGTGCTCAATATTTTGTTACAGCTTTTGGGTGATGGGAGGGTAACTGATTCTAGTGGGAGGACCGTTAGTTTTAAAAACTGTGTGGTGCTAATGACATCAAATATTGGGTCCCAGGATATCCTAAGAATTCTTAAAAATAACGACGACGGCAAGGAAAAAATTTATGATACAATGAAAAGACAGACTATGGAGTTGGCTAGAGAAACTTTTAGTCCTGAATTCATGAATCACGTTGACGAGTTTATTGTTTTCCAGCCGCTGAATACAGAGGAAATTGCTAGAATTGTTGACATACAGGTGACTTCTCTTCTTTAGTTTTTATTATTTTCATTCAATTCCAACCAGCAATTTGCCTTACTGTATCCTTCTTCTATTAATTGGCATATATGTATATATATTATATATTTAACCTAGAGTTAGAGTGGAGACGCTTTGTTTCAAAGTGTTCATTTTTACCCTTGATTAGTTATAATCTTCCACTTGATATATTTTTATTCTTCTTATGGACAAGAGGAGTTGAGAAGATATCAACATGATGGAGCCTCCTAGGCCTTTGGTTCTTGTATTGACATCTGATTTTTTTTAGTTTCTTCAATGATGAATCTATTCTTTTCTTATATATTTATACATGTGTGTGTCAGAACCCATCCACACCGTGTAGATATTTTTCGCTTTGCACACTCTACTCTCAATGCTCACGTTTTCCTTGAAATGTGTCTAACACATGTAGGTTGGGGTATCCGCACATACACGTCTCAACAACTTCTCCCTCGGGCGATGTGAAACGTCACAATCACTTCTTCTTAAGTAACATTGAACTAGTTCTGCTTGAGTATAAGTCTTAGTTGGATGATCCAAAAACCAATTGATCGATAATGTGTTATGAAAATAAGATGAGAATTCAGAGCAGCTCATTACTGCATGGTCAAAATAGATGTAATCAAAAGTAGCTCAATGCTTAAAGTAGTTGGTTTTTGTCAGGGGCTTGCTTTTTTTAGAGATTAAGAAATTTCTCGTGTCACATAAACATTTCATACAATTAAGTTGAGATGTGTTTCAAGTTGTTTCCATTGATATGGTTGTGGCATGGGTGCTACTGACTTGAACAACATGAGGAAGTTTGAACTTCTGATATCTTCAAATTGTTTTCCCTTGTTGCCTTCTCACATGCACCTCTAAACATCATCATCATCCTTGCCTTTATCTCAAACGAATGCGGTTAGCCAAAAGGTTATGTATCTACATGAACTTATTAATCTCTTAATTTAAGAATATTAACGTATTGTAATTATTAAAAGTAACTTGTATCGCTAACATCATTGCTAATTATGTGTTGCAGATGAACTGCTTGAAAGATAGACTCAATGAAAGGAAAATTGATCTCCACTACACAAGGGAAGCTGTCGATCTTATTTTAACACTGGGCTTTGATCGAAACTTTGGTGCCAGACCAGTGAAAAGGGTGATACAACAGATGGTTGAGAATGAAATTGCAATAAGAGTCCTCAAAGGTGATTTTAAGGAAGATGACTCGATTCTTGTTGATGCTGACATGTCCCCATTAGCAAATGACCTTCCTCCCAGCAGTAGACTGCTTATCAAGAAATCGGAGATTGAAATGGTGGCAAAGCAAGCAGAAGCCTGAACATGATTGGCGGTTTTAAGTGTTTTGAAATGCCAGTTTTTTTTTTTTTTTTGGCTTATAGAGGGATTCAGGTAACTTAGGTTTTATTGTTGCATGCCCATAGAATAGTTTCTTCAAAGCACAAATACAATCTATAAAGCGTCACTACATAAAAACACGCCCACTAAATAAATTGAAAGGGAAAAAAAGGGATTGCTATATAAGTGACAACTCTCCATGCGAGGAAAATGTACATAAGAGGGTTAAATTCAATGCTTTTAAACACCACATTTCATTTCATTTGAATGCAAGATTGTCGTATGGAGTAACCATTTGTTAACACTATAGGAAATTTTTATCTTTTTCAGGAGGCATCTGAATGATCGGCGCTGTAACTTACTACGTATGATTCTACAACACAAAGGTGGCTTCTTCTTCTTCTCCTTATGTCCTTGTGAAGAAATCTGGAGAGCATTACCAAAATTGTTGCACTATTAATCTATTGTTGTTGGTTTTGCATTTGAATGAACGAAAGAAAAGCCTGGAAAGATACTTTACTAGAAAACTGATTGGAAAATCAATAGGTTTGAAAAGAATAGTGCAAATTCATCCCATGACTACCTACAATGAGCAGTAAAAAGATATTGTTCCCTTCTGAAGTGGAAACAAAAATCTAATCTCAATATTTAATTAGGGAGGCCGAATTATAATTTTTTTATTTTTTTCGCATATTGAAACTTTTCAGCCTTGGAGCATTTGGTTTTTGAAAGTAATGGCATATTGATAGTCATTTTCTCTTCTTTCACCTGGCTAGTGATAGGTATATGGTAAGAGCAGTATCTCAAGTCCAGTAAGTTTTTTTAGTTTTTGTAGTCAGAACTCTTTGATAGTCTTCTTTGTACTTTGCTCTTGTCAATAGTTAGCAATGAATGAATGTTGTTCTTGTGGATTACAATAAACAATAATCAAATTAAATTAATAAAAAATAAAAAAATCTTTGGAAATTTAGATTTTGTGTGACTCCATCTATTTTAGTTTAAGAGGCATATTCAAGTCAAGAGCTCATGTTTTAATTAGTTATTCATTAGAGTTGATTTTAAATGTGGATTGTGGCAACTTAAGTGAACACTTTCACCTTTATACAGTTAGAGATTCAGCATGGAAAATAATTACCCACCAAGGATTGGCAAACTTACATATTAAAAAATACTAATAATAATAAAATAAACTAATCTTATCAAAAAGCAAATATGTTCCCAATTTTGCAATTGAATCAGCAATGCAGCAAGTCAACCGGACGAAAAATAGGAGTGTAGTGATAGTGCGGTATTCAAAATTTGTATAGTATTTAATAATTTGAAAATTAATTGTTGTAAAAAAAAAAAAAAAAAATGAGAAATATAAAATAATAAGGATATTAAGGACCTGTTTAGTAAAGCTTTTGCTTTTTGATTTTTTACTGTCAATTCCTAAAATTGTGAAATAAAAGTGAAAATTATGTTTAGTAATATAATTTTACTTTTTACCTTTTTCTACCGTAACATTATTTATCAAAAAATAATAATAATAATAAATGAATAAATAAATCTCAAAAATTATTATCACCAATCGCTCCACGCTGCCTCCCCCGACCATGGCCACCGGCTACTGCCACCGCCATCACCTCCCCCCACCTCCTCCCCACCATAGCCACTGCCACAACCATCTCCCTCCTCTCTCGTACCAATCAATAATATATACCCAAATCAACTTGAATCAGTCACATAAAGACGAATTGGAGAAGGCGAAGTCGACTCTCTTTCATTGGCGACAAGCTGTGTTTTCACGTCCTTTCCCGACGAATTCGTGAAGTTCACTGTTGTTCAACCACTTGTCACAGCCTAAGAAGAATAGGTAATCAAAGAAAAAAAGCTAAAAACAATTCGAATCAGGACAAGAGCAAGTGCCAGAGCAAGCGCCAATCTCAGAAGCTAAGGCGGCCTTTCTTTTTTTCCTTTTGTTTGTTTTTCCTCTTGGTAGCAATTTCTCTTTATCTTCCCTATGTTCACAATCTGACTCTCTAAGCTTATTGCCAAGAGGTTTGGGGTTGCACAAATAAGTTTTGCGAGGTCAGATCTTGAAACCCCAATAGACTGAAAAAATTCAAGTTTAGGCAAAAGGGTTTTATCAGGATTGGCTAAAAGCAGCAGTGGATGTTTCCTCACAAGAAGGGCTATCTGGGTTTTGGAGAATCCATGGTTTCCTGAGTCCGGTTTTTCTGGGGTTTCAAAGTAGAAATACTAGTTTCTGGAGACAACCCACATGAATTTATGAGGTAAGAGACCATAAATGAATCTTGATTTGAGGAACTCTTTGACGAAATGGGTGTGAAAGTTGATGCAGAGGTAGCAGTTTCACGGTCTCTAGTTCCACTGAATCAACCAGAGTAATGAATCTGCCAATTGGTTGGTTCACACCAATTTTTCTGATGTTTTGATTTATCATTATGTTAAAATCTGCATTTAAAAAAAAAAAAAAAAAAAAAAAAGGGATATTGTAGGGAAAACAGAATTAAAATCAAAACTATTAAACTTACTTTCTATTTTTTGCTTTTAAAATATTAAAAATAAAATCTTCTTATTAAACATCATTTTACTTTCTATTTTGATAGAAAAAGTAAAAATAAGAAAATGAAAGCGTTGGTAAACAGGCCCTAAGGGGTTTTGGCAACAACTCTATTTTGCATTTTGGTTTTCACATAAACATTCATTGATGAGGCAAGCTGATGGAAATTATCAAAAGCCTATCGTCTATTTTATGAGAAGAATATGTAAGTAGTGGTATACATATAAAATAAATTAGTTGTTATGAATATAAAATAAATTAGTTGCTCTTTAGTTAATAACAATGAAAAGAGAAAAATAAATAAATAAAGGGGATTCATGGAAATGTGAGTTTAGATATGTAAATATTCACCACCAAACTTCTGACATAATATTCACACACGCACGCATGCACGCAGACAGAGGAAGAGACTCTACTTACTACAAGACAACACAAAATATAAATTACAAAAGGGATCACACACACACACAGAGGAAGAGACTCTACTTACTACAAGACAACACAAAATATAAATTACAAAAGGGATCACATATGGTATAATACTAAAATATACGTCCTTTGTGCAATTTTGTGCAATTGGTAACATACATGTCCTTTGTGCGATTTTTTATTTTATTTTTATTTTAACAACAACAATATATTCGACAACGAAAAGGAAAAGAAACATCAAGGAGAAGAGCATTTAACAACCACAAGGGCCATATGCTCCACTCAACATCACTACATTCAGCTATAAGAGCCTTTTTACTCAACACATGAGCGACAACATTCTCACGACCGGGAACCTAAGCAAGGGAAGAACCCACACAATCCTTAAGGATAGAAAGGATGTCATTGAAAATCACCATCAAACCATCAACCGAAGCTTGCAATTTCATCACAGGCATATAATCTCCTTCCACAACCACATTGTGATAACCCTAATTTTTGAGAAGAATGAGCGATTTACGAAGAACAAGGCCTTCGGCCAGCTGAGGGCTAGATGCATGATCAAGAAAAATTGAGGCAACTTTAATGGGATGGCCTAAATGATTATAAAGGATCATACCTCCTCCACAGGTCCGCAAAGAAGAATTAAACGCAGCATCAAAATTAAGCTTGAGGAAACCCGGAACCGGAGCATACCACTCCTCGCAAGGAACCACAGGAGGAAGAGGAGAAGGGGGAAGGGAGAGCATCGAATCTTGCCTAGAGATTTCCTTGAATTCCTGAAAATCAATGAAGGCTTTTTGAGCAGCCTCAAATGGATCCCATCTTTTTCGCTGGAACACCAAATTGTTGCGGCATTTCCAAATTGTCCAACAAACAAAAGCAGCCAAACTAGAACTATCATCCGAATTATCCGATTTGTGCTAGCGAGCCAAAAGGTCCGCCCATCGTTTTGGCTAAATGGTGGGAGAAAGACCACCAAAACCAATCCGAAGAGGACACAGTTTCCACACCAGACCATCAAATGGGCTTGTACAAAGGAGGTGGTCTAGTGTTTCAGCAAAAATCTCACAAAAGGGGCATAACGAAAATTCAGAAGCTCCACGCTTATACAACATAGAATTCACAGGGATGCGCTCATGAAGGCACTGCCATAGGAATAATTAAATTTTTTTGGGACCTTGAATTGACCAAACCTGCTTCCACATAGATTCTCTAAGAACATCAAAGCTACAACCCTCCTCTGAAAAAAATTCTGACTGAATGCTAAGAACCGAAATAGCAGTATAGTAGGCATTTTAATAGTAAAGCGTTCGTCCCTCGATGCACCCCAAACTTTACAATCATCACTACCAACCGAGCTTAAAGGAATTTGGAGAATGAGTTCCCGATCTCTCATGTAAAAAATACGATTCACCAAATCAAACTTCCAATTATGGGTAGAGTGGTTGATAAGATCCGAAACCAAGGAGAGGTTGATCCCTGGAGTTGACGATGTAGTAACAAAATTAAAGGTATCTGGGAGCCAATTATCCTTCCAACAATCAACCTTCAATCCATTACCAATACGACATTTCATCCCCTTTTTGATAACCGCACGAGCCGAAAAAAATACTCTTCCAGACCCAAGAAGCTCCAGACTTTAGAGAAGCGTCCACAGAGCTACAATTTTTAAAATATTTATTCTTAAAGATCTAAAAAGTAGAGAATCATCCCCAATCTCCATCCACCAGGCCAAATTTGCAAGGAAGGCCAGATTGAAAGCTTCAACATTTTTAAAGCCCAGACCACATTTATTCTTTGATTTACAAAGGTTTTCCCAGCTGATCCATTTAATTTTGTTGGACTTCTCTTCCCCACTCTACCAAAAATTGAGGAAGTTACTTGTTAACCTCTGGCAGTTTTGTTTCGGAAGACGAAAACATTGCATAGCAAAGGTTGGAAGGGCTGAGAGTACTAATTTCACCATCACTTCCCTGCCAGCTTTTGACATCGTCAGGCCTTTGAGAAGCTTAGTCTTGGATGAGACTCTCTCCAAAATGAAATTAAGCGCTGAAACTTTGGAACGCCCAATAGGGAGGGGAGACCGAGGTATGTATTACACCAGTCCACATTTTGAATCCCCATAAAAAACACGACAACCAGATTTTTGGGCAAGAAGAGTATTTGGAGAAAAATAAATACAAGATTTATCAAGATTGATTAATTTACCTGTAAAAGCTTCATATCGATCAAGGATGACTTTCATGTGTTTCGCCTCAAAGGCATTAGCTTTGCAAAATAAGAGGGCATCATCAGCGAAAAGAAGGTGAGATATAGGTGGGCAGCCTCTACCTATCTTAAAACCCAAAATATGTTTTCTTCACGCAAACTCCTGAAATAACATAGACATAGCTTCGGTACAAAAGAGAGAGATATGGGGAGAGGGGATCCCTTTAGCAAAGGCCTCTGGAAGGAGAGAAACTGTCTCCACTCTCGCCATTTAAAAGGACAGAATAAGAAACCGTAGAAATACATTCCATAATTAAATTCACCCATCTCAGATCAAATCCTAAATGACTCATGAACTTGAGGAGAAAGGACCAGTTAACTCGATCGTAGGCCTTAGCCATGTCAAGTTTTAAAGCCATGAAACAAGAGTCACCATGCTTTTTGGATTTAAGAACACGTAGGAGATCATGTGTGAGAATTATATTATCATGGATGAGTCGTTGAGGAACGAAAGCACTTTGGGATTCATTGATAAGGAGAGGAAGGAGAGGCTTGAGATGATTTGCAAGAGCCTTAGAGAAGAGCTTGTATGCAATGTTACATAAAGCAATGGGACGAAACTGAGACATGGAAGTCAGATGAGGGACTTTAGGAATCAGGACAATATGAGTAGAGTTCAGATTCTCAGGGAGAAGACCACCTTGGATGAAAGCATTAAAACTGATAACAAGATCAAATTTGAGCGTCTCCCAATTGGACTGGAAGAAAAGGGGCGTGAAACCATCCGGAACAGGGGCCAAGGGTAAAATGGAGTTCTTCAGCTGTACCCATCTTCAGGAGCTCACCATTCATCTCAGGCATTACTTTAGGAATAACCAAATCCCAAAAATCCATGACATCTTGAGGAGGAGTAGAAGCAAAGAGGATTTGAAAATAGTCTTCCGCCACCCTTCGTATATTATCTTTGGAGTCTTGTCATTCGCCAATAGAATCTTCAATACCAATGATTTCATTTTCCTATGCCGAATTTTTTTCTTCCGATGAAAGAATTTTGTATTTTGGTCGCCATGCTTCAACCAAGCAATTAAGGACTTCTGCAACTAATAAAGTTCTTCCTAACGCCACGCATTCCCCAGTTCTTGTTCCAAGTGAAAGCATTCAGCTCTATCAAAACCATGGATTGTCTCGCTTGCTACCATGCCTAACTCGTTGTGTATTATGACATTATCTCTTGGTCATATCCATAGTTCACCGTATCGTTTAATACGCGATTTATCGGCTAATACGCGACTTTTTTTAAGTTTGATATGCTACCCATATCGACCAGTTTGCACTGACTTTATCAAATTTGGTTATACCGCAATCGCAACCGATACGACTATGACTGATACTGCGAAACATGGTCATAACTCAAAAGATTTGGGATAACTATAAGAAGTTTATTTTTAAATTGAATTACAATTACCCATGATCACCCAAATTACAACAAAATATAAGTGTTTGGCCAATGAGACATGCCAAGGAATTTTTTTATTTAAAATTCTAATTGAAAAAAAATAATAATAAAAAAATTGTTCACCCGTATTACCCAATATAATGGTAAATAACAAAGACTGTCAACTCACTATCTTACTAGGGATGAAACATATAATGTGCCCACTCTCTGCCGGACACATCTTCTTGGTGTACAATGTACAATACATGCCCACGTGTAATGTGTCTGATGCACCACATTGTACATTTTCTCCTTGCTAGTACTATTATATTGGTCGGAGTTATGTTAATATTTTCAAAATGTAGATAATTTATTTATTTATTATTTTAATTTTTAGGTGATTCGTCATCTAGAATAACTACCATAAAAACTTAAATAATTATTTTCTTGAAAAATCTAGAAATAAATCAAATATTATAGATTAAAATATCCTACAAATCTAGAAAGTTGTACAAAATATCCTTTGGGTACTCAGATATTTTGTGACACGGTGACACTTAAAAATGGTCATTGTGCGCTATCATTTGAAAACAAGACACAAATCAAGTATACAGTGTGTATCAGAGAGAAATAGATATCAGTAAACAAAACAAATATTCTCTCAAATTTCAAAATGAGGATTAGAAAATCTCATAGAAATGTCAGATTGACTTTTCCATAAATCGAGAAAAAATCACGTGTATCCAACTTTTCTATACACACACTAAAATTTAGTTCATAAGGAATAGTATTATGATATACATTTTTGGACCATTTTTTTTAAAAAATCATTTTGACTTTATCTTTTCTATTTTTTCCCTAAGTCATCTAACTTAGTTTTTTTTTTTTTTTTTACTCTCCGATAAATCCCTGCTTCATCAATCTTCCTAGAAACATGAACCTAATTGAATTCCATGAAGATTATGATTCTCTATAACAAATCATCCATTCTCACCTATCAAAATTCATGAACATCCTGATTGTAAGCAGGGACGGAGCCATGATCTAAGGTAAGTGGGGGGCAAAAATAAATTTTGGGAGGCAATAGTGCATTTTTTAATAATTTTAATGGGGGCAAATGTAATATTTTATGGGTACATTACTGAAAATGACTAAATTATAAGGGTAAAATGCTAAAAAAAAAAAAAAATCAGGTGGATCCGTCCCTAATTGTAAGATATTAATTCGATCGTCACATTTATATATATATATATATATATATATACTTACACAAAAAATAAAAAATAAAAAATAAAAATGAAAAATTAGTTACTTTTAGGACTAGGTTAGTAAGTAAAAATTTTAGGATAATTTATACTAAGCTAAGCTGGTTAGATGGGGTGAGCGCTTACCCAACCTATTAAGGTTTTGGGTAGTGCTACCTGGACGTCTTTCGGGTTGGACCGGAAGTTTGGCGTAACACCGGATTAAAGATTGGGTCTAACTCTGATATCAAGTGTAACTGGTAGACGTTTGTACATTTAATCAAAAGCTTAAGTTGTTGGATCGTGCTGCATACCCACCTATTTATACCATTTCACTTTCCATCTAGATTCTATGATTTGTAACAGCTTCGAGTGGTAGCAAAAGAAACGAAATGAAAAAAAATTAATATTTATACAAGTTTGGATCGGATGAAAATCAAACGTCATGTTAATTCTTGTTCATTTTCCCATAATTTTTCGGTGTCAAACTAGCTCCAAACGCTCCCCTTCAAAGCAGAAATGATTACGAGAGTTCCAAATGTACCAACAATAAAGAGTAGAAAACTCATCAATCGATTTTTGACTTTCTGGGATCCTTCCACAGGACAAAGGTCATCCTACCACTCCACAGAGGACTAAAACTTGAAAGAAGAAAAACCCCAACATAGTTCGTCGTATCATACGCGACGTATCAGTCAATACACGACCTTATTTCAAGTCCAATACGTGATTCGTATCGGTCAATTTATACTGATTTTGTACGAATCTGTTACACCGAGACCGCAACCAATACCGTGACCGTGACCGTGACCGATACTGCTTATAGGGAAAAATAAACCTAATCTACCTTAGCCTAATGACAGAGGTAACTGAGTGTTGACCAGCCGCCAGATCTCTTTTACTTTCGAACGATGATATTTTCATTGGATAAGATGATGTGTTTCAACAGTCTAAGATAACCTTGGTACAATTTGAGAAAGTCAAAGGGTTAAATCATATCCTGGCAAATCTTGCAACAAACAGATCTCCTCTGATCTCGCAAATAAACTGAGGGAGAGTAGCTATAAGAAGGAGATCCTACCAGTCAATAAAGGTTACAACAAAAAATGATTATTAAATCCCTGCCTTTCTTTTAGACCTCCGGTGATTAACTTGATCATCAGAGAGCTCTCGGCAGGCACCACACCGGTGCTGTCAAGCTTCATTGATCTTCTATTCTTTTCTTTGCAGGAAAACGGTGCCATATCGGACCGCGTGGATTTCTCCCCCAACAGTTGGTGCCGTCTGTGGGAACGACGATTCCCTTAAATCAATTACTCGGTTAGGTATATACACTTACAGTTTGGTATGGTAACTAGAACAGAAACATCATTGCAGGGATCCAATCAAAGAGAAGGGTCGGGTGAACACCCAGATGTCCTGAATGACCAGGAACGGCTTGCAGTGTTAGAATTACAGGTCCAAACTCTGAATCAGGGTATGGATTAGTTGATCTAACAAAATGTAAAGATCCTGCAACATCTTATCCCAGCGGGACCACCGCCTCAACAAGAATTATCTGACCCATATCTTCCCAATCTGAATGATAAGGGACAACACGAGGAGGACCGAGAAAACAATCCTTCTCACAAGTCCAAGGCAGAACAAAGCCAAGTCGGAAACCAACACAGAGAACCTCCTTCCCCGCCTTCGCGGAATCCCTAGTCTCAAACAGGCACAACCTTCTGTGTTAAGGAAAAGACATATAAAGTTACTTATTTCGACCTACAGATCGAGGATCTCAAGGCAAAAATGGAGGATGAAATGCAGGCTATAAAAGGGAAAGGTCCTGCTGCCATAAATGACCTGGTGCAGAGGACCAACTTGTCGTTCAGCCCCGCCGTTATGAAATGCCTCTTGCCTCGCAAGTTCAAGATGCCCTCGTTCGAAAGGTTTGATGGGACCAAAGATCCCTTCGATCACTTGGAGACTTTTCAAGCTCTTATGCATTTACATGCCATGCCAGATGAAATCATATGCCGAGCTTTTCCTACTACACTTAAGGTATCGGCAAGAATTTGGTTCAACAAGCTGAAGCCAGGAACCATCAACACCTTCGAAGAACTGAGTAAGCAATTTGTGAGCCACTTCATTGCAGGTCAGAGGCATAGGAGGTCGGCCACCTACTTGCTTACGGTGAAGCAACAGAAACGAGAGTCGATCCGGGAATACATTACTCGATTTAACACAGAGATGTTGCAGGTAGAAGAGGTGAACGACAAGGTTGCTTTGACCGCTTTCATAGGAGGCCTCCAAACCTCCAGATTGTTATTCGCCTTATCTAAAGAACCTCCCACCAGTATGGCAGAGTTGTTGATCAGAGCACAGAAACACATGAACGCTGAAGAAGCCATAAATCCACGGAAGGGAAAAGAAGGAAAGGATAAGAAAAGGTCTACCCCTCTCACCAGGTATGAAAAAGGTGTGATACCTCTCGAATCCGAGACACGAGTTGATCAAGCCCAGGCCCAAACCCGGGGGAATATCAAACAATTAAAGTATTTTAAAACAAACACAGATGACAAAAAAAATAATAAAGATAAAATAAAGCTGAAAGAAATAATAATAATAAAACCCTCCATGTATAACTGAAAAATGAAACTCCAATCCTCCAAAACTTCAAGGTTACAACTTGGGAATCCACTAGTGGACCCCTAACTAAAAGTTCAACTGAAACTGAAATCTGAAAATAGATAATGCTAGAAACATTGAGAGAAGTCCTACGTAATCAGATGAATGTGAGACTGTCCTCGACAAGCACGATCAAGCTCTAAGGCTGGAACCGTCCCGTACCTGAAAAAAATAATGAAGGAGTGGGTCAGACCCACGAGCAAATTCTAATCTAACTGCAATCCATACAGTGACCCGATACGCAGATACACCGTAGACACCTCACAATATCTATCTAGTTCATACATATAAATATATCCACACTAAGGGACATTCACTGGTCTATAATAGGGGTCTGAACCTGAATAGAAGGCAACATGCGAATACGCACCCAAAGGTTGGCATGAGTACCTAGACCTAACGGGGTACACCTCAACCTATTATAACCAGCTACACATCCTCCGCATATACGCACCCTAACCAACGAGTCTGAGACTCAAGCTCAACTCGTGGTACTATAACCATATATATAAAGTCCGTCCAAATCCAGGGTATGTAGTTCAACTATTTATTAAACTGACATACAATAAACCAACTAGTTAGTCACTCAACTTATTCAGTTGATATGACTTAACTACCATCCGTTAATGCAGGAAGTCATCCAACTTGGTTACAGCTGATCTGACTTAGTCACAATTAGGATTCGATATCTTTCAATCCATTCCATTAATCTATTAGGTTAGGTTTATGCGTTTTGAGCTAAATCGTCCCTAGTATGTCACCGTCCCATACCGGTACATACAATCCTCCATATCCATATAAATTACAATATATATAACAGTTCAATAATTTATAGACCAAAACCACCATCCAAATAATTGCAGAAACATATTTAAAGTTTTAGCAATTTAAATCCAAGCATTTAACCATATAGTTGCAGGAGACGATTTAATAAATCAACAACTAACATCCAGAGCATGCATAGACTAAATTTAATATGTCAAAGACTCCATCATGCATGTGAATAGGTTAAATAATCCTATTATTTTTCAATAATTTGCTAAAACAATTTCAGAAGATTGTTTAATGTTTCATCAATTTAAATCCAAGCATTAACCATATAATTGCAGGAAACGATTTAATAATTCAGCAACTAGCCTCCTAAGCATGCATAGATCAAAATTAATAATTAAATGACCTTATCATGCATTTAAAAATAAGTTTTATAAACACATTACATTCCATCAAATTGTTGAAATTTATTTCAACAATTAATTTAACTTCCATTTGTTAACAACATAGGAAGTGCCTTAATTTTTACACTATTTGTCCCGACAATTTAGAATTAAACTTTAATCAATTTAGGGTCTTAATAACACTCAAAATTCATTCCTTAATCCCTCTGTAAAGTTCCAGATTCATTCAAATAGTCTCCATGCTCTAACAGTGTTAAACAGTACGTAGAAAACTAAAAAAAAATAACAAAAAAAAAAAAAAAACAAAATTGAAGATGGAGCCTGCTCCAAATTTTGGGTGCAAGCTCTTTCAGCCTAGAGCTGGCTCTAGGAGTCCTTAGAGCCGGCTCTACTTGTTGTGGGAGCCGACTCCCACATCCATGGAGTCGGCTCTCACCTCCTTTGAGAGCCTCTGTCCCCGTTTTGCTTCGTTTCAGTCCGTCTGCTCCCTCTCTGATCAATTCCTACCACTCCGTTGGTTTCTAAAACTAATCTTAGGAGTCTTAATTTAGTCTAGAAGCATCCCCAAGGTTGTTTACAATAATTTTGAAAACAATTACAGAGTTTAATCAAGCCATTTAAACTAGCATTGTTGAAGAACAGCACTGAAACTAATTTGCAACATCAGTTCTATCCCAACCCCTCTGTTCTTCCTCCAATTTAAATTTGAAGGTCTTAAATTACATCTAGTATCCATTCAGACCTTGGTTGATTTCAGTAAGATTCAAAATAAAAATTAGAACAGTGGGACGTTATGCTAAAACAAAGAATAGAACACATACCTGACAGAATAGTTTTACAGATAAATTTTCACGGTTAAAAGATCCTCAAGTAAACATATACAAATCATGCATGGTTCAGTTAATGGCCAATTAATCCCCTAGATGTTATCTAGGTACACAGAACACAAGCCAGAGGGAAGGAGGAAGATAAGAACTTGCATGTACAGTTTTGTAAACAAAACCTTGTCGCCGTTGTTCTAAGCTTTCCGACGACCACTGCAATATCGTCTAGCCTCCTATGACTTCTGTTCCTCCCTTCTCCTAAGCCAAATCTTGAAGCCTCGGTTGGAAACCTCACAAACTTGCTCTGCTCTCTCAAAGCCTCACTCTGTAACTCTCTGTATCTATGTTACGGGAGTAGGGTTTTTCCAACCCTTAATACAGATTACAACTATGTATATATAGGCGTAAAAATCCTAAACCCTAATCCTTGTTTAATTAAAGCCAGAGCCCTAATGTAAAACTCTAGTCAGTCGGCCCATATAGCAATCTAGGTTATAAGATACTCGGCTACATACGCGTAACCTCTTAGGGAACCCTACTGTTTAAAATTAGACCAGTTATTAATTTATTTTAATACAGTAATTGTTACTAATTTAATCCATAATTTAATCTAATTAAAACATTTAAATAAACTAATTTACACATTAGAATGACTAAACTAATCCAATTACAGAAAATACACATATAACTAAATACACAACCCAATCAAAGAAAACAAGAAACAATTAACGAAATTAAAATTCATAATTAAACAATTAAAACACTTAAACAATTAATTCCAATTAAATAATAAAAGATAACACATGTCACATAGTTAAGCAATTAAATCAAATAATAAATAAAAATAATTAAGCCAAATAATCACCCAAAAATATAATAAAAATAAATAAATAAATGCTGAGACTATCCTTTTTAAATTAGGGGTATTACAAAAGGATACCAGCTATAAGAGATCGTTCTTTAGCCAAATCGATAGGACATATCGTGAGGTGGACTCAGATAAGTATATCGACTAACAATTGTCTTACAGCTGGAATTAGCCTTATCAAGTCATTCAAAATAAAGACTGGGGGCATCTCAGTTCATCATTTTACATGGAGGGTAGCTCCTTCACGTGTTATTTTGTTTTTCAATAAAGTCACCATCACCAATGAGATGGATGACCCTTAATTTTTACGCAATAAAATATTACGTTTTCAGTTACCTACTTATGTGGTAATATTAAACTCATATTAATCCACTTATCTTATTAAAGGGACGAGAGGCCAACAACACATTCTTCCCTCATTAAAGGGAGAAGAAGCCGACTACTCCTTCTACATAGAAGGGTGAGATAATTAAAGCTTCCTTCATTTACTAGAGAGACGAGACGACTACCTTTCGTATTAAAAAGGTCACCCTCCTTCAGACTACACCTCTTTCCTCCATAAAGGAACGAAGGGTCAACTTTATCTTCTTCCCTCGGTAAAGAGACGAAGGGTTAACTACTCCCTTATTAAAGGCAGAGCTCACAACGCTCGATCAAATCTATTTCCCTTATTATAAAGGGTAAGAAAGTAATCATCAAGCATGCTCAGTAGGACTTGGCATTCCCGACGCTTTACAAAAATCTAATTCCCTTACTAAAGGGATACAAGGGATGACAATAAGTGTCCTATATTAAAAGGACCCGGGCAGAATGAATCTCGTAATCAATATCCCTGTACTATAAGGGATAGTAAATAAATGTCCTGTACTAAAAGGATCCGGATTGAATAAATCTCGTAATCAACATCCCCGTACTATAAGGGATAGTAAATAAATGTCCTGTACTATAAGGACCCGGGCTGAATGAATCTCGTAATCAATATCCCCGTACTATAAGGGATAGTAAATAAATGTCCTGTACTAAAGGACCCGGGTTGAATGAATCCCGTAATCAATATCCCCGTACTATAAGGGATAGTAAATAAATGTCCTGTAAATGTCCTGTACTAAAAGGACCCGGGTTGAATGTATCGCATAAACAATATCCCTTTACTATAAAGGATAGTAAATAAAAATCCCTTACTAAATGGACGAGCTGAGTAAAACTCGTAAAATTTAATTCCCTTATTAAAGGAGTGACGATCTGAGTGAAGCTTGTACAATTTATTCCCTTACCAAGGGAAGATTACCCAATGGAGAAGTACCCAAGGGAATATTGTCCGAGGGAAGAGTAGCCAAGGGTACCAAAAATAGTACTCAAGGGAAGATTACCCAAAGGTACCAAAAATAGTACTAAGGGTACTCAAAATGGTACCCAAAGGAAGATTACCTAATGGTACCAAAAATAGTATTCAAGGGAAGATTACCCAAGGGTACCAAAAATAGTACCCAAGGGAAGAGTAGCCAAGGGAACAGTACCCAGGGGAGGAAAAAAAATAATAATAAAAAATAAATAAATAAATAAATAAATTTACTATTCACATGAACAGTACCCGCGGGCACTATTCCTGAGGGAATAGTGCCCAGGGCAAAAAAAAAAAAAAAAAAAAAAAAATTCATTCCCAAAGCTAGACGAGCTAGCTTGGGAATGGGGGGCAACTGGTAGGGAAAAATAAACCTAATCTACCTTGGCTTAACGATAGAGGCACCTAAGTGTTGACCGGCCGCTAGATCTTTTCTACTTTCGAACGATGATATTTTCATTGGATAAGATGATGTGGTTCAAAAAGATAAGATAACCTTGGTACGATTTGAGAAAGTCAAAGGGTTAAATCATATCCCGGCAAATCTGGCAACAAACGGATCTCCTTTGATTTCGCAAATGAACTGAGGAAGAACGGCTATAAGAAGGAGATACTACTAGTCAATAAAGGTACGACAAAAAAATGATTATTAAATCCCTGCCTTTCTTTTAGACCTTCGGTGACTGACTTGATCATCAGAGAGCTCTTGGCAGGTACCACACCAGTGCTGTCAAGCTTCATCGATCTTCTACTCTTTTCTTTGCATGAAAACTGTGCTGTATTGGACCGCGTGGATTTCTCCCCCAACAACTGTGAACCATAAATCCCAGTGGAGGGGAGACAAGTTCCAACTTAAAACGTAGTGCAGACATGTGAAAAGGAGATAGAATCAGAGTTTCTTCGTGCATGTAATGACCCTGTCATTTTCATTCTTTTCCCTTTTCTCAGATTTTTACAGATATTTTTTTTCCGTTGATCTTTCCTTTCTGAGTTCGGTTTCTCGTCACTTAGTGTCGTCTTGAGTACTCGAAAATGGTTTCCGAGACTCTTTTCTTTGGATTGACAACTTCCTTTGAGGACCGAGTCAATTCCACATTTTTTCTTTTTTCGACACTATTTACTTTTCGTCTTTTTCCCTATTTCGTCCTTTTCCCTATTTTGTCTTTTCCCGTTTGTCACTTTGTTGGCATAACCCCACTTCTTGTGTTCGGAGTTAGTTTTTGACTTCACATATCTTCATTCTAAGTGGTTTCCACGAAATACGTATCTTTACTTTTGTAAGAAAGTACTATGGTTACTCCCGATGTCCATAGGGGCATGGGTGCATAGTTTTTCAAAATCTTTTTCTTTTCTTGGGGTGTTTTTCATAAATATCTTTTAAAGATATTTTATTTTAGGAGTTTTTAAGAAAATATTTTTGAGAAGATATTTTCATTCTGGGCCATTAGTGCAGTTTTCACTTTTTGGAGGGGCCATTGTGCAATTAATGAAAGTTATTACTAAATGCCTTGTTTTGAGCCTGGATCCTCGTACGAGATTCATTTTCACTTTTCGTCGAGTCACGTACTCCTTGAATTTTCTTCTGGTTGTTTTTCTCTAGTTTCAGAGTTTTTAGCACCGGTTGTCGCCGAACTTGTTTAGGGCATAACTTTCTGCTCGGGACTCGGTTTTCGATGCCGTTTCTTCCGTTGTTCATATTTTCTCATTTTGAATCTTTTTCATTCATAGATTTTTTTTTGTTTGAGCGCATTTGCTCGAATTTAACTTTTTCGGACCCGGCGGGGCCCGTTCGGGACACTTTTAAGGTTTTTCTATAAATAGGAGGTCTTAAGAAGAAAAATCAGATTTTTTTCTCTCTCCTCTCTCTTGGCCGGCAAAGGGGCTGCCACCCTTCTCTCTTCTTTTCTGGCCACTTCCCTTAGGTAAAAAGGTGTAGTATCTCAGTATTTTATGCTCACCTTGCCGTGCTTTACCTTTCCCCCTTATTAGAATCCGTTTTTGGCCATTTCTTGAGTTCGGGTTTGAGGTCAAGTTGTGATTTTGATGGGGCTTCCTTGGGGTTCTTGTTCACTGTGTTGTCCCCGACAAAACCTAGAAGTTTCGTCGGATTCAGAGCGGTTTCGTTTTGGTGGGGATTTGAGATTTCATCTCAAATGGAGGTAGGTGGTGTTAAAATTTCATATTTTTGTTGTTTTGCATGTTTTTTATGCTTATACAACTTGTATGCATGTTTTTGTTAAGAATATAAAATTTAATTTAATTATTTTCTATGGTTAAGATTTAACTCTCATGATGATATTCAACTTAGAATTTAATAGTGGCATGCTAGGAAATTAAGTTTTGATGTCTTTGTTAACATATATTAAATTAGGATAATTTGAATAAGAATTGCACTTTTTATTTAATAATTATCCTTGTGAAGTTTAATACTCATGGACGTGCCTGGCATGAAATTAACTTGTGATATGCTATTAAATTAAGTTTTGGCATGTTCTTTAACATACTTTAATTTGAGAGCATTTGAATTAGTTTGAAAATCTAGGGACTTTAATTAAGAGAATTAATTAAAATCTATTTTTATGGTTCCATTGGTCTAATTAGGATTTTGAATGAATATATGTAATAACCATGCTATGTCCTTTAACATATATTAAATTGAAGCCATTTGGAAATGATTTGAAATCTAGAGAATTTAATTATTTTTATTTAATTAAATTCTATCTTGTTATTCTATGAATTTAATTTTGTTGTACAAATTGTTTCTATGTATAAATCTTGGATATGGATTTGGACTTTTGTGTATTCACATAATTGTGTTTTGAGTATTGGATAACATTGTTGCTATATTTATATTCATGAGAACATGTTTTCCTTATGGAATATGTTGTTACCTTGTGTAATGAATTGCACACTTTGTAATTGACATTATATATGCCATTTTAAAATTTAGACTCTAAGGCATGGATTTTGTGGTTTCAACCTACTTGTGCATAGAAGGTGATTTCGTGCATTATATAAATTATGTATAAGTTGTGAACTTATTTAGATTATTTTAGAATCTTGGGACATTGTTATTACAAGTGACATGTCTAGAGTTTGGCTCTAGTGCGGGAGGTATAAGTTCTCCCCAATTGAGATAGTGCGCACTAGGGTGGTCTTCCCAGCGGGTTAATGCCCGGAATATCCATTGAGGTCTCGGCAGAATTCCGAACTTGATGTCCAAGTCTTCCACTATTTGATTTCGCATTCAATTTCAAGTTGACAATCATGTTTAATTGTGACTTGTGGTTTTGGCTATTGGCGATTTGATGTTGTTAAGTACATTCATACTAAATTGTTATATTTAGTTGTTTTCACACTTTTAGATTTTAAGTTGATAACTTAGAGAATCTATGTATTGATGTGTGATTTTAGAAATTGTAATTGTACTAAATTGTTATATTTAGTGGTTATTGCATTTTAGATTTAAAGATGGTAACTTTGAGAATCTATGTCTTGATGCTTAGTATAGCATGCACCTATGTTGTTGAAATTGCATAGAGGATGTGTTTTATGCTAGAAATGATTCAAGGTAGCTTAGGATGCTCCCTGAGTCTCACCTTTGACATAGACATTAGGTGGCATGACCATTTTGAACTGTTTCATGGTAGTCTAAAAATCTGTAAGAAATCGAGTCGATGCATGCTCATTCTTAATGAGTAAACTTGTTTACTCACCCCGAAGTTACTGGGGGATTTGTTTAGGTACATGATTCAAGATTGAAGACTTGCATTTGCCTTGGGTGGTTTGGAGATTTGAAGCATTTTTGTATATTGACATGAAAGTGTTTAGCATGTTTTACTTTTGGATATTCTATTTTTTGCATACCATGGATGTATGGTATTTTAGAAGCTTATGTAACTTTCTTGATGTGTAATGATACTTAAATATTTTCTTTTGACATTATAAACATATATGTAAGGAGACCAAGGGCTAAGCATGTTCACTTTTGCATCTATACTCTTTTGGTTTCAAACTTTTCTTCAAAAATGTATTTTAACCATCTTGGAGGTTTGCCACATGAAATTCTTGTAATTGACATGTTCATATGTTCAGTCTTCCTTAAAATGAATCAATTTTCGATCTATGCATGTGGGTAGAATGAACCCCATAGGTTCCATTGCAATTTCACATGTTTGGAGGAGCTTTCAGCAGCATTTCGAGGAGTTTCGGTTGACCAAAACACCATCTCAGTCGACCGATCCCTTTTTGAGACCAAATGAACAGTAAAAAACCAACCTTCAGAAAACATTCTGTGAGTTTCGGTCGACCGAAATAGCCCCTGTGCACCAGCACTTCCAGATTTTAATTTAGCACTGATGGTCCAACTTCGAAAGGCCATAACTTCTTCGTTCCTTATCCAAATAGGGTGATTCTTGAGCCTAAACTCAAGGATTTTGAGTCAGCTTTCCAATGATACCTATGCCATTCTCAGATTCCAAAAAAATTGGAAGTTATTCATAATTTAGTAAATTAGTGTTAGTTTTCACTTCAACCGGGAAAGGGCAATTTGTGGGATTCTTAGCCAATGTTCTTAAAACCTCTTGGAATGTCTTAAAATGATTAGATTAGGTTGTATTAACCTTGTTTGACTTGTTTAGAGTCAAGTTTCTCACTTTAATTATGAATTGACCGTTTTGCCCCTTTGATATCGAATTTTGTCCTTTTTAACCTTTATTTCTGCTTTTGCGCTCTTTAGATCCCGTGATCTCATGAAAGGTCACATTTGTGTCTTAGGAGTGATTCCTATCTCTTAAAACCTTGGTTTATCATTTGCTTCCGCATTTCGGATCCGTTATTGGATTAACTTTCAATTCATCACTGACGCACCGGGTTGAAAAACTTGGGCTGTCACAGTGCAGGCCACAACGGGAGCACAAATCATTACCAAGAATACCCCAAAAGTGGAGAGAAGACTGAGTGGGAAAGCTTGATCTTTGGATAGGTGTTACAATCCCACATACTCTTCCAGAGAGTAGAATAATGTCAATGAGACCTTGAAATCCATAGCTCGTATCACTTTTCTTAATTGTGCTGCTTTTACGTCTCTCCGAACATGTTCAAACCATCTTAACCAATTCTTTCTCATTTTATCTCTCCAATTTGAGCTACTTTAATTATCTCCCAAATTTAATCATTTTTAATTTTATCATTTCTAATCTTACCGAACATTCATTTCAACATTCTTACACACCTAAAAAAAAAACATACATATAAATTAAAATTAAGAAGATGTACATCACAAAGACTTCACCTGCAAGAAGTTGAAAATGACTGGAAGAACATGTGGAAAATAATGCTGGTGTTCATATTAGTAAATAAGCATTTCAGACCTGAATTCCCCCTGCAATATATATCATGCATCAAATTGACAAATTCATATTAGTAAATAAGCATTTCAGACCTGAATAACATATTTTTCTTACTTCACAAACTACACAAGAACAACAAAATTTACTTACCCAATAAACAAGAACCACAAAAGTTGTGATGAAACAAGATCTTAATTAATCGAGGTTTCATACAAGAGTTCAAGTTTATACAACAAACAGAGAAGAAAAAGAAAGGAAGGACAAAAGGTTCAATTAATGTTACACTGTAATAAGCACCTCAAGATGTAAAAATAATAATAATAATAAAAAAGAAAAAGAAAAAAAGTCTCTCTCTAGTTCAGTCCTAAAACATCTCAAACATTCCCTTCATTTATTCTTGCCACACTATTATATAACATATCTAGAATTTTCACTACGTAAAAATTTATGAGTGATTGTACATATCTAAGATTTACCTTGCAGCAGGTAGAATGGTTAATATTAATATTAATTCTCAATAAGTATTCAAACTCACAAGATCTTCAAGATAGGGAAATTAAACCACCTTGGAACTAGTCTTCTTGGCATCTTCCTTTGCCACCACTTCCCATAATTCTGATGTGGACAATGTAACTCTTGATTCACACACACACAAAAGCATCCACAAAATAACAGTACCGTTGAGCCGGCTGGCTTATTGTTCTCAGGGCGCAATGACTCTGGATAATGTGGTTATAGTGCTTGACTAGATGTTGATGCACCGGAGATTTTGACATGTGGATAGCGGTGAGAATGCTGAAGCTAGGGTTTAATAAAGCAAATGGTAGTTTTCGTTCTTGATAATGATTCTCAATCCTAGAAGAAAATCCAGAAAGTACAGACACTTTTCGTTGATGGTTTCGGTTGTCGAACTGGACATGAGTAGAATTGTCCCCAAATTTGATTATTTTATTTTGATTTTGTAATTATTTTTTAAATAAATTACACTCAGACCCCTTAGGTCATTTTTCGGCTATATTAACATTTTGATTTTAAATTTCACTTATATTTGAATTAGTTGTTTAACATTTCACTTACACCCAAAATGTCAATTTTTTCTAGGGACATAATACTTTTGAGATATTAAATGACTATACTACCCTTTGACCTCATGTTGACTGTTTTTGTGACCAAACTACCCCAACATACACCTTTCCTTTTCTTCCTACCATCATCATCCCCAATTAACCAATTAATCTCACCATATTCACACACTCATCATCCCCAATTAACCAATTAATCTCACCATATACACACACATACAAAACAACCATATATACAAAACAGCCATATGTATACATGGTTGTTTTGTATGTGTGTATACAAAACAAACACACACACACACACACACAAAACATCTATTCCAAAGTAAAGAAATTCCATATTTTTAATGTCATATCTTGTAAATCCACCATTCCAAACACACCATTATAATTCCATTATTGCAACGTTAAATAATAGAGTGAAGGAGTAATTAGTAATATACAGAAAGTTGTTATGGGTCTCTGTCTCATTTTTCTTCGTTCTCATCATCGTCAAGCTCCCGAATCTCAATATCTTTGCTGCTTGTGTAGCTGAATATTGGACCGTTATTCCATGGCTCGCCAGACCCTTTTCAATCATGTTCATCCGGAGTTCTTTGACTGGGTTCCAGAAAAACTCTCTCTAATTCTCTCTAATTCTGTATTGTAGAGAGAGAAATAACTTTTTGAGCTCAACACATGCACTTTATATTTTTTTTCTCCATTGAAGCTCTGTTCTCTTTCTTCCTTCGTTCCTTCGTTCCTTGAATTAGTCAGCAAAACAAACTCTAAAAGATAGGCAACAGTTCAATCACATTAAAAAATAGTTATCAATCATCATATTCAATTCCATCAAAGAATGCGGGGATGAACTATTCAAGATAGAATCAAAATTGGGCTTTCTCTCTCTCTACAATACAAAATCAGAATTGGGGTTTTCCAATTTAAACCGTAGAAATAGTGAGTTGAAGAATTAATCAACTAAATGTGTAGCTAACGAGAGAGAATGGTTGATAATTAAGAGTGAACAAAATTTGAGTTTTTTCGCTTTGGATTTCCATCTCTAGTGCTCTCTGTATATATATGGTTATCTCTAGCTCATATACATACACACATATATATATATACATATTTCTTTCTATGGGGACCAGTATTGTTGTTGTTGTGTTCTAATTTCAGTTGACGTGGATCTTCAACTTACAAGGGAGAGAGAGGCAGAAGTGAGAGAGAAATTTGTAGAGGGGCGTTTATGTCATTTAAGATTAAACATATTTTGTATTAAAATTTTGAGGGGAAAATGGCTAATTCGCATGTGTTTGATGCCAAAAAATAAATTGGGGTGTAAGTGAAAGTTAAAACCAAAATCTCCATCTAGCTGAAAAATAACCTAATTCCAGGGGTGTCTGTAATTTACCCTTATTTTATTATAAAAAAAAAAGGAATTCAATACAATTTAAAATATATTAAAAATAATATAAAATTAAAAAAAAAAAATTACAAAACATCTAGCTCAAAGCTTCAAATAGTGATTGGGATTTTTTTCCCCCTTTTTTTTGAGATTTATCATGTTCTCATGTCCATATTATGCCACTTTAATCGTTGTGGTATTTGTAAAAGAAGGTTTGACATGCATAAAATAAATATTTAAATATAAGGATAGAGAAAATATAGAGAGAAACAAATAATTCAATTCCCGGAATCAAACATGAAAGAGCTCTCAAATTGTACATCAAACCCAAAATTAATTCAAAAATAAGAGTGAGACACTGATCTAATTGTAAAATCTAGTTTTAAATAGTGAAACAATTAATAAACTAAATAATAAAATTGTCCAGACTCGAATTCATGATCTTCAAACCACAAAGAAACAACTTTATCATTGTAATATATATATATATATATATATATATATATATATATATATATATTTATTTATTTACCGTATAAAAGTGTATTCTATTTGTATTTTTTATATACACTTTTTTGTAATAATATATACTCGATTTCAATATTTTATAAGCGCCGTTTCGATTTTCAAACACTAGTTTTCGATTACACAGTTCTCTCATTACATACATTTCTTAAGACGCCATAGTTTTATTTTTAGAATTTTTAAAAAACAAAACCCTAAAACAAAAAAATGATAATGTTTGATGAGTCGCAATTTTTGAATTGATATAAAATAATATAAGAAAATCTAAAGAGATATATATATTTCTTTCAAATTCAATGATAAGTTAGGTCTTTTGAAATTAATTAAGCAACAATAATCCTATATATAACAAATACACTTGTAATGTTCCTATTTTTCGCCATTTTTCATTTTTCTGGAATTTCTATTGTTGTAAGGGCATTCTAGTCTTTTCTTGTTTTACGTGCACGACACTGTGGGGTGTGCCGGGTGTGTCTGAGAGTTGGGTGGGATATTTCCTTGAGTTCAAAACTCTTGAAAATACATCGGTTTACATTTCGGCATTTTTCCGTCTTTCGGGCTGAAAGGTCCCGGGTGCGACTCGCTACCGGAATTGTTGTGCACGGGGGTTTTGTCACGGGTTTATTGCATTGCATGCATATTTATTTTATGAATATTTCTATATGGGTGTGTGATTAATTGTGTGGTTGCAAATTAAAAGGTATATATATATATATATATATATATATAAGTTTGATTTTCTTAGTGATGAGACCCACTCCCCCCTTACTTTTCTAAAAGGCCAAGAGGCCACTTTGTAGCCTCATCTTTCTCTCTCACTCCCGGCAGTCTCTCTCTCCCCCCTTGTTTCTTTTTCTTTTTCTTTCAATCAAGCTTTTAAAGCTTGATTTCTTCTACACCATTGGGATTTTGATAATACTTCCTTCGGCAAAGTTGTAGAGCTCGTCGAGGCCATCGATTTGATAGGAGCCAAGCACTATTTGGCCAAACCTATGGATTTCGAATTTAGGGCTTGATTTGGGAATTTTGGGGGTTTTCACTTCTATTGAGATATGAGTCTCTAATACATGAATTTCTTATGCTTTTGTGAGTTACTTCCTTATAATTTGTTGAATTGCATGCTTAATTAGTTTAAGTTCTTGCAAATTGCTTAAGTGTTGTATATATATATATATATATGAAATTGTGGCTATGTGTTAGTTGATATGTTGTGATTAAGCATGCCTATATGAAATGGAATTTGTGTTTTGTATGTTTAATATGCTAGATCAATATGGGATGAAAGCATGAATTACAATTTTAGAAGCTTATTTTTAAAGAGCATGTGTGAAATTCTATAGTTGAATTGATGATTAGATGCATGAAGCATTCATACATCCATTGGGAAAGAAAAAGGGGAAAAGTATTTTGAAAGTAATGAAATTGTTTTGGAAAAATGGTTTTGAAAAGTGGTTATGAAAACCGGATGACTATGAGACGTCTAGTGGTCCATGGTGTTAATGTGATCTAGAGGGAGCTAGAGAGAGACTCTAGTCGGGTTGAGCTACCTAGACCCAGACGACGCCATGAAGGTGCCATGTGGTCTGGGAAAGCTTGCCAATCTTTCCCTCATAGCGTCATAGAGGTGTTATGGGCTGAATTGCATTAACGGTTTGGAATGGTAAAAAGGAATTGTTTTGGAAATTTAGGGAGCGACATTACATGACATTGCATCCTATAGCACAGCATGTTTCGTTTGTGACTTGGATTATTACTATTGACACTATTGTTGTATTTCTCCCAGAATTGGCATGATCCCGTCCTCTTCATTTCCTATTCATTGTATGGATTCAAAGGGACATAAGAAGTGTGTCTTAGACACTTCGTACTGAGCTTAGGCTCACCCCTTTATTCTTAACATTTTTCAGGTTTGGGAAAAGAAGTGGCAGACCATAATCCACCACAACTCTAGACAGGATCGGGACTAGCATTTTGTTGTCTTTTGTATAGTGATACAAACCATGTTCTTATTGTAAAGCTTAAGTATCACTTGTTGATGTTGTAAATCATGGTTCTTTGTACATCTTTAGTTTTGCTTCATAACCTATAAATTGATATTAATTTATATTTTTTGATTATAGTTATTACTTCATGAAATGGATCATGTATTATAATGTTGTTGGATATTGTAAGGTTGTATTCTAAGATTTTATATGTGTTTGAGCAAGATTCATTCAGCGTAAAGTTCCATAATAGGCTTTTGTGCATTTTCATGTTCATAGCAGTCCAGCAGGAATTCCTTAACTCGCAAGGCCATTTCGGTCGACTGAAACTTCTAGTGGCCTCATTTACTATTTGAACCACAACCGGCCGACCGAAATACAAGAGCCATTTTGGTCGACCGGTCTACTGCTATTTTGTGATTCTTGTCCCTTCTTTTGACCTAACCAATCTTGAGTCTTAGAAAGTTGCTTAGGGTCTTTATAGATCATAAATAAGATGTATTAATGATGCAAAAACACCGGACTTGATGGCATTGACTTAGGTAACCACGAGTTTGGGCAAGGACCAGGTTAACGGTTCGGACCTACAAATTCAAGTCGTTACAACACTACTCTAAGATTTAAAGTCCAGAGATTGATTTCATAGCGCTCCTCATTCCATCTTTGTCCATACTACATGTAGAGTAGACATTGAATCAATCTCTATTTTGCAAGACTTCTTAATTAACGAAAATTCTTCTTGTACGATTTTACTTTAAAACATATTTATTCTGATGAGCCATGTAAGATTTATTCAAATATTTATTTGACCTTTTCTTTTTATAACGTATCTCTCCACTCCAACTTATTATTTAGTTTTCTCTTTCCTCAACTCTAAACTAATAAATTTTAAAAATTTATTTACTAATGGAAACCGTGAAATTTAATTATTTATTTTAGTAAAATAGTTATCCTTTACTAATTATTTAATTTTAAATTAAAAAAGAATGTACGTAACTATTGCAACTTGTACCCAACAATGTGCCGTTTGGAAAAACGATGTGCTCATTTGTCAGTTGCGAAGAAGTTTGTGTTCTTTAAAAAACTGTAAATGGTAATACAATTATTTAGAAAAAAAGAAAATATTTTAGATAAATATATTTATGTCATACCGTCAATTCTTTTTTTAGAATTTTTTAAAAACTAAACAGTTTTCCTTTACACTTTTTGGTAATAATAATAATATACACTCGATTTTAATATTTTATAAGCAGTTGTTTCCATTTTAAAAAACATATATGTTGTTTTAAGTTACACAGTTTCCTCATTACATACGTTGCTTAAGACGATGCCAATTTAATTTTAAGAATTTTTAAAAAAACAAAACAGTTTTTCTTTTTGTCCCCCTTTTTTTTTTAAATAAATAAATATTCCTTTTTTTCCATTGTTTCAAAACAATAGTAAACACATCTTCTTTTTTCACGTTTACTCGGCTGTTAGTGTCTGAAGAAAGTTATATATAATTGGCAGATTGAATCTTGCCTCTCTCATTCTATCTTTCTCGCTTTTTCTACCCATCTCTTCTTTCAATATTTACTATCTAACTCTATTTCAAAGCTTACCCAGAAAGTCAGTATTTGGTTGAAGCGCATAACTCAAGGCCTCTTTTGGCTTAAGATATGTTTCAATCTGTATTTTGTTTTATTTATATTTTTGTTTTTGAGGATACAATGTTTGAATTTTTTTTTCCTATTCTGTTTCTTAATTATCTAAAGTTTGTTGCCCATAATCTAGAATTATTCATCGTGGTGTTCTCATTCTTTGGTTGCGCTAATATGCTTATTGTTTAGTATATGTGTGTGTGTGTGTATATATATATGCTATACTATCTGAAGAACTCTTTTAAGATAACTAACATTTCAATTCATAATGTTAACCTTAGGTAATCATGTATTTATTAAAAGTCATTTCTTCTAAGATAACTAATACAACTTTTCTATTTGAATTATATCCATTTGGATGAAAACCACAAAGTCATTTTGTTTGGGAAAATGTGGTATACCGGTGCTGGAGGGCAGCCTTTTCCTACAAAGTATTAATAAAGGGGCTCTTTTTCAACCTGGCCAATAAACCAAATAAGCCCTCATCGGAAGCAAGGAATTGGAAGCTTATGTTTGCAGTTGATAAGACCTTTACTAGACTATAGTTTCTGGTCGTTTATCTGTCGACCTTCACTATCTTATTTGTGGGAAAGGATATTGTCCAATTTAAATCATAAAATTGATATTGGTTTTAAAGTTTTTTACAAGAAATACAAATATTGACTGAGTTAGTAGAGGCCATCGAAACCTCGAGGAATAATGTCATCCACATAAGTTCTAATAGTGAAGAGGAGAATCCAGCAGAGGAATATTCTCCATGGTAAATGTTCGTTTTATATCATTAATTGATTAATTATGTTTGGTAGAGTATTTGCAAATTCATTATATAATAATAATAATAAAGTTATTTTAACATAATATTTTTTGAAGAATTGTCTCAAATAGTCATGACTGTTCCGAAAAATTGTCATTATTAACATATATTTTTTATATTATATTTTCCTGTATCGAAATAGTTGTATCCAAATTGAAATGCATGTTCGGTTAGAATTCATTTTTGTTTCCTTTCACAATAAACTATTTTCTTAACATCATAAAATGTGTCTTTATCACCCACTATCTATTATCATTGTTGTAAAATAAAATTTTCTCTTTCGAAAGCCTTGTATGGAAATTGAAATACATGGGTAGAACTCCTTTTTTAATTTCTTAAGGGAAAAAAGTGATCCACTGTGTTCTGCAAAACCAAAATCAGCTCAACAAACCAACTCTGAAATAAGGTACGACATGAACCTCGAAGGTAACTCTGACGAAATAGGTTAGAAATCGTCCCTAGCTCTTCCCTATAAGCCTCTACCTGTTCGCGCACTAGCCGCAGCATTGTCTTACTACGTTGTTACGGGTCTGAACTCCGATAGTATATCTTGACTACTATTAGCTTATTCTCTTGGATCATATTTTAAGATTTTTTTTGTAATATATTAATAAATATAAAATAATTTTTTGTTTTTGAACGAAAATTTTCTATGTATTTTTTTTCTTTCTCATGTATCAATAGTCATATTCTTAGTCTCTTTATCACTTCAAAGTTTTATTTTTTTAATTATTTATTATTTATTGTTTACGTGACTTATAAAAGAAAAATTAAACTACTTAATGACTTACAATCTTAACAACAAACACCCTTTTTAAAAGTCATCTCCTTAATGCAAAACACTTCTCATACTTTGTAAGTTAGACAGAAAGATGATTAAGACCCTCATATAAATCATATTAACAGTTATGTGACTTTTTTTTTATTCTTTATATTAATAGGTATAAAATTCATCTGTATTAACATTTATTCCGTTAATCTATTAATATGTATTAACATCTATTCCGTTAATCTAAATTCATTCTGATTAAATTATTTTCTATTTGTATATATTTTTATTAATTTAATTAAAGTTTAAATAAAAATAATTAAATAGATTTTTAAATTACATTAATGTTACTAATAAGTTTATTCATAAATAACACATCAATTGTTGAAGGGCACAAACGTTCATGTAAATAACACAACCTTTCACAAAGAATAGGCTTGTCGGATAACATAGTAAAGTATCAGTTGTCCAATATTTTCAATACAACAAGAAGTATATGATTATGAAGTAAATAATAAGATTAACATAAATATCAACAAATGAGTAATTAAAAAAAGTCGCATAACCATTTGGTAAAATTCAACAGAAAAAATTAAATATCAATTAAAAATGATTCTTTTGGTAAAAGGAGGCATTGTGATTAAATAGAATTTTAAGTTATTTTTATTAGTTAGTCAATGTTTGGTGATGAAAAATATTTTCATCTTTCATTTTTTGTTTTGGAAGATTTAAAATTAAAGTCAATTTTATCTTATTTTGAGATATAATAATATATAAACTATCAATTATTTATTCAATATAGATTTTTATTTACATGCAATGCATTGAATTTTTACCGAAAGTACTTCCTATTTTTTTATCTTTTAAGAAAAATCACAATCCCATTCTATTAACAACTCTATGCAGAATCAAACAAATGCGACACAACGAAAATGGGCCTAATTAATAGGAGTGATGCGGCATGCCTATCTATAAGAAGAGAAGAGGCCAAAGCCATGGCGATGAAATAGGCAAAGAAGAAAAATCAGTCGTGCAAAGAGGCCATGCCTTTGCGTTACCTTTTTTTTCAACAGAAGTAATTCATTTATTTGGGATCTCTCATCTTTTGTTAATTAAATTTCTATCGTATTCGTAAATTTTTAAAAATAAATCTACCTTATTCCTTCTACTTTATAAATGAAGGAGTTTATCGAGAAAGGTAATTACACACGACAAACTCATCAACCGGCGTCTCTTCCCCATATAGTTAGTTCACAATCCATGCAAATTTCACTCGATAAAATACAATTGGCATGCTAAGAAGCATTCACGCCCCATCTATGCGTAAATACTAAATAGTATATCAATTATCAACAATATGTTTGCTTATAATTATTTTTATAAATGAATGTGATAATACTATTCTAATTAAATGATTGGAATATTGGAAGAAACTAAATATATAGTAATTTCTCAGCTGGCAGTACATTCTATCCTGAATGCGCCACGTATCCATCATAATATTATAGCTAAAGCGACTTATATTATCCCGAGATTGCAACTTATATTCCATCCAGCTATACTGGTCTTCAATATTCACTCTATTCCTAAAATGGTTATGATATATATCAAAATTTTAAATTATTTATTTGAAAATTAATTGGGGAACAATTTGCATGCTTTTAGTGAAAATGTGTTCTTGGTATAAAAAACATAGATGGAATCATCCCATTCAATTATCTACTTAGAATCAAACAAATGCGAATCAAACAAATGTGGCAATTTCCTTTATAAATAAACACCTATGTGAAAAACAGAGATTACAACTTTCAGTCCTTTACTCTTGTATGTTTTCAGTGCATCATTTGAACTTCTAAGTAATAGGAGTGATCTAATATTCTCTCTATCTAGAGGGAGAAAAGAGACCAAAGCCATAGCATAGAAGACAAATAAGTCATGCAGAGAGGCCCTGAATTTTGGATAATGAAGGAATATGGCTTGAAGCAGTCGTGGACTAAAATTGGGATCACCATTCAGTTTTCACATGTAATCAAGCTGTTGCCAATGTTAAACAGTGATGAAACTCTTGACGACGGCCATTCCTATACGCTAAAATAATGTAGTGAATGTGCAGTTCAAGAAAAGCCTTTTAGGTCAAGTTTAAATTTATAAAAATCACTACTACCACTACTACTAACGTAGCAAGAGTGAGTAGGGATCGTCCCAATGGATTATACATGTTGGAATTTAATTTCGACTCTAGCGTATCATAAGATTGCAAAGAAGGGGTGGTTGGTTGATTAGTCTAGAAAATAATTAAATTAAAATGAAATTAAAGTAAACTAGTAAGAGATAGGGATTTGAGAGATATGAAGAGAGGTCTTAGGGTGTTTGGAATCACCACTAAGCTCATGTAATTAACCACTTGCTTTCCATTAATGGGGAATACATTGTTGTGAACAAAATGCGACTACCAATTGCAATATTTAGCATGGACCATCAAATTCATGTATGAATTGTCTACCTAACCGATAAATAAACTAAGTGTAGAACAACCCATCAAATCTAAGCATGACCCATCAAACTAGTCACAATTGTAGCACACATCAATTTAAAGAATCATGGAATTTGCAATAATAAGTCATGAAATATCAACTCAAGTATAGATTGTCTACCTACTTACAAACATGAATTAAATTGTAGAACAACACATCAAGTATAAGAATAATCTATCAAATTAATTGACAAACCCATTCAATAAAAACTCATGCTTAGCCATCACGAAATCCTTAATTAATCACACATAAACATGCAAGCAACATAGAGAATCTAGTGTAGAGATCAATTCCCAAATAATCACACATAAGACAACATGTAATCAAATAGAGAATCAATAGAAAGAATTAATCCATATGAATCATGTAAGAAATAATTCCTAATTTAATCACACATAGACATGTAAATAAACTAGAGAATTAATAGGAAGAATTAAACCATAGAAATCGTAGAAATATACCAAGATTCATTAAATTCACAAGAGTAGAACACTAATCACAACAATATATATAAATCCCCAAAAATAAAAATACAAGGGTTTAGATTACACAAGATTTAGGGCTCATCCAAGCTCTAAGTATAGATCTAGCCAATCATAGAGGAGGTGGATGTCGTCATGAAACCCTCAAGGGCAAGCTCCAAACATGGCTCCATCTTCTTCTTCTTTTTCTTTGAAGCTCTAAAGAGAGAGAATATGTGGATCTAGAGATGTGTTTTTCAGATGAGCCTCCACTTCCCTCTTTTCTTCTAACCCTAATCTTTAACTTTTCTAGAAAGAGAAAATAAAAATTACAACGTAAAAATAAAATGATAAAAAACTCTCTTACAAAATGGGTCACTTCCCTTTATATAGAAGGTCATTTTCTTAGTCATTAAGTCAAAAATATAACCCCAAAAATATCTAATCCCGCAACTATGTGGTAGGTAAAAATTGGCGCGCTCGGAAATTAGACAGCTCACTACCAGCACATTTTCGATCGATTAGACTTTTCTTCAATCGATTAGAGTTTGTTCGATCGATCTAACTTTTGATCGATCTAGGTTCGATCGATCCAACTCTGATCGATCTCACTTTTCTCAAATCTATCAGACTTTTCTCAAATCTATCTAACTTGGCAGTTTTTCTGCATCAGCCTCCTTTTGCTCCAAATTCTCATAAAGACTTAATTTGACTCCAAAAAAGCCTTAAGAAGTCATTTTTAGCTCGTTTTAACTTTATTGACCTAAAAAGGGAAATAACACGAAATTAATCTAAAATGGGAAAATAAGATAGATAAAGGTCCTAGAACACTCAAGCTTAAGGGGTTTAAATGTGCACTTTTCAGCGCTTATCACACCCCCAAATTTAAATATTGCTAGTCCCTAGCAATGAATTACAAAGTAAAGGAATGAAATAAACAACTATACAACTATGAATCTAGAAAGCAATAAATGGATAACGCCACTTTCGTAGGAAACACGATTGCATTTAACACATGCAACAAGCCTTTTAAACACCTAATGGACGAGTGAAGTCTCGTGAGGGTTTCCAGAAATGATACCCACAAACATTAAGCTCATTTTTTCAAAAGAGGCACCAATATTGCAAACAAGTATTGGGACAAAACTACCTCAAGTATGTAATTTTTCAAACATTTCCAAGCAATCTCCCAAAATTTCAATATCAAATAAGAAATTAAATATGGTCCTCCACACATCAAGAAAATGATTATGCAAATCAAAACAACTCTAGAATTCTTTTTGAGTGGACCGGCATCAAATATGTTGTTATCTAAGCCAATTAAAGAAATGATCACATCCTTACTCTCAAACTAGCACACAAATCTAGTCCCGATCATCAAGACAAAGAGTGAACTTTTTATTAAAGCTTTATTCATCTAGATTCGCTTATTCTTTTTACTCAAATTTTTTTTTTATATATAAATATCCTAGAGGATCAAAGATGGAAGCATAGTGCAATGTGTTGATCTATTAAGCTTTCTAGCGATCCATGAGGTCGAGCCTTAGGTCAATGACTCCCAAACCAAACGGTTTTAGGGCACTAGGTGTTCAAACACCCCTAATGACTTACAAGCTCAAATCAACTAGACTACAAATCAAGACAACCTCCATCTAATCATTTCCCACTTCTCACCTTTTGGGAGAAGTCTTCACTTTTTTATTGCTTTTGCAACTTTCTTGTTTTTTTTTTTTTTTTTTTTTTTTTTTTTAAGCAAGTTCAATTATTAACTTAGAGTTTGGACCCTCCACCTTTCGGCTCTAAAAATTCAGTGTTTGATGAGGCTAGAATCCCGACTACTCAATGAAAAGGGTTTGTTATCCACCTTTATCAAGAATGAAAGCTTTCAATGCACTACTAGCCCAATTGGGATATAACCAATTCAATAATTAACAAAGCATGTACCCCACGAATGAATGCTAGTGTGTGCCTGTGCTAGTGTAGAATCATAGAGTGAATCTCAAAACAATCACAAAATTAGGATGATGTGGACCACAAGTGCAAGCAAGATATCAATATTGAAAAATTTACTCATAAATGGCATCCACAAGACATACAAGGAGTATTGGACTCTCAAGTCAAGCAATTTTTAAATTCGAAGCAATATAATCCTCAAAAGATCAAAATCATAGCTAACATGGATCTCCAATCTCAATCATACATTTCAAGCTCAACTTTAAGTATAATGCAACAAAGTCAACTTACCCCCAAACTTAAACCGCGCATTGTCCTCAATGTGCAATGAGAATAATGGAAAAAATGGAAAGAGTATACCGTGGTGGCGAAAACATGAAGCCCTGCAATGATTCAATATGAAAAGGATCTCCCCCAACCTATTTGAATAACCACACTAGCAAACTCATATCAAATATCAAATGGGATAAGAATAATCAAATTATGCATTATATGACAATATATAGCAAAAGATGAAAGAGAGATATGAGATCAAGCCCAATATAAATCATAAGGTATGCATGATTACACATAAGGGTACAATGGTGAAAAGTTTTTATATTTTTCTTTTTATGAAAGTATGTACAATGCAACAAAATGCCAGAAAAACAAAGAATAAAATTCATAAACAAAATAAATAAAATAAATAATAAAATAAAAAAAGAAGAATAAAGAAAGTAAAATGTAATGAAGGAATATGTACAATGTAAGAAATGAAAAACAAAAAGTAAGAAAGGATGCAAGAACAAAATAATGAAAAAATAAATTATTATTATTATTATTATTATTATTATTGACATAACAAGTATGTACACACAAAAAAATAAAAAGGCAAATAAATAAAAATGAAAGAAGTAAAAATGTAAGGAAATTAAGAATGCAAGAATCCAACATTTTTTTTTTTTTTTTTTTTTTTTTTTTTTTTTGAAATTTAAGATTCAAAATAAAGTCTAAGTAAAAGTCAACCAAAAAACAAAGATCGATCAATCCTAGATCGATCTAGAAGAGGCTCAGATCGATCGAACATGCAAAAACCTGCATATAAGTTCGAACAATGCAACATAGAGGCCTTTTTCCGGGGGTTCAAAATTTTTTCTAAGTGTTGGAACTGAAGATCAATCTAAGAGGGGGTTGGATCGATCTTGAAACTTAAGATCGATCAGATAAGAACTTCGCACAATGGGACAGAGAGCTGTTTTATACAGGAAATCTTCGCACGATTAAACAGAGAGGTGATTTAGATGCAAGGTGGAAGTTCGATTGATCGAACCTCTTTTGAGATCGATCGAACAGACACAAAATGCTTATTTTCAACATGAAAGTGCATGCAATCCTAAACCACAGTTCCTAGCAGTGTGTATGAACCTAAAACAAATATTTAAACGTCGCAAGAAATGAAAGATAAAAAGAAATGGGAGAGAAATACTGTTAAAAACTCTACGAATACTAGTGTTTAACGTCTCTAGCAAGACGTTGGGTCAACTCACTAATCAAAAGAATCAAAAATCGGATATAAAACATCCTTATTGATCCTCTTTTCACTTTTCTCATTTAATGTCCCACTTAGAACAATGAAATCATCCTCCAAAAGAATGACTTGAAAAGAAATGAAAGAGATGATATTGTTCCTTTTATCCACAGTCTAAAAAACAAAATCAATCATGGTTGGTCTTGCCTCTTTGTTGTGTTCTTGAAACACATTCAAAGGATCATTCACTTTGATAATTGGTGAGGCATTGTCTTTCAAAGACTCATTTGGAATATTAAGAAACACCCTCTCTTCATCCCTCTTCTCTTCCTCAAAAATAACCATCTCATCACCTTCCAAGTTAGCTAAGGAGTCCATTAAAGAGTTCACTTCATTTTTGGAGCTTTCAAAGTCAAAACCTTATACATTTCAAAAATGCATGTCTCAAGAGGGTCTTTAGAGATAATAGAATGAAGGTTCTCTTCAACAAATTCCTCCTCCCCCTCTCCTACCTCTATAGTGGTCAACATCTCCTCACTCTCTAAAGTAGCAATAGTGGAGATAAAATCGTAATCAAAACAAGAAAGTCCTCATTAATCATATTATGCTCTATTCGATTAGCCACTAACTCACTTGCCACTTCCTTCTCTATACAAGATAGAGTGCTAGGCATTAACTCACTTGTTTCATTTTCATCATCCTCATCTATATACATTGAAATTCTTGCCATTTTTTTATTTGCCTCTTCCTCCTCCTCTTGATGAGAAAGAGTACTTGCAATTTGCTCAACTTGAGCTTCAAGCTTGGCTAAAGTTTGAGAATGAGAATTAATAAGTGGAGTTTGTGAAATATGCACATCAAGTAAAGCTAATACTTTTTTCTTTAAATCCGGGTGAATAAGGCGATGGAGGTGGTTCTTCATAAAATGGTGGGGGAGGGTAATAGTCACAAGGAGGATTAAAAGAGTGATCAAGCCCATAATAAGATGATGCATGAAATGAATTGGACTCAATCTCATAAGGATTAAAATATGATAGAGGAGCATAAGGTGAAGGGATGTAATTTTTCCCCAAACTTGGATCAAACAATTCCTCCATTCACAATTAAAATCCAAATGCAAGAAAATATTGGCCTCCGCACGGGCCGATGCTTGGACAAAAATTTAAGTAATATAATGAGCCTCAACAAGGGCTATCACAAGCATGTAAAGAAGTGCACAATTAAAATACAAGAGTTCCAAGAATTGCTCACAACAGTTCTTAAGCAACTTCAAATTCCAATGTTAGCTTTAAGCTCCAATGATTGCTTCAAGTTCCAAAGCTTGCCTTTCTTATAGTTAAGTACCTAATTGACAAATAATAATGAGAACAAGAGAAAAGAGTATATAATGAAAAATAAAACAAAAATAGAAGCAATCAAATGAACATTATTGTCTAGTTTAATTCCAACAAAACCGTTAATCCCCGGCAACGGCACCAAAATTTGACGACGGCCGTTCCTATACGCCAAAATAATGTAGTAAATGTGCGGTTCAAGAAAAGCCTTTTAGGTCAAGTTTAAGTTTATAAAAATCACTACCACCACTACTACTAACGTAGTAAGAGTGAGTAGGGATCGTCTCAAGGGATTATACATGTTGGAATTTAACTTCGACTCTAGCGTATCACAAGATTGTAAAGAAGGGGTGGTTAGTTGATTACTCTAGAAAATAATTAAATTAAAATGCAATTAAAATAAACTAGTGAGAGATAGGGATTTAAGAGATATGAAGAGAAGTCTTAGGGTGTTTGGAACAACCACTAAGCTCATATAATTAATCACTTGCTTTCCATTAATGGGGAATACATTGTTGTGAACAAAATGCGACTACCAATTGCAATATTAAGCATGGACCATCAAATTCATGTTTGAATTGTCTACCTAACTGACAAATAAACTAAGTGTAGAACAACCCATCAAATCTAAGTATGACCCATCAAACTATTCACAATTGTAGCACATATCAATCTAAAGAATCATGGAATTTGCAATAATAAGTCATGGAATATCAACTCAAGTATAGATTGTCTACTTACCTACCAACATGAATTAAATTGTAGAACAACCCATCAAGTATAAGAATAATCCATCAAATTAATTGACAAACCCATTCAATGAAAACCCATGCTTAGCCATCACAAAATCCTTAATTAATCATACATAGACATGCAACCAACATAGAGAATCTAGTGTAGATATCAATTCCCAAATAATCACACATAAGACAATATGTAATCAAATAGAGAATCAATAGAAAGAATTAATCCATATGAATCATGTAAGAAATAATTCCTAATTTAATCACACATAAACATGTAAATAAACTAGAGAATTAATAGGAAGAATTAAACCATATAAATCATAGAAATATACCAAGATTCATTAAATTCACAAGGCTAGAATACTAATCACAACAATATATATATAAATCCCCAAAAATAGAAATATAAGGGTTTAGATTACACAAGACTTAGGGCTCATCCAAGCCCTAAGTGTAGATCTAGCTAATCATGGAGGAGGTGGATGTGATCATGAAACCCTCAAGGGCAAGCTCCAAACATGGCTCCATCTTCTTCTTCTTCTTCTTTGAAGCTCTAGAGAGAGAGAATATGTGGATCTAGAGATGTGTTCGTGAGATGAGCCTCCACTTCCCTCTTTTCTTCTAACCCTAATCTCTAACTTTTATAGAGAGAGAGAAAATTAAAATTAAAATGTAAAAATAAAATGATAAAAAGCTCTCTTACAAAATGGGTCACTTCCCTTTATATAGAAGGTATTTTTCTTAGTCATTAAGTCAGAAATATAGCCCCAAAAATATCTAATCCTGCAACTATGTGGTAGGTAGAAATCGGCACGCTCGGGAATTAGACAGCTCACTACCAGCACATTTTCGATTGATCAGACTTTTCTTCAATCGATTAGAGTTTATTTGATCGATCCAACTTTTGATCGATCTAGGTTTGATCGATCCAACTCTAATCGATCTCACTTTTCACAGATCTATCAGACTTTTCTCAGATCTATCTAACTTAACAGTTTTTTAGCATCAGCCTCCTTTTGCTCCAAATTCTCACAAAGACTTAGTTTGGCTCCAAAAAGGCCTTAAGAAGCCATTTTTAGCTCGTTTTAACTTTATTGACCTAAAAAGGGAAATAACACGAAATTAGTCTAAAACGAGAAAATAAGATAGATAAAGGTCCTAAAACACTCAAGCTTAAGGGGTTTAAATGCGCACTTTTCAGCGTTCATCAGCTCTGTTAGTGATAGACTCCAACAAATTAGTTCTGTATAACATAAAAGAGGGAACACATAGGGATCTTGTATTTCAGGACATTGGGTCCATTGGGTATGCATATTGTTAACCAAGAAATATTTATGGAGAGCCTCATATCACCATGTTGTCACTGTGAACAACAACCAATATGGTTGAGATATGAATTTCTGGGTGAAGGATCTTTTGTAGAAAGGTAAACCATATCAATTTTTTTTTTCCTTTCTATATTATAATTCCATGAAATACATAACGGTTTTTTAAGAAGGATTTGAAATTATATGCTATTCAGGTGCTTTTTTTATTTTTTATTTTTTTATATGGAAGTAGATTGGTCCTTCTATTGAAAACTGTTTGTCATTCGATCCCATTGTCCTACAATGGCAGCATTTTCACTTCAACAATAGCTAGAAGCCCTAGAATATATAGAATCTTCTAGTTGAAGAGATTAAATTTGTTCATCATATATATATATATATATATATATATATATATATATATATATATATATATTGTATTTTTGTTTTGTGAGGAAAGAAGCGACGCCCTTCTGTTTTTAAGTGGTCTAGACTACATGATCTTAGTCAATTCCCTACATTCAGCCATACAATCAAGTGTATTAGCTTTATTCAATTTTTTGATTGCATGACAAATTATGATTGGACGGGATCATGTAGTTCTGGTTAATTACCTGTTGGGAGAGATGACAATAAACAAGCACAGCGGAATAATTCTTCTCCTTATATGCAAGAAAATATAGTGTATCTCTACTTTTATATGTGCTGAAAATAACAGAGAACAAATCAATCACACCAAGCCACAAGAACACAAGTAATGTTTTACGTGGAAAACTTCCCCAGTGTGAGGAAGAAAAACAACGGGATCTAGTATAGTTAAAAACTCCAGTATCAACCAAATAATTGGTACACAAAGTCTTCTCTAATCTCAATTAGAGGCTACAAAACATCTCATCAAGATAGCAACAATCTTGGCAAAAAACAAAGAGAATTGGAGAGAAAAATACCAAAAACCTGTTTCTTGTTCACGGGAACGAATCACTATTCCTGAGCTCAAAATCCGATCTTCACCGTTCAAATTTTAATTCATTGACTCATGAACCTATCCTCCAAATTTCAGCTCGATCGGACCATGGACGAAGCAGGATCGGACGTTTGATGAAATCTTGGCAGAATAGAAAAACCTGCATTTTTCTACCAAAAACCTGGTTACTCTTCACAGGCACGAATCACTGTTCCTGAGCTCAAAATCTAATCTCAACCGTTCAGATTATGCATCACTGAGTCATGAACCTCTCCTCTAAATTTCAGCTTGATCGGACCACAGACGAAGCGGGATCGGATGTTTGATCAAACCTGGGCAGAATGAAAAAACCTGCGTTTTTCTTCTCTTTTGTTCTTCTACTCGTGGCTAACCTCTCTCTCTTTTTATACTAACTTCCTTAGGGTTTTCTTTTCCCTAAAGATTGGGCTTTGGGATTTTAATAAAACCCACTTGGGCTTTCCACCATATAGAAGGAAATAAACCCAACAAATCTCCCCCTTTCCGACTATGTGGAGGGAATCGCCATCCCGGCGATCGAACAACAAACTTCAAGCTTCTCTCTTGGTAGGGTCTTTGTCAACATATCAGAACCATTATCATCAGTGTGAACCTTCTCAAGTTCAAGTAACTTATTGTTCAACGCATCTCTGATCTAATGGTATCGTACATCAATGTGCTTAGATCTTGCATGGAAACTGGAATTCTTAGCAAGATGAATAGCACTCTGGCTTTCACAAAACAACACATACCTCTGCTGCTTGAAACCAAGTTCTCTCAAGAACTTCTTTGCCCATAGGAACTCTTTAGTCGCTTCCGTTGCTGCAATAAACTTTGCCTCTGTCGTAGAAAGAGCAATACACTTCTGAAGTCTCGATTGCCAACCTACAGACCCACCTGCAAAAGTGATTAAATAACCCGAAGTAGACCTACAAGTATCCACATCCCCTGCCATATCTGCATCTGTGTAGCCAACTAACAATGGTTGTCCGTTTCCCAAACCAAGGCTCAAACTGGAAGTGCCTCGAAGATATCTCATGATCCACTTCACTACATTCCAATGCTCTCTTCCCGAATTTGACAAGAATCGGCTAACTACACCAACTGCATGGGCTATATCTGGTCTTGTGCAAATCATTGCATACATCAAACTTCCTACTGCTGAGGCGTAAGGAACTCTTTGCATGTCTTCCTTTTCCTTGTCTGTGGAAGGACATTGCTTTGTACTCAGTCTGAAGTGGGTAGCAAGAGGAGAACTAACCACTTTAGTGTTGTCCATATTGAACCTCTGAAGCACTTTTTCAATGTACTCCTCTTGTGACAAATATAACTTCTTGGCACTCCTATCATGACTGATTCTTATGCCAAGAATTTTCTTTGCTGGCCCCAAATCCTTCATAGCAAATGACTTACTCAATTGCTTCTACAACTGGTCAATTCTTGAAGCATTCCTGCCAACAATCAACATGTCATCCACATAAAGCAGTAGAATAATAAAATCATCATTAGAGAATTTTTTAACAAATACACAGTGATCAGAAGTTGCCTTCTTGTAGCCTTGCTCCCCCATAACAGACTCAAACTTCTTATACCACTGTCTCGGTGCTTGTTTCAAACCATATAGGTTTTTCTTTAGCTTGCACACATAATCCTCTTTCCCTTTCACTTTGAAACCCTCTGGCTGCTTCATATAAATCTCTTCCTCCAAATCACCATGAAGAAAGGCAGTTTTCACATCCATCTGCTCAACTTCCAAGTCAAGACTAGCTGCTAGGTCGAGTGTTATGCGGATCGATGACATCTTTACGACTGGAGAGAAGATCTTATCAAAGTCAATACCTTTTCTCTGACCGAACCCTTTGATAACCAATTCAGCTTTGTACCGTGGCCGTGAAGATAACTCATTTAGCTTTCTTCAGCTTGCACACATAATCCTCTTTCCCTTTCACTTCGAAACCCTCTGGCTGCTTCATAAATCTCTTCCTCCAAATCACCATGAAGAAAGGCAGTTTTCACATCCATCTGCTCAACTTTCAAGTCAAGACTAGCTGCCAGGCCGAGTGCTATACAGATCGATGACATCTTTACGACTGGAGAGAAGATCTCATCAAAGTCAATACCTTTTCTCTAACTGAACCCTTTGACGACCAATCTAGCTTTGTACCGTGGCCGTGAAGATAACTCATTTTGCTTCTTCATGTAAATCAACTTATTTTCCAAAGCTCTTTTTCCTTTAAGTAGCTTCACTAACTCAAAGGTGTGGTTATCATGTAATGACTGCATTTTATCTTGCATGGCCTCAACCCACTCTGTCTTTTGTTCATCTTCTATGGCTTCTGCAAAATATTGGGGCTCTCCCCCGTTAGTCAATAACACATACTGCTCTGCTGAATACCGAATGGAAGGACGTCGGTCTCTGGCAGACTTCCTGGATGGAATCACTGGTGGAATTTCTGGCACTGTCAACTGCTCATTAGTCTCAACATCTCGCTGAACCTGTAAGGGAACATCCACATCACCTGTACACTGGTGGTCATCCTGACCATCATTCTCAACCTGAGATGGCAAATTCTTCAGAGGAGTTGTATCCATATCAGTCAAGATATTACCTCGTTGAGACATAAATTTCCCTGCTTTCTCAATATCTTGAATCGTCTGATCTTCTACAAACACGACATCTCTGCTTCTTACAATTTTCTTCTCAACTGGATCATAAAGCTTGTACCCAAACTCATCTTAGCCATAGCCAAGGAATATACACTGTCGCATTTTCACTTCAAGTTTGGACCTTTCATCTTTTGGAATATGCACAAATGTTTTGCACCCAAAAACCCGCAAATGATTATAGGATACATCCTTACCTGTCCAAACTCAGTCTGGCACATCAAACTGTAGAGGAACACAGGGTGTAAGATTCTACATATGAACAACTGTGCTCAATGCCTCCCCCCAAAAAGATTTTGGCAATTGGGCTTGTGAAAGTAAACATCTCACTCTCTTAACCAGTGTCCTGTTTATCCTTTCTGCTGCGCCATTCAACTAAGGAGTTTTTGGAGTTGTCTTTTGATGCCGGATACCCTATTGTCTACAATACTCATCAAAAGGACCAGAATACTCTTCGCCGTTATCAGTACGAATACATCTCAGTTTCTTCCCAGTCTGTCTCTCAACTAGGGCTTGAAATTGCTTAAACACTGCTAACACTTGGTCTTTTGAATTCAAGGTATATACCCACAACTTCCTTAAATGATCATCAATGAAGGTCACAAAGTATCTGGAGCCACCAAGTGTTATCGTCTTCATAGGGCCACACACATCTGAATGTACCAAATCCAGTATCTCTGACTTTCTCGAATGAGGGGAATTCTTGAAGGAGACTCTACTCTGCTTCCCAGACAAACAATGAGTACACCTTTTCAGAAGTGTACTTTTCAGTCCATATAGTGGACTTTTCTTCCCTAGTAGAGCTAATCCTTTCTCACTCATGTGAGCCAGTCTCTTGTGCCACAATTCTGTTGTATCATTATCCTCCATCGCATTAACAATGTCGTTGGAGAGCTTTGCTTGCAGAACGTACAATGCAGAATGCTTTATGCATCGAGCCACAACCATAGCACCCCTAGTGAGCTTACACTGACCATCACTGAAAGTGCTGTAATACCCTTCATCATCAAGTTTACCTGCAGAAATTAAATTCAAGCGAATGTCAGGAATATGCTTCACATCTCTGAGAACTAACCTCGTGCCATTATTCATCTTCAGATACACATCCCCAATTCCAATAACTTTAACCAAGTCATCGTTGCCCATCTTTACTGTTCCAAAATCACCAAATTTATAAGATGTAAAGAAATCCTTCCGAGATGTAGCATGAATGGAGGCACCACTGTCAATCACCCAACTAGTCTTATGGTATGAAACATTTATCATCTCATCATCATAAACAATAAGGAAGTCTGCAGGAGTGGTGGTAGCAACTCTGTCATCACCATCTTTGTCATCTCCATTCTTCGTTCCCTTTCCTTTCTCATTCTTGTTTTCTTTCTTCAATTGCCTGCAATATTTCTTGATATGTCCCTTTTCCCCGCAATGATGACACTCAACATTTGCAAACTTGTTGAACTTGCTTCTGCTGTTATCTCTGTTCTTCGGACCTCTGCTCTTACTTCTCCCCCTCTTTTCTGTAACCAAGATCTCTTACTGTGAAGAGGATCCCTGTGTTTTTTTCTCATCTCTTCATTTAGCAAACAACTTTTGGCCATATCCATTGTGATTACACCTTCTGGAACGGAGTTAGACAATGAAGTTCTGAGCATCTCCCATGAGTCCGGTAATGAACCAAGCAACCATAACCCTTGTATCTCATCATCAAACTTAATACCCATTCCAGCCAGCTAATTAATAATTCCTTAGAATGTATTCAGGTGATCAGATAAAGGAGTCCCGTTCTGGTATCTCAAAGCCATCATCTGCTTAATCAGAAACGATTTATTATTTCCAGTCTGTCTAGCATATAACTGTTCAAGCTTACTCCATAGAGAACGTGCATGTGTCTCTCCACTAATATGGTTCAAAACATTATCATCTACCCACTGCTTGATATACCTACACACCTGTTGATGTAACAAAGTCCATTCCACGTAAGATTTGTTTTCTGGTTTTTCAGCACTAAACACCGGTAGGTAATAATCTTTCACAAAAAGAAGACCCTCCATTTTTCCTTTCCATATGTGATAATTTGAACCATTTAGATTAATCATTCTACTCGTATTTGCTTCCATAACTCAAACTGCCAACCTGGCAATCTGTCAACCTAGAGCTCTGATACCACTCTGTTGGGAGAGATGACAATAAACAAACACAGCGGAATAATTCTTCCCCCTCTATGCAAACAAATATAGTATATCTCTACTTTTATATGTGCTAAAAATAATAGAAAACAAATCAATCACACCAAACCACAAGAACACAAGCAATGTTTTACATGGAAAACTTCCCCAATGTGAGGAAGAAAAACCATGGGACCTAGTCCAGTTAAAAACTCCACTATCAACCAAATAATGGGTATACAAAATCTTCTCTAATCGCAATTAGAGGCTGCAAAACATCTCATCAAGATAGCAACAATCTTGGCAAAAAATAAAGAGAATTGGAGAGAAAAATACCAAAAATCCGGTTACTGTTCACAGTCACGAATCACTGTTTCCGAGCTGAAATCCGATCTTCACCGTTCAAATTTTAATTCATTGAGTCATGAACCTCTCCTCCAAATTTCAGCTCGATCGGACCACGGACGAAGAAGGATCGGACGTTTGATGAAATCTGGGCAGAATAGAAAAACTTGCGTTTTTCTACCAAAAACCCAGTTACTCTTCACGGGCACGAATCACTGTTCCCGAGTTCAAAATATGATCTCCACCGTTCAGATTGTGCGTCACTGAGTCATGAACCTGTCCTCCAAATTTCAGCTTGATCGGACCACAGACAAAGCAGGATCGGTTGTTTGATCAAACCTGGGCAGAATGGAAAAACCTGCGTTTTTCTTCTCTTTTGTTCTTCTACTCGTGGCTAACCTCTCTCTCTTTTTATACTAACTTCCTTAGGGTTTTTTTTTCCCTAAAAGTTGGGCTTTGGACTTTTAATAAAACCCACTTGAGCTTTCCTCCATATAAAAGGAAATAAACCCAACATTACCCACCTTGGTGGATTCTTATGACGCTTCTAAATGAAGCCATTCATTAAAGTTCGAAAGGAGCCACTTTTGTGTACACTCGCCACTGTACACGCATTTTATTAGCATGGTCTGTCAACTGTTTCGTTATGTTCAATGAATATAATGTATTTCAGACTTTCAGTGCATGTGTAATAGATATACGAATGAAATGAATATAATTTTCATTTTTCTTCTTTATTGTTTCCTGAATTTATTATCAGATAAGTTTTTCCCTCTTCTTCTCTGTTAAAATAAAACTGAATTGGAATATGAACAAAATATAGGTAAGCCGAGACTTGAGTATGGTGAGTTCTAACAACAAGAACACCACCGAAGAGGGAGGAAGTATAGGGTGAGCCACGAATACTACATTATTGGTAATTGGTATGTCCACTCCGTAAAAAATTAACAATTCAGTTTGTGAACAGTAGTTTTGAGCAATTTTTTTCAACTGTATGTTAAGACCTATTTCATTGTATGTTGAATTTTCAGTGTGATTGCGCATATCAATAGCATGGCATGCCCGACTTCCCATTATCTTCTCAATTCTGTTTAAGTAGAAAGTTTGGACGAATTTGAGACACTGATTGTCTTTTGATGGAATGAGCTCAAATACCTCATATGCACACTCACATTCATATATACATATTATATTCCTGCCAAATCTTGACCCTTTTTGGCCATGAGCTAAATAATAGGTGTGCTTCAACTCTCAAGTCTCAAGATCCCAGTTTGAAAACAAAGTTTGTGCAATTGAAAATTACATACTTCTTTGAGCCTTTATAATATATTAATTAATAGTGCCAAACCGATTCTCTATTTGCATCTTTGTTTTAAGTGTAGTTCTAAAACAGCCCATCTACACACTGACCGCCACATATATTGACTGTCCATCCACAATAAACTGAACGGAGCTTAACCCTAAGCCTTTATTTTTCTTTGAAATTTACAAGCAATTATTAATAATTACTTTATTAGTGTTTGTTTTCCAAATCTTAGCATAGATGAGATAGGGTGACTAATGAAAATGTAAGAGAAAAACTAAAAGTGGAACAAGAGGAAATAATCGTTTGGACACGTCCATTAGAATGATTGAATAAAATTAACGGTACAATCTATTGAAAAAAAAAAAAAAAAGAAAAAAAAGAAAAAGAAAAATTGAATACAATATGTAATTTACACTTTTGTATTTAGAAAGACTAGAACAATAATTTCTAAATAAAGTTAGTTAATTTGATTTTATGTTAGTAAATTATATATCTAAAGTAGAGAGGGATTTCTCTTATCAATACCTCTACTTTTTTTTCTTTTTTCTTTTTTTTTTCACCTAGGCAGGGCCTCTTCGAGACCCACCCTAGGCTACAAACCTGGGGGTGTAAGAGCCTCGCCCCAAGGATAACACCGGGTGAGTCGGAGGACAAGGAAGGCTTGGGAGGAGTCGAACCAGGGCCGTTGGTGTGGCAGGCCGAGCTCCTACCATCACTGCCCTGCCGCCGGGGGTTACCATACCTCTACTTTGTAAAAAAAAAAAGAAAGTGTCTTTTGCGATGTCAACTCCTGATATCCTCTTACCTAACAAGTATAAAAACGATACGATATGGATAGGCCGATGAATCAAATTCTAAAAAAGTAATAACGGACACTGCATGAACACGACTAATAGAAATATAAAATTTTCATTTATATATCTATGGAATAAGATAATTATAGAACTTTATAATTTTTAAACTAAAGTTACATAAGTTAGAACAATTTGAATATCAAATGTACTATACATGATATTACTATTTTATTTTGTTATTGTGGTTATGTTTTTGTTCATGTACATATGTTTAATAAATTTTTTTTTAGAGAAAAAAAAAAAAAAAAAAAAAAAAAAAAAAAAGAAGATTGAGCACTTTGATATATATTCATAATATTATTTCTAGGACTGCCATTATTTATTTTATATAAAATAAGATGTGGGATATGCTGTCGAGTATTCAAAATGTGTCTGAGCAGATGTATCAATCAAGTGTCTAAAATAATAAAGTATATTTTTAAATTATGAACAATAGTATTGATAAAGTATATTTTTACAATAGTATCGATAAAGTATCAGCGTCACCATGCAGACACTCATAAAGTGTCCAATCTTCTTAGCCTCTTACCAAAGAATTTCTATCCCAATAGACATGTGCCTTTCTGCCTTCTTTGAATCCCTTTAGGATGTAAAGACTCTAATGTTACGTTTGGTGTGCAAGAATATAATGAAATGAAATAGTCATTCCAATCATTCATTTATTTAGTATGTAATTTAAAGTGGGAATAGTTATTCCATCATTCCACAACTAAACCTATGAAATGACCATTCCATTCCTAAGTAATTTTTAAAAAAAAAAATCAAATTCCAAAAAAACCCTTATGTTCCAAGTTCAAAAACCACCACTACCTAGCTAGCTCCACCACAACCACCTCCGCCTTTCACCACCACCACTACATCCCTTTCACATCCGATTTACACATAGAGCCTTCCACCACCACCACCATCGACTTTCACCACCGACCACCACCACCTCCATCGCCATCGCCTTTCACCACTGCCACCACCTTTTGCCACCGCCATCGCCTTTCACCACAGCCATCACTTTCCGCCACTGTCATCACCTTTCACCACATCCGCTACCTTCACCACCGTTACCTTCCACCTCTACCACTACCACTACCACTTCTTTTCACCACCACTATCGCCTTCCACCGCTTTCATCACCACCACCGCCACTGTCTTCCACCCCCACTGCCTTCCACCACCTTACAACGTCTTCCATCACCGCCGCCTTCCACCACCACCGCCATTGCCACCACTGTCTTCCACCACCACCACCGCCACCGCCACCTCCTTCCCCCACCCCCACCGCCACCGCTTTTCACCACCACCACTGCCACCACCACCGCCTTCCATGTACCACCACCGCTACCAACTTCCACAATAGCCACCACCACCACCTTCTACCATCGCCACCGCCACCTCCACCGCCTTCCACCACTTCCATCACCGCCTTCCACCATCACCACCACCTTCCACCACCACCACTCCCTTCCACCACTACCATAATCACCTCAATTGGCTTCCACCACCGTCACCTACACCACTATCTCCTTCCACCACCACCACAACCACACTACTACCACTGCCTTCCACCAACACCACTATCGCTTACCAGCACCGATGCCTTCCACCATTGCCACCACCGCCCCCTTCTGCCACCATTTATTTTTTAAAAAAATTATAGAAGAATGTCATTTTGTTAATTTAATATATTTATTACTAAAAGGGATATTTTGAAAAACTCAATTTAAAATTTATTCTATTCTAAATTTTAAATTGGTACAACCAAACACTAGAATGGTTATTATTATTTTATTCCCACACATTTTATATTTACAACCAAACAATAGAATGAGAATAGACAATCTTATTCTAATTTTATTCTCATCCCATTCCCACTTATATTTCATTTCATTCCTACACACTAAACATATCATAAGAAGCAACCGACCTTGACACTTTGCGATAAAAAGTATATATGAGAAGTTTACTACTACTAATGCCAAGGCCCACTATCTTTTTTATCTTTTCTAAAGCAAAGTTTGGTCAAATTACTCAATACCGTGAAGACATATGATGTTGGACAGATTTAGTAATTTCATTAATTATGGTTTTAGTTTTCTTTCCTTATTTTATTAGGTTTTCCTTATAGTGTTAGGTTTCCTAGTAATTAAGCTTTTTTATTTTTATTATAATACCAGTATCTTAGGAGAGCAGAATTAATTAATTGATAATGCTTAGCTATTCACGGGTAAGTAATTTCACCCTACTCACCCCTTATGTGTTCTAATAACAATTTGTCACATCAGTTTTAATAAAAAAAATAACCCACGTTTATTCAATGGTTGATCCCAGAAAATACAAGAGGATGTAGATTATTTTTTTATTAAAGCTAATGTGGTAAATTGTTATTGGAACACACAAAGGGTGAGTAGGGTGAAGCATTATCCTTAATTAACACACTCAATTAGCAATACAATTTTATCTTCCTTGGTGATAGCTTCACCTTCGTCAAAATAGTTGGCATATTATCATGAAGAGAATTCGGTAACCAAGAATTAATAGATCAAGAAAGAAGCGAGCCACAGCCAGCTACTCAAGGGAAGAAGCAGCCATGCCTTTGCCGTTTTCTTACCTTTCCTGAACATCTCGTGGTTGATGAAATACTTTCAAAACTGCCCGTCAAGTCTCTGTTGAAATTCAGATGTGTTTCAAAGTCATGGTGTTCTTTGATTTCCGACCCTCACTTCATCAAAACCCACCTCAATCAATCACTCTCAAAGACCAACAACATCCGGATACTCATACCCAGTACTCCCAACGGCCCACTCCGTTTATACACGGCAAGTTTCGGATCCTTGGGTAATGACGTCAATGCAGTATCGAAGATATATTGATATTTTATTGAAGGACAATCCTCATTGTAAATGGGAAATTGTTGGTTCTTGCAATGGGTTGATATGCATGGCGGTAGATTTTCAATTCATATATATATTCAATCCTTCAACGAGGGAGTACAAGCAAATACCGGATTTCGATCCCTCTGGTGTAGTTGGATTTGGCTATGACCATTGTTCTGATGATTACAAACTGTTCAAAATACACAGCAATAGCATCTATGCATATTCACTGAGAAATTGTTCTTGGAGAAAAGTTCACGACTTTACTTATAAGTCCAGTGTTGGTGCTTCTTCGAATGGGATCCAGCTGAATGGAGCCCTTCATTGGCTTTGTTTGGACGAAATAGGGAATCCATTAGAGATTGCAGTTTTTAGTTTGGAGGATGAGAAAGTGTGGAAGATTCCCATTCCCATTCCCATGCCGACTCCCTTCACCGATGCTGATGAAGCATACTTCCTAGGGGTGCTTGAAGGATGCCTTTGTAAGTTTGTATACTACCAGATCAATGTGATGATGCATTCTGGGTTATGAAGGAATATGGGGTGAACGGACTAAACTTGAACTTAAAATCCCATTTCGGCATAACTTCAAGCCATTGGCTTTGTTGAGGAATGATGTTGCTTTGTAACCTTTGTTATTGATAGACTTCAGAAAGTTTGTTTTATACTACACAAGAGAGGGAACATATAGGGATCTTGTCTTTGATGACGTGAACGGTTATGATGCAGAGATCTACGTAGATAGTCTCGTATCACCGGTCATGTGATGGGAGAAAAACAAATGAAATTTAGGATGATTGATGTGCTAGAAACAAATAAAGCCTTGGATCGGACTAGATAAGAAATTGGGCTGTGTAATTTCTTTGAACCTCTCTATAATATGTATTAGCTAGTGTCAAACCGATTTACAATTTGTTTCTTTGTTATAAACATTGAGCACGTGAGATTTAAAATTGTAAAAAATTTAGTTCAAAGTTTAAACTAAATTTATTTTAATTCTAATTTTGGTGCCTTCACGTTCACAACGGATCTTAACCATAAGCCTTTCTATTTATTTGAGCTTTACAAGCAATTATTAATTACTACTTTATTAGTATAAAATTTCAAGCAATTATTAATTATTTCTTTATTAATATAAAATTTTAATTACTTTATAATTTCAATCTATATTAAAGTTACATAAAGATAGAATGTGAAAAAATCTGAATATCAAATGTACTACGTAGTATGATATTACTATTCCATCTCGTCATTGTAGTGTATTTAATGTGAAAAAAAGAATTAAAAAAAGAAGAAGAAAGAATTGAGTACTTTGATATATGTTTTTGTTATATGTTCATGATGTTATTTCAAGGACTACCATTATTTGTTTTATATAAGACGGTGTATTTGATATATTGTCGAGTGTTTATTGTTCAAGATGCGTCTTTAAATTATGAACAAGGCGTCGAAGCGTGTGCAATAGTGTTGAATGAAGTTTTTTCGGCTCCTCATAAAAGTGTATGTGGCTCCATGCTTCTTATCCTCTTACCAAAGAATTCTGTCTCAATGGAACTAGGCCTCTCTTCTCTTTGAATCCCTTTAGGTTGCAAAGACTCAAGTCGTAACCCATTTTGACACTTTTTGTATGAATATATAAAGATCGGATCATTATAATAAGAAATTAACTTTTTTTAAAAGAATAATAATAATAATAAATCACTACTACGAATGGTACAAGGCTCCTCGATCTTTTATCTTTTCTAAACGGAAGTTTGGTTAAATTACTACATATGTAAAGAAATATGACGTAGGACAGACACATTTAGTAGTTTTCATTAATTAAGTTTTTTATTTATTTTCTTTTATAAATTTTTAGAGTATAATTTTAGATAATTTCGTTATATTTTTAGTTTTCTTTCTTTATTTTATTAGATTTTCCTTGTAACTTTAGGTTTTATAAATATATGTATTGTAGAATTAACACATTCAATTATCAATACAATATTAGATTTTAACAATTAGTTTATCTTTTTTTTTTTTGTGAACTTTCATAACTTCTCCTTGGTTAAAATAATTGGCAATCATCGTGAAGAGAAGTCAGTTACCAGATTTTAATAATAGATCAAGAAAGAGGCAAGCCCATGCCAAACCAGGGAAGAGAATACAAATCATGACTACTCACTCATGCGAAGAAGAAGCCATCATGCCTTGGTCTTACCTTGATCTCCGACCCCCACTTCATCAAAACTCACCTCAATCAAACTGCTGATACTCATACCAACTCCCGGCAGGAACGGAGCCAGTATAGGACCGGGGGCATGTGTTCATTAGATTTTTTCCTTTCCTTATTTTATATATATATTTTTCTATAAGATGTATATATTTTTTTAAAATGTGTAAAAATGCCCCCTGAAATTTTCTCCTTCCCTTATATACTATATATGTTTTTTTAAATGTAATTTATTAATTTACCTATGTCATAAATACTCCGCAAACACTAATTTATATGTATTGAGTGTAAAATGTGCTCCCTAGACAAAAATTCTGGCTCCGTTCCTGACTCCCGGCTGCCCGCTCCATCATTACACGGCAAGCTTCGGATCAGCCGGTAATGACCACATTGCTAAATCGTAGATTGGTTTTTTATTTCCGAATAATCCTCATCCTAAGTGGGAAATTGTTGGTTCTTGCAATGGATTGATATGCATGGAGGTAGATTTTGGATTTAAATATGTATTCAATCCTTCAACGAGGCATATACGAGAAAGATTCATATATGTATTCAATCCTTCAACAAGGGAGTTCAGGCTTACCATAGACAAGATTGTTAATCAATGTTGTAGTGTTAAATGATCAAACTACCCTCGTCATGACCATATCACCATTGTGTGTCATTACATGAGGACTCTATTAACAATTCGGAGCCATGGATTCGGATCGTTACATATACCTTCGGAGTGGGAGAACCAAAAGAAGAAGCGCATAATGTCCCAGATTGTTGTTGAATTTTTTTTCGGATTTTTCTGGATTTTTCTTTTATTTATTTTTCGTGCCTCGTTTTGCATGCCACACTGCCCCTAGGCCCGTTTAAGTCATTTTCTCGAGCCGAGAGTTTTAGAAATGCATTTTTAATTTTTTAAGCCAATTTCAAGTGACGGGATTATTTTTAGAATTTTTCAAAAGTCGGGACGACCTTTGGGCTCGGAAAGTTCTCTCGATTTTCTCATTTTAAGTGAGGGGCGTTATTGGCATTTTTCACACACACACACACACATATATATATGTAAGTATGCATTGAGGGGATATTTTAGGGACTTAGATAGCATTGCTAAGGATGAGTAAGGGCATTTGGGGAACTTTGGCTAAAGTTAGTAATCAACCATTTGGACATGAAAAGTTGATTTCTAGGTCCCAAATGGTTGCCAGACTTAGAAGCAGGGATAGTAATAAATCTCGCCTCGGTAAAGTCGGTTAGCAGTTTTAAGTGTGAGTTAGGGCCGGTAGAAATCAAATTTGGGGACAGTTGTGCATTGCATTACATTCTATATAATAATTTGATGAGTTGTATAAATGGTATTGTTGATATTGATTTGTGGTTCAAATGTGAATTAATCTCCCCAAAAATGACCCCTATTCCCTTTTATCCCCATTATGTGTTACGTGACTCAAGAGAGTCCAAAGTTGGTGCCTTAGACATCTTCTACTCAGCCTCTATGCTCACCCCTTTCCTTTAATATTTTCCAGGTTATGACGTGGTTGATGGCGAACCCTCACATATGTAGTTAATGGTTGACAACGTGATTCCACGAACCTAGAGATGTACTAGTGTTTTTTTTTTTTTTTTACTCGCTTTGTAACGACGCTTGTTTTTGTAAAGACATGATTATGGAATTGTAATTTTTATAAAATATTGTATTAACATTATAATAATATTATTTGGGCTCACTTTTGCATTTGAAAAAGCTAGGTTGGTATTGGTATATGTAATAATTCTATTTTAGGCATGTAACCATAATATTATGTATTTACGTTAATGTTGTTTTGTTTGAGGGCGTAAGAGAAGAGAATTATTTGAAATATTTTAACGTAAGTGTGTGTGTATATATATATATATACACATACGTATTTTAGTGGCATTTTAGTATGTAATTGTGGTATTTTAGTGGTTGGATTTAGGGATAGTTTGAGTGTAATTGGCTGAGCAATTAAAGGAAATAAGTATCCATCCATAAGGGTCTACACGTCGACTTATATTTCACGTTTTTGGTCAGTGAGCAATTTTACTGTGGATGTCCCTATCGGTCAAGGTGAAGTACACACACATCAACCGAATATCCCAAACCAGTCGACGTGACTGGTCCCTGCTCGTTGTCGTTTGTGTTTTATCTTCCTATTTTTCCCCTTATCACCCATTTAGTGTTGCTAGCTAGTATATACTATGTGACCTAGTAAAATACATTAATTCTATTTTAACCACAAAAATGACCATTTTACCCAAGGATTTCATCCTAATCATTCGATGACCTTAGTAAATGACCATTTTACCCTCTCTTTTTTTGGGTCTTAAACCATCATAATTATGTTAAATGACCATTTTATCCTTGTTGGGCTTTAAAGTAGTAATTTAACGTGAAATGACAATGTTCGGGTCGGGTAAGGACCCTATTAGCGATCCAGATCCAGCAGATTTAGGTCATTACAAAGCAGCACTTGCACGAAACCCCACAACATGGGTTCCAAGGGAGCAATGATGAATGGTAACACCTCTAAAACCTCCTCTACTTTCGAAGACGGTTGGAATTCCTTTAATAAACTAGTTTCAAAGAAGAAATTAGGAGCAAAGTGTACAGGGAAAATATTCCCCCAATCAACAAACGACACGTGTACGCCATGGCCCAAGGGAGTAAAAGCCAGAGGCCCAATCACCAAGCACAGCCCAAGGAATCAAGGAATTTGTCATGTGACAAACAGACCCGAAAAGAATATCAAAGCCCACCCGGCCCATAACCACATATTGTCATATTGTTCAAATAAAGGAAAGATGGCTTACGGGAAAAAGTCCCTAAAAAAGCTGCGCATATTATAAGTATGAGAGAATGATTCTAATAAACATATATATGTTGTAAGTGGCCAAGTCTTCTCTCGACTGATTTTTGATAATTGTTTTGAATCATCTTTCTTTTTGTTAAAAATTGAGTGTGAGAGCATTTGAATTTCTTGGTTGCAAACTAAGTGGTCGGCCAGAGATTTTGTGCACCTACAAGTGTGTAACCTGTAATTAGCTGCCACCGTAAAGAACTTTGTTACGGGATGCAGGTTTTAACCAGACAATTTTATGCCTGTGGATAATGAGAGAGATGAGGTTTAGGAGCATGCAAAGCATGAGGAATAAAGAAGGAACCAAGAGGGAGGGGGGGTCCAAATGACTTTATCCTGACTAAAATCAGGACTGAGATAGATAGAGTGTGATATTAAGGATTTGGCATTGCAGCCGATTTGGGATATATTCCATTAGGAATTAAGAATCAAGGTACCAATCTTAGAGCGAATTCCAAAGGGTAAGGATTGGAATAGATTGGGTTGAATGGAGCCATGGAGGTAACCACAGGACCTTGAGGCCTTTCTTTCTTTCTTTCTTTCTTTCTTTCTTTCTTTTCCCCAGATTTATGTAAATTATGTTTCATGAATGGAGTGAAGAAACTGAAAGACTAGGACCAAAAACTTGCATCCACAGCACAAAACTGGAATGCATGAAGTCATGAACTGAGACACGTATTGCTATTAGATATAACCCTCATTATCCATTTTAAATTTCTTTTACCAGAGTAGAAAAGGAATTTGATTAAAACCTGAAGTTTTTAATAAACAGGACATGAATTTGATTAAAATTAATGTTAGGGTTTCACACACACAATTGGCAAATATAACAGATAAAAAATTACACACAAACAAAAAACGAGATTTACGTGGTTTGGCAAATTGCCTAGTCCACGGGCGAAGAACGACTAACTTTACTTCAAAAACTTGATTACACACTATTCTCTCTCTCACAATCTCAACTCTCTTTTTCTTTGTACAATTTACTCTTCTCATACCCATGTCTATTTATAGAGTCTTCAAACCCAAATCCTTGTTGAACAAGTATTCCCCAACTTGCCTATAAGGAATTACCATATCAATCCCAACTCTAAAATAGGAACTTTATGGGACACAATTTCCTTAACAAATTTCAACATTCCAAAACGGAAAAAAAAAAAAAAAAGGAAATTAATTTCAATATTCCAAAATGAAAAAGGAAATTAATTTCTATGAACAATTTTGAGCCACAAACCCAACAATCTCCACCTTGGCTCGAAATTGGTCTTCACACGCTTCTCTATAGCTCCACCTCGAATGAAGATCGCTCCACATTGAACAAAGATTTCTCCACCTCAAATAAATCACTATAATGAAATTGAGAAACACTCTAACAAATTTCACCTTTTCTCAAATTCATCACTCTTCTTCTTGTCGTTCTTCGCCCGCACCACTATACTCATCTATTTTTAGCAAATTCCAAGCTCAAATAATTAAACTTGGAATCTACTTTCGCATCACCAAATTAAACTCTTCTTGCTTTTGGAATAAAGGCCGGTACTCTTGCAATTGTCAAGATTTCTTCCTTCTCTTGTTGTTTTTGATTCTTTATTCTAGTAGATCTCGAAACAGGCTTCTTTTCCGTCTTTGCAATTGCTCCACCTAGCATAATGTTTCCTAACATAATTAAGAGATTGTTGACCTTCCTTCCCAAAAGCATGACACGTGGCCCTCTTCTAATCTTCATCAATCCATTTTTCACTTCACACCAACAACCTTTGGAATCCAATGCTCCCACAGAGATCACATTCCTTCTAACACTTAGAATATGGCGTACATTCGTTAGGGTTCTTACCAAACCATTCATTGTCTTGATTTTAATTGTTCCAATTCCCATAATATCGCAAGAGACATTATTCCCCATAAATACCTTACCACCTACAGGTTTGTAAGTAGCAAACCATTCTTTATGAGAACATACATGAAAGGAGCAAGCAGAATCAAGCATCAATTCCTTAGCTTCTCTCTTATTATCAATGATTGATAATGCTTCATCATTATCACTCTCTTCTTTTGTATCATCAGACACAATAACGGCAGCGGATGCACTCTCCTTTCTTTCTAGACAATACCACTGAATATGGCCCTTGCTTCCACACTTATAACATCTTTTCTCTGATAATGGCACAAGGTTTCTTAAAGCTCCAAATCTCTTATTCTCTTTAGCAATAAGAATTTGAGCCTGATCATCACGACTCTCTTCATCATTCAACTTTTCATTAAAGAACAAAGCACTCTTAACTTGTTCCACCGAGATGGTGTATCTCCCATAAAGCAAAGTATTCAATAAATGCTTATGGGTAGAGCGTACTGACGTCAACAAAATAATTGTTTTATCCTCATTACTTAACTTGACATCAATGTTAGACAAATCACAAATAATTTTGTTGAACTCGCCAAGATGTTCTTGAAGGCTTACTCCATCTTTTCTCTTGAAGGAATACAACTCTTGCTTTAAAACTAACCTGTTGGTGAGATTCTTTCCCATATACAGATTCTCCAACTTCTTCCACATATCTGTTGCTGAATCTTCTTTTATCACATCATACACAATATTATCCGACAATGTTAATCGAATTGCACTCATTGCCTTCAAGTTGATCTTCACCCAATCTGCATCATCCATCTTTTCTGGTTGCTTACCTAAGGTATCTTCTAGACCGTGCTGAATCAGTAAATCCCGCATTCGAACTTGCCAAAGACTGAAGTTCTTTTTTCCATCAAACTTCTCGACCACGTACTTTCCATCTGTAATAGTTCCCGCCATGTCTCTGATACCAGTTGTTAGGGTTTCATACACACAATTGGCAAATATAACAGATAAAAAATCACACACAAACAAAAAAACGAGATTTGCGTGGTTTGGCAAATTGCCTAGTCCACGGGCGAAAAATGATTAACTTTACTTCAAAAACTTGATTACACACTATTCTCTCTCTCTCTCTCACACACAATCTCAACTCTCTTTTTCTCTCTACAATTTACTCTTCTCATACCCATATCTATTTATAAAGTCTTCAAACCCAAATCCTTGTTGGACAAGTATTCCCTAACTTGCCTATAAGGAGTTACCATATCAATCCCAACTCTAAAATAGGAACTTTAAGGGACATAATTTCCTTAACAAATTTCAACATTCCAAAATGGAAAAAAAAAAAAAAAAAAAAAAAAAAAAAAGGAAATTAATTTCAATATTCCAAAATGAAAAAGGAAATTAATTTCTATAGACAATTTTGAGCCACAAACCCCAACAATTAAAAGTTTTAAAATTACTAGGGCAAATTGCAAGTGCACCATGTCTCCCTAAGGTCCTTTGGCAAAGTTTTTACATGATCTCAGCCAATTCTGTACATGACAAATTATGATTGGATGGGACCATATAGTTCTGAACTACCTAATAATTTTTTATTTAATTTCCATATGTATTCATCAAGAAAAAAGCAGAAGCTTACCTTTTAACCAAAAAAAAAAAATTCAAGAAAAAAGTTGTTCCCTTTAATTTCCCGTGGAGTCGTGTGACCCTTCTAAATGGAGCCATTCATTGGATTTGTTTAAATAAAGTTCGAATGTAGCCGGTTTTGTGTACACACACCCTCATACACGTATTTTATTAGCATGGACTTTCAGCTGTTTCATTATGTACAATGAATATCAAGTATATCAGTGTGTGTAATTGATATACAAATGAAATGGATGTAATTTTCATTTTTCTTCTTTGTTGTTTTCCTGGATTTAATATCAGATCAGTTTTTCCCTTTTCTTTTTTTAGTTAAAATAAAACTAAATTAGAATATGAACAAAATATAGGTAAGCTGAAATTTGAGTTACGTGAATTCTAACAACTATAGAACACCATCAAAGAGGTTAAAAAAAAAAAACAATGTAAGCCTGGAATACTACGTTATTGGTATGTCAAGCCGGTAAAAATTTAACAATTCAATTTTTTAAGTGCATATTGAGACCAATTTCATTGTATATAGAATTTTTAGTGACCGAGCATACTAATAATATGGCATGCCCGACTAACCCAATATCTTCCCAACTCTGGCTACGCAGAAAGTTGGACGAATTTGAGACTGGTTGTCTTTTGATGGAAAGAGCTCAAATTCCTTAAATGCACACACATTCATATATACATATTTTATTCCTGCAAAATATTGGGCCTTTTTGGCCATGTGGTAAATAATAGAGGTGCTTCATGTGAAAATAGAGTTACGCGGGGTGCGGAAACATTTAGTTAATTTTAATTGTGATTAACTCCTTTAATGACCTAGATCTTATTATTAGGTCAACTTACTCAATTTATGATTGATTAACTTGTATGAACAATTAAACATCCACAATCATAAATATAAATACTAAAAAGTAAAGCCAGTTAAGTTTAGAGAGATTGCACCAGGATTTTTAGCGAGGAAACCCCAGTTGATAAAATACGTCAACTATTTGCATGGTTAAAACCTTGTGGACTATTCAGTCCAAAGTAAATTGATCCACTATGTTTGAAACAAAGTATACTGAACCTTAACTCTAACTCACACCCTATCGTTCTACCAAACACCAATTGCTGACAATCTTCTGGCTTTGCAACTCCCTGTCCAACAGCAACTCGACCTCAGGCTTATGCTTGATATTTGTAGAAGAGAAGCAGGTAGATCAGACAATACTCCTCGAATGCTCCAACCATTTCAAAGTGTGATCACTTTTACTTTTGTTCTTCAAGATCTGAACTCGATGTAGAAAATTAAATCCTACTTTTCATCCGGAATCTCTGAATCTTCAATATAGCTCCAATTAATTTATGAGATAGAGAACAACACTACTAAACTACTCATGAATATATGTGTTTGCTCTCATAAATAAATTTAGAACAATCAGATTTGATTTTTTGCATTTTCTCTTAAAAGGCTTTCTCAAAATATAGAATTGATTTTTCCTAAAGCCGTGAATAAACCTAGAAAACTAACAAGGTTTATATAGAGTTTGGAAAGTCATAATTCCTCTGAAAATATAGAAAATTTCACGCATAGGATTTGGAAAGAAGTCTAAACCAAAAAGGAATCAAATAGAGTCAGAAAGGTAAGTTTCCATAACCCGTCAGGAGTCTTGAACTGGTTCAGGAAAGTGGAAACCGGTGTTTTGAATTTTTCCAACTCTGCTGATGTTGAACCAGTTCTGGATTTTGGGAACTAGTTCAAGATGGACAGAATGTAAATGCTTCTTTAAAAACTTCTAAAACTGTCCCAAAGTGTTCTCACTACCTCTCAATCTTCCTAAAGCATTGTTCTTATCATTTCGGAGTGTAGTATATCATGAACACTTGAGCTTCTCCAAATCCGCATCCGATCTTCAATCTTTGAAATTTTGAACCGAAAAATTACAACTCGATCAGACTTGTTTTGACAACGAAATTAGCCAATTATAAAAATATATCTCACAATCTCCCCCTTTGGCAATTTCGTGACAAAACCCTAAAAACAATTCAGCAATCTACCCAAGCAAGAAAGTAAATTACAATAATTATTAAAGGAATTAAACCGCGGAAATTTTATTGAACCTCATGAAGCTTCATCACATATAGCAACCTGTAATCTATACATTAGCTTAAACACGTACAATGTAATATCCCTAGTTTTTAAAAGGATAAGATTGGAATTTAAATTTTATTCTATGTGCAATTTTAATTTGATTTTGTGGCTAGGTGCTTATGTATCAAATTGGTTATGTGTTTAATTGTTTTATTTTTTACTTGATTTAATTGTTCATAGTGTATTTGAATTTTCCGTATCTGATTAATTAGTCTATTTGATTTAATTGTGGTTAGTTGCTTTATTTTTAACCGATTGGATGGGTTGGATTACATGAGTACGGTTAATACTCATGATTTTATATTCATGTATTTATGGGGATATATGTATGTTTGGATTAATTTAATTATAAGGAATTATTAATAATTAAATTAGAAAATTATTATTAAATGAATATTATAATTTTAGGGTTTCGTTTAATCTCACGAGTTAGCCGCCTTAGTATAATTTTTATTTTTTTCCCGTCTCCTCTCAGAATTGGAATTAGGTTTTCTTTAAGCCTATATAAATACAACAATAGGTCGTCTTAGGGTTGAAAAATAAACACAGACACTATTCACGTATATAAGGGTTTATTTTACAGAAAGCTTTTAGAGTGGAAACAGAGAGAGGGTTTGAGGAAAACAGAGTAACCTAGGTGAGGGTTTCGGCTGCGGATTAGGGTTCAGACTTAGGAGAAGGGAAGGCTAAGCAGTAGAAGGTGGAGTTGACAGTACTCAGACGTTGTCGGAAAGCTTAGGAAGACGGCGACATGATTTTGAATCCAAAACTGTAAAGGCAAGTTCTATTCTGTCTCTCTCCCCTTACCTGTGTTCTGTGCACTCTTAAATGGTCTCTAGGGTTTTAATTAAATATTAATTGAGTTTTTGCATGCCTATCATATGCCAATATAATCATCTGTATATGTTTACAATATGTCTGAAATTTTCCTCGCATCTCTGTTCTTCGTGATTAGTTTTAAAACATGAAACTGTTATGGTTTTAATTGTTGTTGTTGTACTTACTGTTGTAAACCAAGTACTGGGATGGAAATGTATAAATATTAGACTGTTAAAGTTAGTCTTAAGGAAGAACAGAAGGGTAGGAAGAGGCCGGAGATGAACAGATGATGCAAAACGAAGCAGGAAGGAGCAGCTCTCAGAGAGGGGAAGAGAGAGACGGCTCCAGAAGTGGGGAGCCAGCTCCCCCTTTGCAGAGACGGCTCCAAGGGCTAGGGAGCCGGCTCTAGGATGCTTAGAGCCTACTCCACTTTTTTTTAGAGCAGGCTCTATGATGGTTTTCATGTACAGGGTTGTTTGGATGGGTTCTGGAGTAGTTTTTATGCTCTGTTTGGAACTGTGTGGACGATTCTTGAATCTGGAACTGTATGGGAAGTAAACTAAAATGATTAACATGCAACCTAGGTATTGTTATAAGCTCTCAGTGCATAAGAGATGCAATTATGCAAGTGGAATAGGAAGCAAAGGAGAAGACTCAAAGGAAGAAAGAGAAGGCTCTAAAATGTGGAGCCTGCTCTAGGTGGTTTAGAGCCTTCTCCAGTTTTTTAGAGAAGGCTCTAGGTGGTTTAGAGCCTTCTCCAGTTTTTTGGAGAAGGCTCTTTTCAATAGTGTTTTCATAATTTTATTTTTACGAACTGTATTGTTACTGTTGGAGCATGGAAACTGTTTTGTTGACTCTGGGGTTTTACGGAGGGATTATAAGGTTGGTTTAGGGTGTTATTAAATCTTTAAATTGAGTAAGGTTGACCTCTAAGTGAATGAAATTAACAGTGCGCTAATTAACAACTTTGCATGCGGTTAACGGCTGGAAGGAAGTTTATTGTCTAGTTTTAATTTGACAATTTAGGGTGCTATATAATGATTCTAAATTAAGTTTAAAAGCACAGTGAAGTCTTTTAAATTAATAAATTGGACTTGGGGCATAGTGCATGGCTCTGTGCTAAAAGATAAGACAGAATACAAGTATACAACTTAGTACGCTGTTACCGGATGGAATGAATTAAATTGCTTAAATTAATGTACCGATTTATTGGACTATAATATGATTATAGAATTTATTTTAAATACAAGATAGAGTCATTGATGTATTAGATTTGATCTATGCATGCTCTGGATGGTAGTTGCTGAATTATTAATTGTTTCTTGCAACTATATGGTTTAACTCTTGGGTTTAAATTGCTGAAACTTTAAATATGTTTCTACAATTATTTGGATTTTGGTTTTGGATTGTAAATTACTAAACTATTATGTATCGTTGAAATTTACATGGTTTTGGATTTAAATTGCTGAAATACTAAATACTCTTCTGCAATTATTTGGAATGGTTTTGGACTGTAAATTGCTAAACTATTATGTAATTGTTGTAATTTACATGGATATGGAGGATTGTATGCACCGGTATGAGACGGTGGCATACTAGGTTTGGATTAGCACCAGTTGCTAAAATCCTACCTATTTTGGAATAAGGGTACGGGTTATTAAATAAAATCTTCCTTATATATATGAGTCGGTGCGGTTGAATACGCCGAACGACTTACTGGATTTCTTATGAATGAATGTGAATGGATTTTATATATATTATTACGGTACCGCGATCTGAGCTTGAGTCTCATAGTCGATGGTTAGGGTGCGTATATGCAGTAGGATGCGTAACTAGCTATGTTAGTTGAAGTATACCATGTTAGGCTTAGGTAGTCATGCCCACTCAGGTGCGTATTGCATATTGACTTCTATTCAGGTTGAGACCCTCAGCATAGTTTAGTGAGAGTCCTGTAGTATGGATATATATTTATCTATTACGGACTATATAGATATGGTTGGGAGATCTAGGATGTATCTGCATATCGGGTCTCTGTTTGGATTATAGTTAGGATAGAACTTGTTCGTGGGTCTGACCCACTATTATTTTCAGGTAACGGACGGTTCCAGGTCTTAGAGCTTGTTTGTGCTGAGCAGAGACGACTACTCATTCTACCGACGACGTAGGAGGTTTCTTCATGGTTTAGCAGTGGACTTCTTTTCAGTTGTTCACTTTCCAGTGTTGGTTTTGATTAGGGGTCCACCAGATGGATTCCCAAGTTGTATTGGAATTGGAAAAGTTGAATGTATCAGATTAATACTTTATTTATAAAATTTTATTTTGAGGTTTTCAGTTTTGAATTATCATTCTAGTTTCTTTTCAGCAGTTTATTTATTCTTGTTTATCTTATCTGTATTCTGTGTTCGTTTATTGCTAATTGATTTGATATCCTCGGGTAATCAGGCGTGGGCCTGGCCAACCCGCATCCGGAAATTCGGGGGTATCACATACAACTACCTGTAAAGCTTAATCAATGCACAACTACCTGTGCATTGTATTGCATTTACATTACGTTGATTAAATTTTCTCCCCCTTAATGCAAAAGTTTCTCCCCCCTGAATGATAACTCTTATCTCCCCCTTTTTGTTACAAATTAACAAGGGTCCTAAGGTAGAAAAATCCTAGAAGTAGGAAGCAACCAACCATATAAATCTTGTAAATTGAAACCAATGAGAGTGTAAACTCCACAAGATTATATGTTTCAACACAAATAACCAAGATCAATTCTTTTAAGTTGCACAAATTTAGTAAGTGTAGTAAAATCACCTCCAAGTTCCAAAAACATATAATCTGTCAATTATTCAGAGTTCAGATAATAAATCAATGATATCACATATCCTTGAAAATCGAACAATCAACATGTGCAAAAGACTTTTTTTTTTCTCTTTGTGCTCCATTTTTCTTTTTGCACATTGACAACTTTCAAGCTTATGGGCAACCAACTCTTTCCCTTATTCCCATTTGTTTCAAGTCAAAATAGCTTTCGGACAAATCTCAAAGGTAGCCTTTTCCATCTAACCTTTTTCAAAACAGCAAATATTTTCTTTCTTTTTCAAAAACTTTTTCATTCCAAGCTGTTTTTCAAAAAAAAAAAATTTCTTTTCAGTTTTTTGGTCGAAAACACAAAAATCAAGTTTAAATCCTACGACAATTATCAATTATGTCAACATTATCTTTGACCAAAATAATGATATCTCAAGTAAATGTACTATCAATAATTTATTTATTATACGAAATAAGTAAGCAAAACCAATTTTCATCAAATCCTAGCCATATAATATTTTACACATATAATCCATGTGACATGAAACTCCTTGTGTTCAACATACTCAATTAATATGGTTTGCTTAACTTTCCAAAAACATAATCTAAATTCTCAAGATATGCATAAAAATCATTTCTAGACTATATCTTTACAATGCATCTAATCAAGACAACATACACCAATAGATTTCCTAAAATGAGAAAACTTAGGAGCATCTAATGGTTTAGTGAGAATATCAGCTAAATTCTGATCGGTATGCATTTTTTTCAAAGACACGACATTTTGTTCAACAAGTTCCCTAAGAAAGTGATGTCGAATATCAATGTGCTTAGTCCTACAATGCAAAACTAGATTATTTGAAATATTAAATGTACTAGTATTAACCAGAAGCATCTGTTTCATCCAAAGCAATTGTGTGCAACAATTTTCAACAGCAATGTATTCAGCTTCACAAGATGATAAAGATATGTAATTGTTTCTTACTGTACCATGAAACAATATTAGTAACAACATAGAAACAACCATCTGAAATACTCTTTCTATCATCCTTGTTACCAGCCTAATTAGCATCAGTATAGCCAGCAATCTCAGAGTTAGACTTAAAAGAATAACGCAATCCATATTTCAATATACTATTGACATAATGAATAATGCGTTTCATTGCAAGAATATGTTGTTCTCTAAGATCAGTTTGATACCTAGCACACACACCTACACAAAATGAAATATGATAAGCGCCGAATATTACATATTCAAGTGCCCTTTCTTGCATTAGTTAAATCCATTATTAGAGGATAATGTACAATTTTAATTCAGTTGTGTATTTCTTTCTGATTTCAGGTATTTTTCCCGAGAATGATCAAAGAAGTGGTTTTGACAACTTTCTGTTGAAATACGTGTGCCGTGTCGGGGAGTCATCTTCGGGACAAATTTTCTTCAGTCGCCGTTTTTGTGAAGTTCGTGGCTTAGTGTTCATAGTAGAAGTGTGTCTTTGCTTCAACCTGAAAAAACTTGCAACAAAATAAAGCCTTGATGAAGTGCAGCTGCAAGCTCTCGCGAGCGCTCGCCGCACCACCGCGGGCGCCCACCGAATTCCACACCTCACTGCCAGGTTTCGCGAGCCCCCACAGATGCTCCCGCGCCCTCCAGCGGGCGCCCGCCAAGCCATCGTGGGCGCCCGCCAATAACACCAGTGCCCTCTTCGAATTTGCAAGCTCCCGCAGGCGCCCGCCGATCTGCAGTAGGCAGTTCAACTGCCCCTGAATTTCAGCATTTTGGTCCCCTTATCCTTCTTTTGTGTGGTCTAGCTTCATGCAGAGGGGGGAGCTCGGGATTTTGAGTATGGAGAGTAGGTTTTGAGTGTAAAAAGGGGGGAAGCTCATTATTTTTAGATCTCATAATTTTGGTTAAGTTCTAGAGAGAGAGAGAGTAGTATTCTTGAAGGGTTTGGAGTTCTAGCTTGTTGGAGGGCGAAAATGGAGTTCTTCTTCATCTCTTCCTCTCCCTTCATTGCTCCTATAGGTAACTAATCCCTATCTAGGGAGGTGATGAAGCCCCATTTTGTAAGCATTACTAGGTTTTGATTTATATTTGGCGTATAATGTATATATGTAACTTTTCCATGAACTAGAGCACTTCATATGATATAATGAATCTCATTATCTATAAATGATCATTTTGAGTCAAATATCTTATCTTAGATTGTTTTTCTCTCATGATTATATTGCTACATTTTCATAGTGACAATGGAGATGAGTTCATGGAAGTGTTTTTATTGGCATGATATTTAGGAATTTTGATAATCTATTGCTTAGGGCTTTCCACTAATAGATTCTTCTTTATTTCTATTTCATGTGCTCTTATTATGAGATTAAGGGCTTGATAATCTATGGCTTGGTGATCATGTCTAAGGTTGCATCCTAGTTTAGGTAACCAAAACATGTAAGCCTTGATAGGTTATTCTTGTATCCTGATTTTATATATTTCTTGAAGGTAATGTATCAATGTTATGTTGTTGCATTCCACGGTTATATATATATGTATTTCCCCAAGTAAATCATTTCCTAGCATACTTATTGATGGGTAGTGGATTTATTTCCCTAGTCCCTTTTTAATTGTCTTTGCCTCTTTACTTCTTAGTATTAATGTTTTATGCACTTTTCAATTCATAATCTTAGTGACAATCCAACAAATCTTCTATAACCCCCTTTATCATTCTAAAAATGACTCTAGACACCTAAGTTGCCATAAACTAGCAGTCCCAGTGGTTCGACTTACCCGACCAATAGCCATATTTTACAATGATTTGTGCTATTGCAAAGGTTGATGTATAATTGACAACCGATCAAAATATCTGGCCTAGTTACTGCCAAATATAACAAACTACTAATCATACTCATATACAAGAAATAATCAACCTTGTTAGGATCAAAGTCTCTATCCAATTTGGATGAAGTACTCATAGGAGTTTAAACATGCTTTGAATCTTTCATACCAAATTTCTTAACTAGCTCGTTTGCATATTTTGATTGAGATGTGAAAATTCCATTATCAAGTTGTTTCACATAAAGACCTAGAAAGAAAGTCAGTTCACCAACCATGCTTATTTCAAAAGTATTACTCATATCTTTAGAAAAATTATGAACAAGGATATCATATGTAGCACCAAAAATAATATCATCCACATATATTTGAGCAACAAGAAAATCTTTTCCTTTCCTGAAAATAAACAATGTTTTATCTGCTCCTCCTCTTCTGAAGCCCTTGTGTATTAAATAAGAAATTAACTTCTCATACCATGCTATAGGTGCTTGCTTTAAACCATAAAGAGCCTTTTTAAGATGAAATACAAAATCAGGATTATGTGGATCAATGAAACCTTTTGGTTGTGCTACATAAACTTCTTCCTGCAAAATACCATTTAGAAAAGCACTTTTCACTTCCATTTGAAACAATTTGAATTTAAAGTGACATGCAAGAGCAAAAAGAAGTCGAATAGACTCAAGTCTAGCAACAGGTGCAAAAGTCTCATCAAAATCAATTCCTTCAACTTTAGTGTATCCTTGTGCAACCAATCTAGCTTTATTTCTCGTGACAAAACCATGTTCATCAAATTTTATTTTTAAAGATCCATTTGGTACCTATGATATTAACATCACTAGGCCGAGGCACTAATTTCCTAAAATCATTCTTCACAAATTGAAGCAATTCTTCTTGCATAGCCATAAGCCAATCAGAATTTTGAAGAGCTTCATCAACATTCTTAGGTTCAAACTGAGCCATGTGACATGAGTGCCTTATGTCATCTATAATGCATAAGTATCCTAAATGATCACGGACTGTACTCCTAATACCATGTTGATCCCATGAACCTATCACTTTGTCAACTGGATGACTTGATTGAACTCTAGAACTGATAAATATGGGAATATCTAAGGATGGTGCAGGAATTCCTATAGGTTCAACAGTGGTGACCTTTAATTCCTCATCATCATCTTCTTCAACCTCTTCACCTTCTCCACCTAAATTCTCAACTCTTTCTTCCTCATAAATTGTATGTTCTTTTATTTCTCCTGCACTTTCAAAATTAGTTTATTCTTCATCAAGTTGAGAGGATGTTATCTTAGATTTTGTATCATCAAATATAACATTTATAGACTCTATGACCACTTTGATTCTAAGATTAAAAACCCTATAAGCCCGACTTGTTTGTGAATAACCCAAAAACACACCTTCATCACTTCTAGAGTCAAATTTTCCCAAGTGTTCCATATTTCTAAGAATATAACATTTATTTCCGAAGACTCTAAAGTATTTAACAGTGGGCTTTCTATCATACCACAATTCATATGAAGTCTTTTTAGTTCCAAGCCTAAGATAAACTCTATTTAGGATATGACAAGTAGTACGTACTAATTCAGCCCAAAAGTAACTTGCAATTTTATTCTCATGAAGCATAGTACGTGCCATACCTGCAATTGTTCTATTTTTCCTTTCTAGTACACCATTCTGTTGTGGTGTTTTAGGTGCTAAAAATTCATGCTTAATGCCATTCTTATCACAATATTCAATAAACTCCTTAGGTTCAAATTCGCCTTCCATTGTCGCTCCTAATCCGATTAATTCGATATCCCTTCTCATTTTGAATAAGTTGGTAAATAGATCTAAAATTCACAGAAGTATCAGATTTTTCTTTCAAATATGCAACAAAAGTAAATCTAGAAAAATCATCAACCATAACAAGCATATATCTTTTTCCTCTAATGCTATCAGGTGCTATGCGACCCACCAAATCCATATAAATCAAATCTAAAAGTCGAGAAGTGATTTTATGAATAAGTCTCTTATGTGACACTCTAGTTTGTTTTCCCAATTGACATGGACCACATATTTCATTCTTAGGCATCTTCAATTTAGGCAAATCTCGAACAAGATCATTATTAGACAAATTCACTAAATCATTAAAATTCATATGTCCAAGTCTTTTGTGCCATAAAACTGCCTCATCAATAACTGAAGAAAAACACATTAGTAAAGGATCTGAAAATACAACATAACAATTATTAGAAGTTCTAGTTCCTTTCAAGATACGTTCACCTTTTTCATTAGTTACAAAACACCCTTGTTGATTAAAATTAACTTGAAATTCTTCATCACAGATTTTACTAATACTCAACAGATTAGCAGCTAAACCTTTAACATATAGAACATTTTTTAACTCCCCAATTCCTAGAAATTTGATCTTACCTTTACCACTTACAGTAGTAGCATTACCATCACAAAAAATAACAGTACCAACTGAGCATTCCTTAAAAGTGGTAAACAATGTTCTATCCCCTGTCATATGCCTAGAGCAACCACTATAAAAGTACCAACCACATGGCCCAAGTGCTCTAAGTGCAGTGTGCATGGCAATGCATTTAAAATTCTCTTTCTTTACCTAAACAATTTTAGATTCATATTGCAATGATTTCCTTATTTTTCTAGGCAAAGTGTCACAAGGCTCAATAGTCCTAATCCTCTTCTTCCTTAACTTTGAACTCTTTAGATTTTTCAATTTTTTTCCTAGTTCAAATTTTCTTTTCTGACACTTATACTTGATATGCCCTTTTTCACCACAAAAATGACATGTTGAAATAAGTTTGGTAGAGCTAAAAATAACACAAGGTTTGGTTTCAACTTCCATAAAAATATCTTTCGATTTTTTAAAATACAAATCATTTGAAGTTCAAGCCAATTCTTTGTTATGACTATTATTCTCAACTACTCCTTTCAACTTATCAATTTTGCAAGTGTCAATATCAACTATCTGAAAAGACTGTTTTGACTTAACAAATTCACTACTCAAATTATCAATTTTAAGTTCCAGTAATTTATTAAACAAATTCACATTCTTAAGTTCATTTTCTAGAAAATCAATCTTATGAAGAAAATTCAAATTTTTATGGCCAATTTCTTCCAAATTTTTATTACAGACAAAAACTTCTAACTTATAAATATCTCAATTAAGTTCCACAAGATTCAATTTCTCTAACAAAATTTCAAAATCCTTTTTAAACTTGGACCACTTAATTTGCATGCTTGTGACAGAATCAAAAACAGGAGTTAAAGATAACACATCAACAAAAGCTGAATTTTCAAACATGATGCAAAAATCAACAATAAATCAACAAATATGATCTACTCTGTATATCGAGTATCCCGCTCTGATACCAAATTATGAAAATAGAGTTACGCGGGGTGCGAAAACAGTTAGTTGATTTTAATTGTTATTAACTCCTTTTATGACCTATATCTGATTATTAGGTCAACTTGCTCAATTTAAGATTGATTAAATTGAATTATTAATTAAACATCCACAATCATAAATCTAATTAGTGAAAAGTAAAGCAAGTTAAGTTTAGAGAGATTGCACCAGAATTTTTAGTGAGAAAATCCCAGTTGATAAAATACGCCAACTGTTTGCATGGGAAAAACTTCATGGACTATTCAGTCCAAAGTAAATCGATCCACTGTGTTTGAAACAAAGTACACCGAATTTTGACTCTGGCTCACACTCTATCGTTCTACCAAACGTCAATTGCTGACAATTCTCTGGCTTTGCGACTTCTTGTTCAACAGCAACTTGACCTCTGGCTTTTGCTTGTTATTTGTAAAAAAATAGCAGGTAGATTATACAACACTCCTCGAATGCTCAAACTCTTTCAAAGTGTGATCGCTTTTACTTTTGTTTTTTAAGATCTAAACTCGATGTAGAAGAATTAAATCTTGTTTTTTATCCAGAATCTCTGAATCTTCAATATAGCTCCAATTCCGATGAGATAAAGAACAACACTACTAAATCACTCATGAATATATGTGTATACTCTCATAAATAAATTCAGAACAATCAGATTTGATTTTCTGAATTTTCTCCCTCTAAAAGGCTTTCTCAAAATATAGAATTGATTTTCCCTAAAGCCGTGAATAAACTTAGAAAACTAACAAGGTTTATATAGAGTTTAGAAAGTCCTAATCCCTCTGAAAATATAGAAAATTTCGTGCATTGGATTTAGAAAGAAGTCTAGTCCAAAAAGGAACAAACAGAGTAAGAAAGGTAAGTTTCCTTTAACGGGTTCAGGAAAGTGGGAACCGGTTCAAGAACACCAGAAATAATTTCGAAGGTTCTCTTTTATTCTTGAACAGGTTCAGGAATTTGGGAATCGGTTCAAGATGGCCAGTCTTGAATTTTTCCAACTCTACTGATGTTGAACCAGTTCAGGATTTTGGGAACCAGTTCAAGATGGACAGAATATAAAAACTTCTTTCAAAACTCTTCCAAAGTGTTCTCACTACCTCTCAATCTTCCTAAAGCATTGCTCTCATCATTTCGGAGTGTAGTATATCATAAACACTTGAACTTCTCCAAATTCGCATCCGATCTTCAATCTTTGAAATTTTGAACCGAAAAATTACAACTCGATCGGACTTGTTTTGACAACGAAATTAGCCAATTATAAAAATATATCTCACACTTCAACTCTCAAGTCTTAATACCCCATTAGAATGACTGAATGAAATTAACTTATAATCTATTGAAAAAGAAATTACAAAATAAATAAATAAATAAATTTGAAAAAGACAAGAACAATACTTTCTAAATAAAATTATATATATAAAGTAAAGAAGGATTTCTTATTATCTCATATCAAGACCTCTGCTTTGTCAAAAAAATAAATAAAAAAAATAAAAAAAGGTCTTTTGCGAGGTGAACTCATGATATCCTCTTACCTAACCAGCATGGAAACTATACGACATGGATAGGCGGATACATCAAGCTCTAAAAAAGTAATAGCTTATAAATATAAATTATCATTTATATATCTATTAAATAAGATAATTATAAAACTTTTATTACTTTATAATTTTTATACTAAAGTTACACAAGTTAAAGCAAATTGAATATCAAATGTACTATATATGATATTACTATTGTATTTCGTCATTGTGTTTAATTAATTTTTATTTAGAGAAAAAAAGATTAAGCATTGATATATGTACATAATTAATGTTATTTCTAGGACTACCATTATTTGTTTTATAGAAGATGAGAGGTGTGTGATATGTTATCCAGTATTCAAAATGTGTGGGAGATATATCTGTCAAGTGTCTAATATAATAAAATCTATTTTAAAATTTATGGACACACTGTCGAAGAGTGCAATAGTATCCATGTTGTCTGAGAGTGCAATAGTATCCATAAAATATCAGTGTCGGACCTGACAACATGAACACAACACTCAAAAAAGTGTCCGCGCTTCTCAGCCTCTTACTCCGACATGAACACCACACTCATAAAAGTGTCCGCGCTTCTTAGCCTCTTACCAAAGAAGTTCTATTTCGATGACCTGCGTGTGTCTTTCTGCCTTCTTTGAATCCCTCTAGGATACAAAGACTCAAGTAGTAACCGACTTTGACACTTAAATTCACAGAGTATATAGGTGAAGCAGAGATATCACATCATTATAATAAGAAATAATTACTAATTTACTACTAATGTTAAGGCCAGCTATCTTATATCTTTTCTAAAGCAAAGTTTTGGTCAAATTACTCAATACCGTGAAGAAATATGATGTTGGACGGATTTAGTAATGTTCATTAATTAGGCCTTTCTCTATTTTATTAGAATTTCCTTGTAGCGTTAGGTTTCCTAGTAATTAGGGTTTTTTCTTTTTTCTTTTTTTTTTCACTATAAATCTGTGTATGGTAGCGAGACTACGTAGAAATAATTAACACTCAATTATTAATACAATATATCATATTTTCTTTCTAAATTTTCTTCAGAATTATTTATTATCTTCCATGGAGATAGCTTCACCTTCGTCAAAATAGTTGGCACATTATCATCAGGAAGAGAATTAGGTTACCAAGAATTAATAGATCAAGAAAGAAGCGAGCCACAGCCATGCCTTTGCCTTTTTCTTACCTTCCCGAACATCTCGTCATTGATGAAATACTTTCAAAACTGCCCGTCAAGTCTCTGTTGAAATTCAGGTGCATTTCGAAGTTATGGCATTCTTTGATTACCAATCCTCACTTCATCAAAACCCACCTCAATCAATCACTCTCAAAGATCAACAACATCCGGATACTGATCATACCCAGTAGGCCCAACTTTCCACTCCGTTTCTACACGGCAAGTTTCGGATCCTCGGGTAAAGGCGTCAATGCAGTATCGAAGATTGATATTTTATTTAAGGACAATCCTCATTCTACGTGGGAAATTGTTGGTTCTTGCAATGGGTTGATATGCATGGCGGTAGATTTTGAATTGATATATATATTCAATCCTTCAACGAGGGGGAGTACATGCAAATCCCGGATTTCGATCCAAATCCCTCTCGTGTGGTTGGATTTGGCTACAACCATTGTTCCGCTGATTACAAACTGTTCAAAATACACAGCAATAGCATCTATGTATATTCCCTGAGAAATTGTTCTTGGAGAAAAGTTCAAGACTTTACTTATAAGTCCAGTGTTGGTGTTTATTATTCGAATGGGATACAGCTGAATGGAGCCCTTCATTGGCTTTGTTTGGCCGAAAGAGGGAATCCATTAGAGATTGTTGTTTTTAGTTTGGAGGATGAGAAAGTGTGGAAGATTCCCATGCCTACTTCCTTCACTGATGCTGATGACGCATTCGAAGTAGGGGTGTTTGATGGATGCCTTTGTATACTAACACTTGATCATGTATTCTGGGTTATGAAGGAATATGGAGTGAACCAGTCTTGGACTAAACTTGAACTTGGAATCCCATTTCTGCATACCATCAAGCCATTGGCTTTGTTGAGGAATGATGAAGCTCTGTTGTTGATAGACTTCACAAAGTTTGTTTTATACAATACAAGAGAGGGAACATATAGGGATCTTGTCATAGATGGTGTGGAATGTTTTGATGTAGAGATCTATGTAGATAGTCTCGTATCAACGTAGAGAAAACAAATGAAATTTAGGATGATTGATGTGCTGAAAAAATAAAAATAAATAAAGGCTTGGACTGGATAAGGAATGGAGATTTCTGTAATTTGTCATTGGAGGAGTACATTGAAAAAGTGCTTCAGAGGTTCAATATGGACAACACTAAAGTGGTTAGCTCTTCTCTTGCTACCAACTTCAGACTGAGTACAAAGCAATGTCCTTCTACAGATAAGGAAAAGGAAGATATGGAAAGAGATCCTTACGCTTAAGCAGTAGGAAGTTTGATGTATGCAATGATTTGCATAAGACCCGATATAGCTCATGTAGTCGGTGTAGTTAGCCGATTCTTGTCAAATCCGGGAAGAGAGTATTGGAATGCAGTGAAGTGGATCATGAGATATTTTCAAGGCACTTCCTGTTTGAGACTTGGTTTGTGAAACGGACAACCATTGTTAGTTGGCTACACAGATGCAGATATGGTAGGGGATGTGGATACTCGTAAGTCTACTTCGGGTTATTTGATCACTTTTGTAGGTGGGGCTGTAGGTTGGCAATCGAGACTTCAAAGGTGTATTGCTCTTTTTACGACAGAGGTAGAGTTTATTGCAACAACGGAAACGACTAAAGAGTTGCTATGGGCAAAGAAGTTCTTGAGAGAACTTGGTTTCAAGCAGCAGAGGTATGTGTTGTTTTGTGAAAGCCAGAGTGCTATTCATCTTGCTAAGAATTCCAGTTTCCATGCAAGATCTAAGCACATTGATGTACGATACCATTAGATCAGAGATGCGTTGAACAATAAGTTACTTGAACTTGAGAAGGTTCACACTGATGATAATGGTTCTGATATGTTGACAAAGACCCTACCAAGAGAGAAGCTTGAAGTTTGTTGTTCGATCGCCGGGATGGCGATTCCCTCCACATAGTCGGAAAGGAGGAGATTTGTTGGATTAATTTCCTTCTATATGGAGGAAAGCCCAAGTGGGTTTTATTAAAGCCGAAAGGCTAGTCCTTTAGGGTGAATAACCCTAAGGAAGGCAGAATAAAAAGAGAGGGAGATCAGCCGTAGCTTTCACAAGAGAGAGAGGAAAAACGCAGCTTTTTCACATACTGCCCAGATTTCATCAAAATTTCGATCCCGTTTCGTTCGTGCTCCGATCAAGCTGAAATTTGGAGGAGAGGTTTACGACTCAGTGAGTTACAATTTGAACGGTGGAGATCAGATTTTGAGCTCGGGAGTTGGGGTTCGTGCCCGTGAACAGTAACCGAGTTTTTGGTATATTCTCTCCAATTCTCTTTGTTTTTGCCAAGATTGGTGATATCTTGATGAAATGTATTGTAGTCTCTAATTGCGATTAGAGAAAATTTTGTGTACCCAATATTTGGTTGATAGTGGAGATTTCAATTGGACTAGGTCCTGTGGTTTTTCTTCCTCACATTGGGGAAATTTTTCACGTAAAAAATTGTTTGTGTTCTTGTGGCTTGGTGTGATTGATTATTTCTCTATTATTTTTTAACACATATAAAAGTGCAGATACACTATATTTGCTTGCATATAGGGAGAAGAGTTATTCTGCTATATTTGTTTATTGTTATCTCTCCCAACAAAATTGCCTAGACTCAAGTCGTAACCAACTTTGACACTTTTTGTTTGAATATATAAATCAGAAGTTGAGAGATTTGGTCTAACTTTTTTAAAGAATAATAATAATAAATTACTACTTCTAATGCTACAAGACCCTCCTCCCATCTTTTATCTTTTCTAAGCCAAAGTTTGGTAAAATTACTCTATACGTGAAGAAACATGATGTAGGATAGACAGATTTAGTAATTTTCATTAATTAAGTTTGCTTATATTTTATTTTATAATTTTTTTAGAAAGTATAATTTTAGGTAATTTCGCTATGATTTTAGTTTTCATTCCTTATTTTATTAGATGTTCCTTATGGGCTTTATAAATATGTGCATTGTTGATAGCATAATTAATTAACACATTCAATATTAGATTTTCTTTGTAAATTTTTACAAGTAGTTTATATATATATATTTGTGAACTTTCATAACTGGTTCAAATAATTGGCATATCATCATGAAGAGAAGTCGGTTAACAGATATTATTAGTAGGTCAAGAAATCATGACTACTCATGCGAAGAAGCAGCCATCATGCCTTTGTCTTGCCTTCCCCAGCATCTCCTCCTTGATGAAATACTCACAAAACTGCCCGTCAAGTCTCTGTTGCAATTCAGGTGTGTGTCGAAGTCATGGCGCTCTTTGATCTCCAATCCCCACTTCATTAGAACTCACCTCAATCAATCACTCTCAAAATCCAACATCCAAACACAGCGGATACTCATAGCCAGTCTCAACCGCCCGCTCCGTTTTTACGCCGGATCAGCTGGTAATGACTACATTGCAGAATCGAAGATTGATTTTTTAGTTCAGTACAATCCTCCTCGTAAGTGGCAAATTGTTGGTTCTTGCAATGGGTTGATATGCATAGTGGCAGATTATGGACATAAATATGTATGCAATCCTTCGATGTATGTACTAGAAAGATTCATATATGTATTCAATCCTTCAACGAGAGAGTCCAAGCAAATACCGGATTTCAATCCCGCTGATGACATAGTTGGATTCGGCTATGACCATTGTTCTGATGATTACAAACTGGTGAAAATACACAGCAATAGCGTCTATGCGTATTCCCTGAGAATTTGTTCATGGAGAAAAGTTCATGACTTTACTTATAAGTGCAGTATCAATGTTTATGAGAGTGGGACACAGCTGAATGGAGCCCTTCATTGGCTTTGTTTGGACGATAAAGGTCATCCATTAGAGATTGCTGTTTTTAGTTTGGAGGATGAGAAAGTGTGGAAGATTCCCATGCCTACTTCCTTCACCGATGCGGATGAAGCATATGAATTGGGCGTGTTTGAAGGATGCCTTTGTATACTACCATGGTTTGGTGATGTATACACATACTGGGCTATGAAGGAATATAGGGTGAACCAGTCTTGGACTAAACTTGAAACTAAAGTCCCATTTGATGATACCTTCAAGCCATTGGCATTGTTGAGGAATGATGAATCTCTGTTGTGGATAGACTACAAAAAGTTAGTTTTATACAACACAAAAGAGGAAACATATAGGGATCTTATCATAGATGACGACATCGAAGGTTCTCATGCAACCATCTATGTAGAGAGTCTCGTATCACCGGTCATGAAAATGTGATGAGAGTTGAAATTGACTCATTCATGTTGCATTCTCTCATTAACAGCTTTTTAACCTATTGGACAACTTTCTTTCTATTCTCTGTTATATGTCTAAAAGTTTAGTTTAGTTAGATTTTATAAAAGATCAAATTGGAGGTTTTTGCATTTTTAGAGATAGGGGTTTCTAATTCCCACCCAATTTCTTGTTCCTTTGTGAATTTTTCTTCAATATTTGTTGTCAAGCATACTTAATTTGAGTTGTTTGCTTTTAAAATGATATAATTGTTGTGTGTGAAATCTATGATTATGTGTATTAGTTGATTTGTATGAAAAGCATGTCTAAGTGTTAAATTTCTATGCCTATGGTGTTTATTAACTTGTTGGAAATTGCTATAAGAAAGCACGGTAATTTATGTGATATAAATTCTTCATCTTCATAGTATTGGCAAAGCATGTGATATTCATGCATAACACTGGGCATGAAAAATGGCAAAATGATTTGAAGTGAATGAAAAAGGGGGTTTGGGATAAAGTTTTGATTAAAGAATTTTTTTTTTGAAAAATCCGGTCGTCGAGGAATTACCGAAGGGCCGTGGCATTAATATAACCTAGAGGGAACTAGAAAAATCATCCTAGCGTGGTTGAGCTAGTTGGGCATAGCATTCCATAGCATCAAATTGTCCATTTTGGCCTTGTAATTTGTTGTATTTTCTCCCGACATAGCATGATCCCGTTTTTTATATTTCTACTCATTATTTGGATTTACGGGATTACAAGAGGTGTGTCTTAGGCACCACCTACTTAGCTTTATGATCACCTTATTATTTAACATTTTTTAGGACATAGAAAAGAAGTGGCGGATGACGTTCTACCACAGGCTTAGTATGGATTAGAAGATTATTTTGTTGTTTTTGTATCTAGGTCTCACTATTTTTGTAAAACTTAGCATATTGTATTCTGTACGGAGACTTATGGACTCTTGTTATTGTAATTATATTCATGAGCTGTAACTTTAATATAAGTTGTCTAAACGTTGTAAGACATGGATTTTTGATCTTAACCATATTTTTTTGGCACTGTAATTATGATATTTGGATTAAATGGTATGTGGTTGTTCCACCATGAGATGAACTATGTTGAGGCATAATAAATGGATGAAAGGGATGTTGAAATGTATTATTTGTATTGTATGTTGGGAAATGTTAGATAAATTTTGAAGGTCCAAGAGAGGCCATTGCATTTTTTTTTATATTTAAGCAGGTTGTTGTAGAATCTTTTTTAGCAAGGTTATGTTGAAATTTTTTTTTTTTTTAATTTTTTTTTTTTTTAATTGTTATCATTTTAGGGTCATTACACTAACCGTTTGCTAAACTCCTTAAAATGTATGGCATTTGTGCTCAAAATATTATGCTAGGCATGCCACAGCAGAAGCGTGTAGCTGAAAGGCATAATCGTACTCTTAGAATCTTTTTTAGCAGAGGTTATGTTGAATTTTTTTTTTTTTTAATTTTTTTTTTTTATAATTGGTATCATTTTAGGGTCGTTACACTAACCGTTTGCTAAACTCCTTAAAATGTATGGCATTTGTGCTCAAAATACTATGCTAGGCATGCCACAGCAGAAGCGTGTAGCTGAAAGGCGTAATCGTACTCTTAGGGATATGGTTAGGAGTATGTTAAGTAATTTCTTATTACCCATAATCTAAAGGGTCCAAGTTTTACGATTCTAAATATAGTACGAGAATTGTTAAAACCGAAAATGCTAGATTAATTGAGAATGGTGAAATCAGTGGGAGTGATAAAAAATAAGAATGTGATCATTCAAGAAGTTAGGGTATAAATTCATTTACCAAAAACTCATAAGGAAATAATTGTTCATTTAGTTGTTGAATCGTATAATAACTAAGAACAATTGAATGATCAACAACTCCATGATGAGATTGTCACCGATTAATAGATTGTAAAAAAATCACAAGGAATAACATTAAGACGATCTCAAAAAGAAAGCAGATTTGCTATTTCGAATGACTATGTGGTATATTAGTAAGAATCTGATTTTGATATTAAGATATATAAGGATCCGGTCACATATTCACAAGCCATTGACAATAATGATTTTACTAAATGGATTAGTGCCATAAATGAAGAGATTATAAAGAAACATTCTCTACAGTATCTAAGAAGGATTCTCTTAAAATATCATGGTATTAGTAGCTTATTATGATTTAGAGTTCCATCAAATGAATGTGAAAACAAATTTTTTGAATGAGAGTTTAGAAAAAAAAAAGTCTATATGGATCAACCTGAAAGCTTCACATTAGAGGGTAAAGAATATATGGTCTATACACTTAAGATGACAATATATGGACTTAAACAAACTTCTTGACAATGGTATATTAAGTTTAATGATACCATTATTTTTTTTGGTTTTAAGGAAAATATTGTTGATCAGTGTATATATACTAAAAGATTAACGAGAGTAAGTTTTGTGAGATATATTTTTGTAATTGGCTAATTTCGTTGTCAAAACAAGTCCGATCGAGTTGAAATTTTTCGATTTACAATTTCAAGTTTGAAGATCGGATGAGGATTTGAAGAAGTTCAAGTGTTCATGATATACTACACTCCGAGATGATGAGAACAATGTTCTAAAATTTTTTGAGAGATAGTGACAACATTTAGAAAGGGTTTTGGAAGGTTTGGAAAGAGATTCAACAGGGCTAAACTGGTTTAACTTTTACAGAAATTCCAAACTGTCCATCTTGAACTGGTTCAACAGGGCTAAACTGGTTTAACTTTTACAGAAATTCCAAACTGTCCATCTTGAACAGGTTCAAGGGGGCTGAATCGGTTCAAGAACCAAAGTTGGCCACGACAGAAACTTTCTGCCTTCTTGAACCAGTTCAGCCCCTTTGAATCGTTTCAAGGTCTTCTAGCAGCACTTGGATTTTAGTTTCCTTTTTGCTGTTTGATTTCTTTTTTATCCCAACTTCTTTCCAAGTCCTATGCATGAAATTTTTCATATTTTCTAAAGGATTAGGACTTTATAAACTCTATGTAAACCTTGTTAGTCTTCTAGGTTTATTGACGGCTTTAGGGAAAATCAATTCTATATTTTGAGAAAGCCTTTTAGAGAAAGAAAATTCAGAAAATCAAATCTGATTATTCTGAATTTATTTATGAGAGCATACACATATATTCATTAGTGATTTAATTGTGTTGTTCTCTATCTCATTGAAATTGGAGCTATATTGAAGATTCAGATATTCTGTATGAAGAGCAGGATTTAATTCTATTACATCGAGTTCAGATCTTGAAGAACAGAAGTAAAAGCGATCACACTTTGAAAGGGTTGGAGCATTCGAGGAGTGTTGTCTGATCTAACTGTTACTCTTCTACAAATATCAAGTATAAGCCTGAGGTCAAGTTGCTGTTAGACTGGGAGTCGCAAAGCCAGAGGATTATTAGCAATTGGTGTTTGGTAGAACGATAGGGTGTGAGCTAGAGTTAAAGTTCAGTGTACTTTGTTTCAAACATAGTGGATCGGTTTACTTCGGACTGAATAGTCCACGAGATTTTTCCCATACAAACAATTGATTTATTTTATTAACTGGGATTTCCTCGCTAAAAATCCTGGTACAATCTCTTTAAACTTAACTTGCTTTACTTTTTCAGAATTTATATTTATGATTGTGGATGTTTAATTGATCATACAATTTAATCAATCATAAATTGAGCAAGTTAACCTAATAATCAGATCTAGGTCATTATAAGAGTTAATTACAATTAAAATCAACTAACTGTTTCCGCACCCCGCATAACTCTATTTTCACAAGTTTATATTTCTGATTCTATATATTGATGATAGTTTGTTTGGTAGTAGTAATCTTAGTTTATTATATGAAAGTAAAAGTTATCTCTAAGAACTTTGAGATGAAAGATATGCATGAGGCATTCTACGTGATAGGAATAGAAATATTCTAGGATAGATCACGTGAATTTTTAGGATTGTCTCAGCTTTTTAGAAAAAATTACAGGAGCTAATGCTTTGTTTGGAATCAAATTCGTTTTAGATTTGGAAAAGAAGTTGGATTGGATTTGAAAATAACATAATTCCTTTTTTATTTTTTTTTATTTTTTTAAAACATTACCAATATAACCTCCCTGCTTTAAACTTAAAAATAAAAAATAATAAAAAGGGGGGTAAATCATCACATCACGTGGATAAAAAAAAAAAAATACTCAAGTCTTCTCTTAAAAAATTAGATTCTTAAAAAGTGACATTTCTTTTGGGGGAGAGGGAGTATAACCTACCAAACATATGAGTAATTGAATTAAATTTCTCTTGGACAATACTTAGTTCCTCACTAGTGAGGATCTATAACATACTGACCACTGATATGGATCAATAATAAATGTATACATCCTATTTTAGTTATTATTATTTTTATATTATTTGTAATAGTATTATTCTCCCTTCGAGCAGTAAATTAAAAATACCCACATTCCAAAACAAACTAGGGGTAATTTTATAGAAAGAGTGAACAGTGCATATAAAATAGAAATTGCAAATGCCCAGAAGGCCACCAAAACTCAACATCTTAGGAATTCAAAGCACCCATATGGGAAGCAAAAAACCAAACTACTGCTACTGCAGAATCTAATGCTACTTCAAAAACTACAGCTCCAAATAAAAAAACTTCTAACTGCTTCCTGCTATTGCTAAAACAACAATGTCCTTTGAAGAAAGAAGTTGAGATGCTTAATATTTTGCACTATCCTAAAGGGAGGCTCACAGTGAGGTATTTCAATGTTCACTCATAACAACCAGGATAAAGAATGATGGTTGCAAGACTATAATAAGTATAATGGTAGCTAAAGCCTAAAGCAAGACTTTTTGACTAGAAAGCTCTTGTCCTTGGGAGGGAGATTACAACTTAATAAGGCTTAGGAGGGAGTTAGACTGGTCTTTCAGCCCATATAAGGTGGACACAGCAAGCAAGAGCAAGTTTGTCGATATCATCATCAGATGCCCATAGGAGTAGAGAATCATGGTCCAGAGGATTAATATGGAAGCAACACAAGTATCGAATGTGATTCCATATGAATGCAGAGAAGAGACGGGGCATTTGAAAAACAAGTGGGAAATGGATTCACCATCAACCAAGTAAAGAGGGCAGTGATTAGGGATATGAAGGAATACAACTGTTGTGCTTTCAATGAGTGTGTAATATGTTCTTAGCTGTCATCCAGAGTACAAAGCTTTGTTATGGGATGCGGGTTTTAACCAGACAAATTTATGCCAGTGGATGATGAGAGATGGGGATTTATGAGCTTGTAAAGCGTGAGGAATATAGAAGAAACCAGGAGGAGAGGGGGTCCAAATGACTTTATCATCAGTAGAATCGGGACTAAGATGGATAGAGTGTTAAAGGGTATGAGATTAGGGGCTTGGAATAACAGCTCATTTGTGATAATCCATTGGGAATTAAGGATCAAGGTACCGACCTTAGAGTGGATTCGAAAGGATAAAAATTGGATTAGATTGGGGTCACTGGAGGTCACCATAGGGCCTTCATGACTAGAGTGAAGAAACTGAAAGACTTGGACCAAAAACTTACATCATGAAGTCATGAACTTTGACACATATTGCTATTAGATATCACCCCTTCATAATCCATTTTAAATTCTTTTAAAAAAATAGAAAAATAAATGATAACAAAAAGGGTTGTGAATTTGGAGATATCTATCAACACTCGTAAAGGGTACAAAGAGAGAAGGAAAAGGAATAATTAAACTTTTATCATTCAAGCATGAGGAAAAAAGGAATTTGATCAAAACCTAAAAGTTTTTAATTACTAGGACATGAATACGTACCATATTGCAAGTGCTCCATACCGCCATAGGTGCACACTAAATCAGGAGGTGTGCCATACAAAAAACACTCGCCAACTGAAAGATATCTTTCCATAGCTCTGATTCAAAAGTAATTTATTCTTGATTCAATTTTTCCTTCTGTTGGTGTTGGTGTAGGTGTTTGCGTGCTTTTTCATATTTTTATCTTCATCCTGTTGCTGCATTATCACAGTTACCACCACTGCCCTCCTCCTCACTGTCATTGATTGTTGCCGATGACACAGATCTTGTTGATAGTTTGCAGCGGATATCTTCCTCTGTTCCCCTTCCTTGAAATGCAGGACTTTTAATCGACCCAGGCAAATTCATATAAATTGCCCAAACAAATGTCAGAGGAACAAATAAACCAAATTTTCGCATGAATCATAAATTACTACAACCACCCAAAGAATGTTAAAACCCTGAAGGTTTCCAAATATGAACACACAAATATATAATATAATGCACCTAGCTAGTTCACTTGTACTTCAAATTGTAATAAACATTGCATTTATCCATGCAAATATAAGCATTTCCATCATCTAATTATACAAAGAGATTTGGGACTCTGGAATAGGTCTCTGGCGCTCCACTTCTTTGAGTTTAAATATCAAAGGAACTGGAGTCCTATGGTTTTTTTTTTTTTTTTTTTTCATTTCCCTTATATAAACTATTATCGATATTAAGTTGCATTAGTAGAGGCACAATTTTCTTGTCCATGTGTCTTTGTGAATCTGGAATGATGCAATAAAAATGTTAGTTAGCATTCATGAAATAGAAGAAAGGAATCTAATCCTTCATATCGCCAAAAAAATGACATTCTTGAAGCTCAAGTCCTAGCAACCCCAGCTAATAACGTTCAGGTTAGGCTGTGTTCGAGCTTGGGTAGCTCAAAGTTGAAAATCATGTTTAGTTGGCCTTGGTTGAGCCCTCTACCCCTATTTTGCTTGGCAAACGCAATACGACCTGCTCAAATTGAAGCACTAGTGACTAGCCACAAAACAACTTCTGATTCAGTTTCAAATTACAAAAATTATTGATTTTCAAGTACTCGCAAACTATAATATGTCCATAATACAGCCAAGTAGTTTGTGTTTAAACTAGCTATTATACCCTAACCATGTTTGTTCTAAACCTGAACAAACAATCAAAGGCTCAGATGGTTAGGGATTGGGATCTCATGAGTTCAGTCATCCGATTAAATAGTTCCCCTCTGAATGACTACCCACTGGCTTGATTGGGGCTTTCGTCACTGTTGACAAATTCAGAGTACTTGGTCTGGAGCTTCAGCAACAGTCAATTGGTTATAACTTATAACGGTCATTTGATTTGATTTTTGGTTGTGGGCACCTGCCCTTTTTGAGATTCAAAGTTGTGTTTGTTTGGGACCACTTTTGTTAATCTTAGGATCGATTCTCTAGAGCCCATTTGAGTGCCTGACCCTTTTTCTGATCAGGCTTGTACTTTTTCTTTCAAAGAAAAATTCCACTTTAACTAGTTAATTAGGAACCAACAACGACAACAGAAAGAGAACCAGATAATTCCAACGATCAAACTTTAACCAGCCACTGCATTCCAATAGCACAAAGAGAAGAGTATGTACACCAAGTAACAAGTCAAGGGCCGACAAGTTTGTCATCTTTCAAAGAAACCATCACAAGATGCTCAATACCCACTTCTTAATTGTTAACAATCCAATATTAATCAACAAATGAATTCTTTTTAAATGAAAAAATAAATAAAAATTAAAAGATAGTATATTCATTCATGTCATAGTAAGGAGAGGAACAAGTTGTCATTATGCAGACAGCAATATCAATTTGACTGATTCGTATTGGTTTTAGACTCCATAATGTATTCAGTCATGTCATAGTAATTGGGGCAAACTGAGAGGAGAAAATGAACACAAGAATACAATAGTTAAAGAGAATCCAAAATTAGTTCTTACATTGCAATGCAGTCTAAGAACTTGGCCTGCAAACCGAAACTCGATTTGGACAGAGGACGAGCAACCAAATCAACAACCTCCCCGGACGAGCAACCAAATCAACAACCTCCCCGGACGAGTTCTGCACCTTAGAGACGCTAAACTTCAAACAGGTAATGATGGACCGTCCTCCCATATATTCTTTCAGAATAAGACACAACTTATCGTCCCCTAAATGGAGGAAATACCCAACTGGAAAGTGACCGAAACAGTTAGGTTTGGGAAGGAAGTCTTTCTCCTCCTCTAATCCCCTCACTTGTTTTGGGGGGCTGTTAGTGTTCTTGACATCAAAACCCATAATCCTCCCTGGTGCAGAATCTAGAGGTTCGTCTAAATTCGTGCTGTCGTGCAGTTATAGCAATACATTATGTCATCTAAGAGTGACATAGATACATTCCGGACCAAAGTCACCATCATAACAAAGATTCCATGATTGATCATCAAAATCATATGAATACAGGTACCCAAATCCCGGGACAACGCTATACACCAAAAGCTGCCTCTGCGTCTTTGTTACAGTAAGTTGGTGTGCACAAAGATGACCACCAGCTATATCACAGGGAATATAGGAAAAAGCTGGTTTCCAACACCTCTTGCTCTTTTCCTTTTCGGAGGGATAAAAAACCTCAAAATAATTTGGAAGTGATGGATTCAGAATCAATAAGAAAGCCACCCATGACGCAGATCTTGCTGTCAAGAGTGAGAGCATAAGCAGTGGTATAAACCATCATTTGTTTCTGAACGAAGGTTATACGTATGCATTTTCACTAGTTACTGGTGTAATTTTGTGATGGCCGTCGTCAGAACTCGCAGCAGCAGATACCTTAATGTGTCTTATATATTACATCTCGTCCATGTCCCAAAAAGAATAAGTTACAGTATTCCAAAAGATAAAAGACATTTATTTTGAGATGGAGAAGAATTTCCATTACACTACACTACATGTTTTTTTTTTTGTTGTTTTTTTTATAAAATACCTAATAATAATTCACCACCAAATACATGTATTTTCATGTCCCATGTACACCAGACAATTATCAGTGTGATCTTTAGAGAATTCGAACTCCCAACCTACATGCATTCTCATGTCCCATATACACCGGACAATTATCCAAAAATTTTCTGACAGTGACCTTTAGAGAATTTAAACTCCCAACCTCCAAACAGTGAAGTGAGGTGAGAATGGGTTATTCGAACTCGGCCTTCCAATCTCATTCCAACTTCTCAATACCAAATGGATTGCAATAGTATTCTTAACAACTGTTTTCAAAACATGTCCCAATCCAGAAAGAATTTTTGTATATTTTGGTTTTAAAATGGGCCCACAATCACTTGACATTTGGGTAGCAACATCGAGTTTTAAGAGAGTAGGAAATGATGAAAATCAAATTCATACGACATTTTAAGGATTTAACACAAAATCAATCTATAGCCTCATTTATAAAAAGCAAAATCCTCCTATTGGTTTAATGCTGAAAGTGAGAGGAGGTTTGTTCAGAGCATGTGTTTGTGAGTCAAAGAAGGACCTGTGTGGTACAATCTCTTTTCTAGGCAATAATCAAACATGCAGATGAAGAAGAGCAAATATAAAAGTCTTATGTCATTTGCTAATCCTAAATTTTAATGCTAATACATGTCAATAAATCATGAACCTAAAACATTTTTAAAAATTATTAGCATGCAAGTAACATAATTACAAGTGCTCCTATGGGTGCAGAAATAAAAATAATCACCAATTGAAAGATACAAACACCCAAGATTCAATGACTGAAGAAATTTCCTACCATGAACAAGAGAGATGAAATGAAGAATCACATGATATATATATACGTGTGTGTAACTAATTCATCAAAAAAATATGATAAAATCAGTAAATGACATAAACTTTTAAGATCAGGCTACATGAATTTTGTTTTTTCTTTTCTTTCATTTATTGGGACGGATTTTATAGCTCAAAAAATATATATATAATAAAAAGAAATATATCATACTAAGGGTCTTGTGCCTCAATAATATCTCTTCTATCTTCTAAATTGGATGGTGAATGTTCGAATCTCCAAAAAAGCAAAATGGATGAGTTAGTGTGTGTGTGTATATCATGTGTGTGAGAGAGACTAACTCATAAATAAATAAAAAAATGACAAAATCAGCAAATGGCATTAGACTTTTAAGATCAGGCTACATGAATCAAATTTTTTTTTTTTTAATCTTTCATTCAATGGCACGAAATTTATAACTCAAAAAACATATATTGTAAAAAGAAATATATAAGCGTTAAAGAAGAGAATTGTTTCTTCGTTCCTTCTCTTATCCTTCTCTTATGAGATCTTGTTTTCCTCTCTTTTCTTTTCTACTCTTCTCTTTCTTCTATAACTACACACAAGGAATTTTAGGCTTGTCTAATTTTTTACTCTGAAAACCGTTTTCAAGAATTCAAAAAACTGTTTTCAAGAATTCAGAAAACTGTTCTCAGAAACATGCATTTATTTTCTGAAAACTCAACCAAGCATACTTTTTTGTACTGTTTTCAATTTTCAATTTTCTGAGAATAGAAAACTATTTCTATAATTACAAACCAAGCATGCTTTATATCCCCCAACATCTTCCTTTTAGAGACCGACACCATTATGAACCATTATGAACGAGTAAAAACAATTCATTAAAATGCCAAATTCAACCTATTTATATTTGAGTAATTCACTTATAATTCCATAAGAAAATGCCACCAATTTCATTTTCCCATCAATTTTTTTATTTTTTACATTTGTCTTTTACTATTAACACTATATCATTCTTAATATTTTCATTATCATCATTATTTCAACATGTGCATTATACATACAAATGGGTTGAGCTGGAAAAAAACAGAAGAGATGACATTATGTGAATACCAGTTAGGAGCCATTGTTGTCACAGTAAATTTTCACTTTCTGTTATTCCGACACAAATGAAGATTCATTCACCTACAAGGCTACAAATTACCTTCCCAGCATCACCAGTACCCCCAAGAAAAGACCCCAAAAAAAACCCTACGTTTTACAATATTTATCCTGTAACTGACAAATAAAGGAACCCATAATTCAGCACCTTGACACAAAATAAAATAAAATAGAAAACTAAAACAAAATGGGCAAATAAACTAAGGGGTACTTCAACTATTTCACCCAGCTAATCAACGTAATTTCTTCTATGGTCATCGTTGGCTCAGCTTACGCTTCTTTCTCAACCGCTCCTGCCTCTCTTCTTCCTCAATCTTCCGTAGTTCTTCTTCATCTTCCTTCCTAGCAATTAGTGCACTGAATCACAAGAAATCACTGGTATATGAGACACGACCACAACCAGAGGAAAACAGATTTAAAAAAAAAATTAAAAAAAGAAAAGCCTGTATGAGCATCCATCAAATAATTGCTAGCTCACAAAATTAACTCAAACATGAGCACGCATGCCTTCATTTATATATATATATATATATATAATAAATAAAAAATACACACATCCGCATTTATACACAAACACATATATAACATATGATTCACACAAGATATATTTACACAACATTCTAACAAGGAAACTCTTGAGAGAAATTTCTTTTAAGGAATTCCCAAAAACCATCTTAATGATCATTTAGGCAAAAAAATTCACAAACAGATGGTTGTTTTTTCCTCCTTTGTTGAGCACTTGACCTAGAAAGAGTATTACTAAGGGGACAAAATCATCAGATTCATTTTCAAATGTTCTACACACAGAAACCCCCCATTTACAAAAATCATGGCTCTGTATGTAAAATAATAATAATACCATCAACAGGAGCTCGCAACTTCTTTCAAATAGAATAAAAATCCTGTTATACCAAGCATCAAGCATTTGATGCTTTAAATTCTGCAAGTCTTAAAAAAAAAGGCGTGCATACTAATATACCAGATGTTATTTGCAAGATAGCGTGTAACTCGCTATATGTGTGTCTAGAAGAGAGCAATAGAGGAGGTGGCAGGTGAATCAGAAGTAGAAATAAAAAAAAAAATTGGAAAAAAAAATATATATATATATATACAAGAGTAGATTTAAGGTTTATAAGCATTAAAGGGAAAATATATAAACTCAAATGAGTGTATAATATTGGAGAAGGCCGACATACAGAAATGAACAAGAAAGCATTTCCAAAAACCATAAATAGACAAGGAATTCATGCTACAACAAAACCATACTAACCTCCTCTTCTCCTCCTTCATAATATCGGCATAGTTGGCCTCCATGTCACTATCATCTTCATCATGACCAGCAAACTTTTGTGGATCATACCTGCAAAGTAAATCACCAATTTGCTTAACATGGAAAAGAAACATAGACCATCCAAATGGCATCATCACCCACATCAAACAGAACACACTTCATGTCAAGTATGACCAAATCAAAATTACATTCCACAACTGAAGTTTTGTTGATTCTAATAATATGTCCCTTACAAGACATGCAATTACATTATTGTTTAAAAATATAAACATTTACCTTTATTAAAGAATAAAACAAGTGCCTTCCCTTGAAGAGTTTTTTTTTCTCTTTTTTCTTTGTTCTTCTTTCTTATATTCTCTCTTTTTTGAGGGGGGAGATTGCATCTGATGGCTTACTTGTAATAAATAAAAATATGCTACAATTATATCCAACAAATCTAAGACTATAATCAAACACCCACATATAGATTATTCAAATCAACAATCAACTGGGTTAAATTATTGAATCAACATGAAGAATAATTCAATTGCATAGAGGCCAAAATCAAATAATATAAAAGGAAGGAAGGTTATTTACCCAAACATTTGCCTAATCATACTGATTGCTTCATCACCATCATCCTCATCATCAGAGTACCTTCTTACAGGCTTTTTCTTTGGACGTTCCTCTTGCAAAGTGGCACGGGATGCAGTTTTAGGCAGTACCTTGTTCATCTGTGCATGTGTCATCAAGGACCCAGAACATAAGAATGTATATTATGCAATCTTTCATTAGATATGCAGGAATTTTCACCAGAAAAAAGGCTGGAAAAATCTGCTTTTCATGCAAGGTCAAAGTATAAAACAAATAATAATAATAATAATAATAAGGGATTCTTTCACGGATTATACCCAAAAAAAAATCCAACATAACAAACGTTCATGCATAAAATACAATTCCACAGGAAGTAGGATAAGACCTGAGGTTTAGAGGATGACACTGGATGTTTAGGGATCACCCTTCCCTTGCTAGATTCATGAAACTCCTTTCTTGAATCTATGGACTGCTTTGGAGTAGCATATTGCAACTTCGAAGATAGTGGCTTGTGTAAACCAGCAGTGGAACTCTTTGCACCCGGTAGAGATCCCTTCTTCTCCATTACAGCCGCAGGTTTCTTAGTAGGCAAACCTTTTGACCCAAGAGGCCGACGAGGCTCATTTCCACTGTTGCTACCAAGCTGTTTCCTAGAGTCCACTATTGTCCTATTGGGCTTAGCTACAGAAATTAATCTGTGGGACCCCGCCTTAGGTGGCATGTGGGTACTTTTAGACATAGGTTTCCTCTCTTCACGACCATTAGAAACATGGGACATAGGTCTCCTCTCCTCACGACCATTAGAAACGTGGGACGTAGGTTTCCTCTCCTCGCGACCATTAGAAACATGGGACGTAGGTTTCCTCTCCTCACGGCCATTAGAAACTTGTCTTCCAGAATTGCTCAACAACGGTTTGCTCTTTGATGGCATCTGAGCTGATCGCGCCTCTTCAACATCACCAAAAAACCTGTATAAGTTTTCACAATGAAAATAGTATGCTTTGGGGGCTAACAGATCAACAGTCTCATGCATGGTAAGTAGCAACGCACCAGAACGTGAAACAGAGACATTTCGGGGTAGAGGATCCTTTCTAGGTGCTGGAAGCTCTATATCATCAGATAATAGAAAAGAGTAATCTCGTGTATCCTTAAGTCTCTGTGCTTTCACTTGTAACTAAAGCATGAAAAAGAAAAAAAAGATAAGAATATATGTATATATATCCCTAATAAATATCACATTTATTTCGAAGTTAAGGGAAAAATCTACATCAAATTCGCTTCTATACCTCATTTTTTACTTTAGGAAGGTGGCCATTGACTTGAGGCTGAGGTCTTGCGGTTGCTGAAGCAAGGCTCTTATTGTTCTGCAGAGGCAAGTAAGGTCATCAACTTCGTCATAAATAAGATCAAAAGATAATAATTCTTTTAGTGCATGTGTAGTCTACTTATTTCGCACTATCATAATATAAGCACGAATTTACATGTAATAGGGATGAACCAACAAAGCAATCTGAGTAACACACACCAGATTTCAACAGTTCCTTCCGCAGTTATAACAAATTTAAACAATAAGGAATCACAATAAGTACACAGATCAACCAGTAAACAGAATTTCTTAATATTCTAGAATCCCCCCGATAGAACCTCAAAGGTGGTTACAAAGACTTAACTACAAACTTCCATAATAGAGAGTCACAAAAGATGAAACTGAGCAACCAGTAAACCTAATTCTTCCTGTAAAACCTCAAAGGTTACATACATAGCCACAACTGTTGATGTGGTGACCAAAAAAGATAAAGCCACCAATGTGGTGCAGTAATAGTAAAAGGAATTGTAGTTGTTGTGGGGGGTGGGTGGGGGAGGAGGGGAGAGAAGGGAACGCATTATGGTTGGAAATGAAAATAGGTTTTCCTCTAGTTGTGAATAATCAGGCACATTCATTGAACCTCACAGTTTCTGAGGCATAAATCCTAGAAATATTTTTCAACTTAACTATGACCTGAGACTCTAGTTGTGAATAATCAGGCACATTCATTGAACCTCACAGTTTCTGAGGCATATATCCTAGAAATATTTTTCTACTTAACTATGACCTGAGACATATTTTAAAACCAATTATTTTATTTATTTATTGATAAATAATATTCCAAATCAATTATTATGATAACCATAAATTCTTGTATTTTTCCTAGACATTTAAAATAAACCAAGAATTTATACTGTCAAAGATAACAGAATATTATCAAAAAGGAACACAATTTCTAAGGAGATAACTTCAAATGGTGGGTTACACAACCCTCCAGGTTCATCATTCATGTAGGTAGCAGGTTGAAGACAAAATCAGTTTTGCAGTATGCAGGCATGGGCTACCCCAAAACCAAGGGAATATGGAACATACCCCATTATGTGATCTAGAAACCTTAGCTGCCAAATGCTGGTTCTCTAATAGTGACTTGCTTTCTTGAATTACTCTTTGAGCAATAACCGGCTGTGAAGGTCCAAAAAAGGATCCATAACTGCAAGATATGAAACAAGTATGTCAAGAATGAATTGTATAGGACTAAAATGCAGAATTAGTTTTCACTAGGATGAATCATGCCTGTGGTTTGACTAAAGCTATGGCCTTAGATAGAGCAGAACGGAAACATATGGATTATTAATTAACTATCAATTACATGATACTATAGCTCAATTGTTGAAAAAGGCAAAATATATATATATAAGAATTAATAGTTTAGACACCTGGAAGACACTTCAATCAGATGTTAAAGTACCTAAAAATGAATCAAACGATATTCCTTCTGCCTCACAAATGCACTGGGCAAAAAACTACAAAAGATGCACCTTTTTTTATCTTTCCTTCTTTTCTTTTTTCTTTTTTTCTGCCGTCATAAAATCTTCATAAATTAACCTATGTCTGCAATCCATAAGGCATATAAATTGTGCATTTTCAGTTGTGAAACACCAGTATGACATTTTAAACAATTACCTCACAAGGAAAACATCAAATAAGATGCGCTAACCCACCACTTTCCTTCAACCCCACAAAAGAAAGGGACTGTGTGAATTTGAATTTCTTCTTTTTCCCTTTTTTGAAGTGCACCAATTATATATTGCATATACATGATATCAAATTGAAGGGGGGGAAAAGGTAACATGAAACAAAAGGGAAAGGATAAATGGAAGCAATAACTGATTTACACTTTCATCTCACTTAAGTCACCGACTTATCAGAATCCATATAAAGCAATTTACAAAAAGCACGTGCCAACAATGCAGTTACCCAACCTCAACGTCTTAAAAATGTGATAACTTATACATGTTCAAATAAACAAAAGTAAACAGATGACTAGTCCCCTATGCCAATGATAATAGGGCTTCTAACATGAATGAAATACATCATTGCAAATTCCATTGGAACATATAAAGTGAAACTCAGTCTTGTCAATAACATATATGTAGGCTACTTCAATTAACATATGCACTACAAACATGCAGAACTTGTTATGCCCAACAAATTAATCAAAGGTCTTGTCTAGCAAGCTTGCGAAATTGGTAAAATACTCACTTGTCAGAGGGTAGTTTGTTCTTATTCTCTCGGAAATTGGCAGACCCAGATTTCTTCTTCAACTGCCTTCTGATATCTTCTTTCAATCGGTGCCTCAGTTCAAGGTACTCCAATTCCTCCTTTGTGGGCTGATGAGTCTCTTCCTCTTCATATTCCTCTTCACCACCTCCTTCCTCTTGCTCTTCATCCTCCTCTTCATATTCATCCAAATCTTCATACTCCTATATAATCACAACATATTATCCATCAATGCAAAATTGTTCCTGTTTTTATGTATACAGTTAACTATAAGTGTGTGAAATATATGGGAGGAGATGCAGTAATTCCACATAAACTCAAGACCACTTACATCTCTGTTATATCCCCTCATAGCCATTTCAATTCTCCAAGAGTATTTGGACAGCTGCTACTACAAAAACTCAAATCCTGCAAAGCCCAATAACAAAAAAGGGATTTTAACCATGTTTTTTAAAGACCAACAGTAAACAAAAATTAGTTATATTACTTAGTACTAGAGACATAGTAATATAATATATAAGTGTGTGTGTGTGTGTGTGTGTGTGTGGGTGTGGGTGTGGGTGTGGGTGTGGGTGTGTGTATATATTACAGATGATCTTTTTTGCCGTAAACAGCTAAAATTTAATTTGATATTTTTTAATCTGAACGTATGGCTTTTGCACACAAAAATTCATCCATCAAGTACGTAAAAGAACTACAAAAGTTGCTAGAACAAAATTATCAAAGCAAATAGCAAATCAGAGCATTGGATTAGGGCTTACCCAAAAAAAATAAAAATTACTTCGGATTAGGGCTTACCCAAAAAAAATAAAAATTACTTCGTATTTTTTTTTTTTTTTTTTTAATAAGTGGCTTGGGGTTTCAGATTCCTTGAATGTAGAGACAGAAAGAGGATCAAAAGCGAACAGCGGTGACTCGGGTTTTACCGGATTTCTCTTTCCTAACTCTTTCTCTCTCTTTCTAATTGTATTTCTGTTTGAAGTATAATGAAAATTATAATGGTCAGAAATCAGAAACCCTAATCAAATCTTCTTATAAATCAGAGATTCAGACCCTTTATCAACACGGATCAAAAAAAAAAATTAATAAATAATAAAAAGTTGTTGCCTTTATCGAACACCCTAATTATCTCAAAACAGGTTGTTTCAAAGCCAATTCATATATATATATATATAAATCAATGAATCAATGTTTTGAATTCAACGATTGAATACAATTTGCTACTGAATTAAAAAAATTATATAAAAAAAAAAAAAAGCACAAACAGAAAATTTAAAGCCAGAACGTAAAAATCACCTGTTTTGTTAGGAGAATCGAAGAAATCAGATCGAAAATCAGCGAATTTGAAGCTGAAAAAGAGCAAAGCGACCACGAATATTAATAGAGCGAAGCGAAGAGACGACGATGGGTATTCGAACGTAAAGGAGAGGCCAGTGATATAGTGAATTTGGGGATCGAAGGCGAGAGAAGGGAAGATAAAGAATGTAGGAACCGAAGGACCCAGAGACAATAAGGGTAACCGCTATGGTGCGCCGGGTCGTATATAACACCCACGTCTTTCGATTTTTTATATATCTTTATCGTGTCACGGTGAGAGTTCGAACTTCGAACCTTCTTGATGTCAGAGTTGGATATACAGATATAACACATAATTCGTGCAATACAACTTTTTACTACAGCAGCAAGTTACTTGTAATCCAGGATGGAATCTGATTGAATTAAAAAAATAAAGAGTGTCCATCTTACATGGTATAAATGAAAAATATATATATATATATATATATATATGATAATTTCTCTTTCCTTCGTGGTAATTTCTCTTTCCTTCGTGGAAAATATAAAACTCTCTAAAATTAAATATATATACACTTCTCTTCAAGCGTCACTTTTCATAAAATTACTCTAGACCCTTACTTTTTCTCTAAAAGAATAAATTTTAAAACAATAAATATTTGGTTTATACATAGTATAGATAATACTGTATTTGTAATTTTGTATGGTTCCATGAATTTTTACTTTATAAATTTAAATTTATGGAACACGAGAACAAGTAATTTTCTGTTTGTGATTATTTTTTTTTACTCTCTACCAACAATTTTAGAGAGTTTTTAAAAGAAAGAGAAACACCATTTTTTTTTTCTTTCCTTTTTTTCATCTTCATTTATACCATGTAAGAGGAGACTCTTTCTTTTTTAATTTTTTTAATTCTTACGTAGCTTAATCAAATCATTTTTTAATTCTTACGTGGCATAGTCAAATCCGATGTAAAAAGTTTTTGCGCTTTCTCTTTTGTGTTGCTTTTCATTACTCATATACTTCTTAAAATTATATAACTTATAAGATATTAAATAAGCCATGTAAGAAAATAAAATCGTGAAAAGTACTAATTAAATCATCACACTTATTATGCATTATTCTTTTCGTTTTTTTTTTTTTTTTTTTTTTTTTTTTTGGTTCCAACTGGATGCTGAACCTATTACATTTTCCACCTTAATCTATATTTTAAGAAATACTTATTTAAGTAATTAAGTGAGTCAAGAGTTGACCTCCATATAGATTCCATTCCCAGCCTTACTTGGATAGGAGTTAAAGAAGATTAAGGAAAGTAAGAGATGAAGGAAACCCACTTCTTGCTGTCTTAGGAACATGCATGACATTAGCACTGTATGCTTATATAAAGGGAGGGGTAATGTGCATGTGTGCGCAATTGTCTCATAACTCTCCCTCTCTAGAATTTCTAGGGTTTCTTATTTGCTTGACGAGGGAAGAAAAAATTCATTTATTTGTGGTAAAATTGTTTTTTGAACATGCCAATTCCATCAATGGGAAGATCTTATTTATTAAAGGTAAAAATTATTTGGGAGTTACTAAAAAAATGCCTCAACTTCTAACCTGTAAGTTCAAAAACATTCAACATTTTCAAGATCCGGCTAAATTTCTGACTCATTCAAGACCCAAACTTTTTAAAGAAAACAACAAGCACATTACAAGAGTATCATTCTTCTTAAAAGACTTTCAAAACACATTATTCGAAATCAAGTTTTGCCAGTCTTTCGATTGAAAATTTCGTTCAAGTCTTCTACTCATCTTCAATCTTAAAGAACTTGAATGACTTCCACGACCAGTTCAATATTAAATTTTGAAGCCCTTGCAACGGACAATTCAAGAAAATTGTATCAGGAAAAGATTCTTAATTCTAAAAGAATCAATCACAAATGATTGAACCTTTTTCAAAAATCAATAAAATTGATTATTTGCTCTGCATTTTCATTCATAATTTTTCGGACACAAAATTTGCGTGTACCACTTTATATTTGTTATTTATATAATTTGAAAGTAGAAAAATTCTACCATTTTATATTTGTTATTTGTATGTGGGCTGATTCGTGGAGTCCAAAATGTTCATAATACATTTAAATGACAAATTCATTTATGAACATTGGTAACCAACCTCTATCACGCGGACTCCGACAATCACTAAGGCTATGTTTGGTAGGATGGATTTGAAGGGGAAGAATAACATTAGTTATAAGGGAAAGGGAAGGAAAGGGAAGGGAAGGGAAGGGAAGGATAAGTTTAATCCTCGATCGTGTTTGGTTGATTAATGAAGGAAAAGAAAGGCAATGATAACAATCATGTTTGGGAAAAGAAAGGAAAGGGAAGGATAATAAAAAATTTACTATTATGCCCTTTATATATTTTAAAAGATAAATTTTTAGATTTAAATATGCAACAATATTTTTGCCCCAAGATTCGGTTCTAAGGCTCAGTTTGGTAGCAAATGCCACATTCATCTTCTCTTTCCAAATCAATATTTCAAAACTCAACAGCACTTAACTAATTTATGCAGTGGTATTGAGGCTAAGCAGCCCAACTCTACCATGAGAAAATCTGCTCGTGTGTAGCTGATTAAGAACGGGAAGAAGATCGCTGCATTTGTACCCAATGATGGTTGCTTAAACTATAGTCTCCTCAATATAGTTTAGTGTAGATCTTCTTTAATGTATCAAATCTTATAAAAGGAGCCGGCTCAAGTAAAAGTGGAGGAGGCTCCAATATGAATGGAGCAGGCTCTACTTTAAGTAGAGGAGGCTCCAATATGAGTAGAGCAGGCTCCCAAAATGGGAGGCAGCTCCTTTGAAGAAAAATTGTTCTGGGAACCAATTTTATGTCATGTTAGGCGGCAGAAGTAAAACAAAGAAAAAGAAATGCAATTTACCCAAAAATAAAAAATAAATAAATAAAATGTAACTCATTTTTATTCCTAAAATGAAGTTGAAATAACATTCATACTCAAGAGCACAAATGAATTTTCGCTTAAAAGTTTGATTTCCTTCAACAAAAAAGATGATAAAATCAACAAAACAATAATAAAGTCAATGAAATAATCATATTGGTAAGTACTGAAACAATCAACAGATCGCATAGAAAACCCAATTACTAGATCTTCCTTCAAGCAAGTAACAACAGAGAAAAGTAAAAAAATGATCATTAATTTAATCTTTAAATTTGGCTTCTTACTTTTTTGGGTGAGAGGGGTTTGATCACAAATGTAATCAATGATGATCAACAACATAAAACAGTAAGTTAGGTTCTTTCTGACTTTATTTAAAAAAAAAAAAAAAAAAACTTAACAACCCAAGGCATGAAGTGGATCGAACATACAGATCCACCAATTTCTTGCAAATACCATATCTTCAACTGAAAAGAATCAAAGACACCAAAAAATTCTATAGTGAATTATGTTTGTGCTAATTTCGACTAAAAATTAAGAGCAGGAATATATATAAATTGAAGAGGGAATTTCATGGATTTAACATACCAGTGAAGGAACCCATCATATGGAAGAATTCGCCCAAAGCAAGATGAAGTCTCCTAAGTCAGTTTGCTCTCTGGAATGTTTCAATAATGACCCCAAATTAGGAAGTGCCGAGATATAATGGGAATAGGACACTTGAAGGGAGCCGGCTCAACCATGATCATGGAGCCGGCTCTTATGGGTTTTTGAGAGGTGCCGAGTGAAATAGGAAGGATGTAAATGAGTGGAGCCGGCTCTTCCTTTTTGTGGAGCCGGCTCCACATTTTTTTTGGAGCCGCCTCAAGTAGTTGCTGGAGCCGGCTCTCTTGGGCATTTGAGAAATCCCAAGAGTTGGTGTACGCAGGCCAATAAAGGAGCCGGCTCAACCTATTTCTAGAGGCGGCTCTTCTTGGAGATGCCGTTACAAACCTTTCCCTTCTATCTCTATCATCAACTTCCTCCTCCGGCACAGAGACCATGCAGTGAACCCACTTCCCCTTCTCTCTCTCCCATACGTGAACCCACTTCCCCCTTTTCTCTCTCCTATTTCTTCTTATACCAGTGAATTTTGGCGCCTTTGTTCCCGCGCTGAATATACGCCTTCCTTTGTTCCCGCGCTGAATACAGGCCCTAATATGAAGAGCAAATTTGAGGGTAAAATTGGCCTAACAAATATTTTGTATGCCATTGCCTTCCCTTTCCTTCCTTATCCTCCCAATTTTGGAAGGTTAAAAAATTACTGTACGTTGCTTATAAATAACCCTCCAAACCCCTCCCTCTCCTTCCCTTTCCCTCCACTAACTTTACCCAAACACAATTTTTTTATTACCCTCCGTCCCCTTCCCTTCCCTTTCCCTTCAAACCCATCCTACCAAACTGACCCTAAGAGACATCGAACCCATCTCTCTAAAACGGATCAAGACCCGGTGGGTGTTGCTGCACACTATTGATCATTGGGTTGGGCCTGCTCCCAATCTTTCTCATGTTTCAAGTAAAGCCCAACAAAAACCAACCTCGGAGGATGAACCACGGATCCTCCTGTCTATCACCATGTTTGCTCATGACCAATTTTGGCCCACTCTTCTAGGCAACAAGAAGATACTACTTTGATTCCTCCTCTGCAGACCAGAGAGGTTGCCTCTCAAAAAACTTGGAAACGCAAAGCTCGAGCAATCCATATGCAGGAACAATTTTCGGTGATTTCTAATGATGAAAAGCAAAAATCGGGTGACCGGTGCCAAACCTGATATCCATTTATCTGAAGTCATGGAGCCAATGATTAAGAGAAATAAAATAACTCACTCAATCAGCAATAAAAATAACCAAGAACAATATATAGAAAAGCGTATAATTGCTTGGACGCTTGGGATCTCTTTTATTGGAGGTCTTGGCATCTATTTATACATAAAAAAAAGTAGTAGAATTATGGTAGGACTCGCATTGATTGTCCTCCAATTCTTTCCATGTATGACTTTCTTTACAATTAGAGTTCTTTCCATTATTTAATTTTCCATGCACAGAACTTGCTTTGTGTAGAACTTCATATTGCAAAGTCTTCCTTCTGTGGTAAATCCTTCAACTTATAGGATTTGTCCAATCTTGAATAACTGGGCTGGCTATACCTTTAACCGGCTGGGCTTGAATAACGGGCCGGATGTTGATATTAGCAAATCGGGTTGATAACCTTTTGATTCGGCCTGGATAAAGGTTGGAGGGCAAATAACAGTGATCATGGGCTAAGAATACATTCAATTTGGGCTTGAGCATGACGGGCCTTTGAAAGACAGATTTGCATCCGTGATGACTTGAAGTAATCTTATTAGAGGGGATTTTTTCCCTCCACACTTTGCCCCCAATTCCTCTTTAATTGGACTACGGCTCCTAATTAAAAGGGAATTGAAGTTGTACAGTTACCACTTTTGCACGAGGCGTTTCCAGTTGTGTCTATTGTTATTCTCACTCAAGGACTTCTTCAAGACTTGCTTTTGTTCTTACTGCGCTCGTTTCGTCCCTTGCGTTCTTCACATTCTCATATCACCAGGTTAGTTCTTCATCTTCTTCTTTTAATCTTGCATTATGAGTACTTCGACTACTCCTAATCATGTAGAAATCACGGATTCTGAATCCATGCTCTCGTCTTCTTCTAACCTCATTAGGGTTCCTCCTCTTAGGGTTTCTAACTTTCTTAGATCTACAAATGACTCGGCCAATCAGCCGGTTATTTCTCCATTCCAGGCTGAGACATCCACCTCAGGGTCGGATAGTGTTTTTACTAACGAAGAGAGAAATGCAATTTTATCTGTTCGTCGTATTAAGTTTTCCATTGAATCCATAATAGAGGATTTTGAGATTCCCGAGAAGGGAGAAATTGTAGAATACCCCAAGGGCGCCGATTTTTGTGCTGGTGAGGGCGTCGGCGATGACGAGTTGCTCCTCTCTGTTGGGCACCTCAACGCTCTTCGATTCCCCTTTCACCCTTTTTATCATTTAGTTTTAAACAAATTAGGGATTGCACCCCTACAAGTAAACCCTAACTTCTTCCGAATAATCTTGGCATTCCTAGCTCGCCGAAGGCTAGAGAGTCTTGATCTGACTCTTGCTGACTTGCTGATTACTTATGCTATTTTCAAGTACGGGACCGAACCTGGTCACTTTTACTTTACCTCTTCCTCGCACCAGAGGATATGTACAAACCTCCCTTCCTTTGAAAAGAAGTGATTAGAGAGGATGATAACCATTAAAGGGAAATGGGCTGTATCTCAAACGAGCAAGCTCCCAATCCCACGCAAGTTTGGGAAGCTAGGTATAGATTATGTCCCCTCTCTACATAAAAATTGTTCTGGTTGTTCCCCATGTCTAGTCTTACTCTTTCTTTATATTTATGAATTTTTTGGTCTTGTTTCAGTGACATTTCCTTCCTCTACTGCCAAGAAGAGACTTTCCTTTCTTGAAAAGCAAGTTTGGTGGGAGCCCCCTTTCTGTTGAAGATTTGTTTACTTCGGCAAACCTTAAGGAAATTGTTTCTAGAGCTGTAGCTGCAGACCTCATGGATCTATCTCTACCGACCTTTGACAGCTTCTCAATGACTGAGGAAGAAAAACAGAGGGCTAAAGCCCTAAAGAAGAAAGCTGTTAAAGATCGGCCTTTGGTAGTCATCAGATCAAATGAGCATGAGACAGAGGTTGACGAGCCTCATTTGAAGAAGACTAGGCCCAATCCACCTTCCCACGGCAAGAGTAAGACTTTCTCCAAGAGCAAAGGGAAAAAGGCTGAAGAAACTAACCCTGAGGAAAAGGTCAGAGCATATGTTTTGTCTGAGACTGGGGCACCTTGGACGCCCTCTTTCTCAAGAGCTGATAAATCGGTGCTTCACTCTGGTGATTCTGTGATCACCGACCCATCTGTTACACTGGCAGTTGCTAGGGGGAAGTGGTTTCTCAAAGATGAAAAAATTATTGGCAGAATGGGATTGGAACAGTTGCTTCCATCTGCCCCCGTTTGAGCCATAGAGGTTTGCTCTTCCTTCTTCTTCTGTTCTCTTAACTTTCTTCTCCATTTTACTTACATTGCTATTTTTACTATCTGATGATATAGGGCTTGTATCATACTATGGCTCTTTGTGCCACTGCTGAGGCTCAGTCTCTTTCCATCAAGAAGTTGGAGAAAGACCTTAGCAATTCTGAGAAAAAAACTTCAAATGCATCTTTGAATGCTGAGACTGCTTCCGAAGCGAGGGATGTCTACATGAAGCATTTGGCCGAGTCTGCATCTAAAGTGAAGACATTGGAAGCTGAAATCCAGCGTCTTAACGAGGCAACAAAAACTTGTGTCATTGCTAGGAGACAGATGCAAAGCCGTTACTCCACTTTTGCGCGTTTGTCAAGTGCAAAAGCCTATCGGTCTGGCTTTAATCAAGGCTCATCCAGAAGATCCTTCAGCTCCAAGTTCATCAACTCATTTAGCTGCTCTTGGCCCCTCAATTCCTCCAACTTCAAGTCCAGCTGTGGTGGACGCTTTTGAATCTGCTCCGTTTGATCCGAAAAGGAAGTAGAGTCGTGTAATCTTGTTCTTTGTAATAAAACAATACTTTTAGAATGATATAACTCTGTTTTACAGGCTGTGATGCCTTAAGTTTGCCTTGATTGAATATTCCCGAATGCTTTTAATATTGCACACACTTTGTTGGGCGGTAATGTTTTGAGTAAAGTACCCTGTCTGAGGGTTCCATATTTGTTGTAGTTCGAAGCAAATATAGATAAGAGATGAAGAAGGGATCTCCTTTGACAGTTTACCTGATGTCTGAGGATTATTTTTTACTCTAGTGACTTAACCGTTAAGGGAACCCTTCTTTCCATGGATTTGTGTGGAGTAAATATGTATATACTTGTTTCTTCTTGTATTTTTTCGATGTGGGAAAGCTCCGTGGCTCATACTAATGGGCTTAGGGTGAGAGCCAGCCAATTCGATTTCCACAGGACATTTGCTCTAGGCACCTTAAAGCCTGAGACGATTGGTTCCTTTGTTTTGAACCCGAAGAGTAATATATTAAGCAGGACATTTAGGGTCTGAGGCGAATTATTCCCCGGCGCTGAGCCTAAGGGGAAGTATGCTGAGCCGGACGTGTAGGGTCCAAAGCGAATTATTCCCCGGCACTGAGCCTGAGGGGAAGTTTGTTGAACCGAAAGCTTAGGGTCGAAGCGAATTATTCCCCGACGCTGAGCCTGAGGGGAAGTTTGCTGAGCCAGACGCTTAGGAACCGAAGCGAGTTATTCCCCGGCGCTGAGCCTGAGGGGAAGTTTGCTGAGCCGGATGCTTAGGGTTCGAAGAGAGTTATTCCCCGACACTGAGCCTGAGAGGTAAAATGCTGAATTTGGATACTTAGGGTCCGAAACGATTAGTTCCTCGGCGTTGAGGCTAAGAGGTAAAATGCTGAATTTGGATACTTAGGGTCCGAAACGATTAGTTCCTCGGCGCTGAGGCTAAGAGGTAAAATGCTAAATTTGGACACTTAGGGTCCGAAGCGATTAGTTCCTTGATTTCTGTATTCGCCTTAGAGGAATTTTATTGATACCCTCAGACTCTTGAGGTCCGAGGCTTGTATTTTCTTTGATATATTCGGACTCTTAGGGTCAGAAGCTTGTGGTTTTTTGGCTTTGCGCCTTAAAGGAATTTATACTGATACTGTCTAAGGTGGTAGTATTTACTGAGGATAACTTCCTTAGCTTGTGGGCTGCCCTCAGTCTGGATCGGTACACTTCTTCTAACTCTTGGTCGTCCTCTGATCTCCTATGTATTGTATGAATGAATTTTACTTGATTGCCCTCCACTTTCCGAGGGTTGACCTCCCGAGGCTTCACGTACTCTTTTGGTGTGAGGCAGTCTGACAACTTACCTCTGGTTATCATGTTTTTCACTTGCTGCCTAAGGGATCTACAATCATTAGTTGTATGCCCGTAATCCCTAATCCCTATGGTAGGCGCAGTACTTGTTCATGTCCCTTTGCTCCAAGGGTTGCCTCATTGGCTGATGGGCTGCGAATCTCACCTTGTTTTCTTGGAATAGCCGAGCCAAGGTGGTACGAAAAGGCGTGAACCTTTCATCTATCCTTTTCCTCTTCTCAAGTACCGGAGCGACCGGTGCTGAGGCATGCTGGCTTCTTTAACTTTTTGAACTTAAAACTTTTCCCAAGACTTATTATCCACTGTGATGAGGGTGGCATGTTATGCTTGGTGGGCTACATTCTCCTCAAGTTGAAAGTAGGTCTGTGCTCTAGCATTGAGAGTCTACATGTTTGGAGGGGAATATTTGAATGTCTCTATAGTGAGATAATATATATTCTTCGGACTCGTAGGTTCGAAGATTTCAAAAGTGAGAGAATATATTTTCTTTTCTTAATAGCTTTTTAGGGCTACTTATCTTGCCCTCATTACAGAAGGTATTGCCCCCATTAAAGAAAGAAAAATATGTCTCATTTCTGTTTTCATGAAAGTTTATTTATCGGCACTATTTTGTGCCTTACAAAATTTTACATGAAAATTTAACCTTCAATTTATTTGAGTTCGAAGTAATTTTTATGTAATTTTATTCCTCGGCAGCTCTTTGTGCCTTTAGAGGAATTTGAAATCTTTGGACTCTTGAGGTCCGAAGATGAATTTTCTTCCTCGGTAGTTCGCTGTGCCTGAGAGGAAATTTGAAGTCTTCGGACTCTTGAGGTCCGAAGATGAATTTTCTTCCTCAGCAGTTCGTTGTGCCTTAGAGGAAATTTGAAGTCTTCGGACTCTTGAGGTCCGAAGATGAAAATCCTCGTCGTGCCTTAGAGGAAATTTGGAGTCTTTGGACTCTTAAGGTCCGAAGATGAATTTTCTTCCTCGGCAGTTCGTTGTGCCTGAGAGGAAATTTGAAGTCTTCGGACTCTTGAGGTCCGAAGATGAATTTTCTTCCTCGGCAGTTCGTTGTGCCTTAGAGGAAATTTGAAGTCTTCGGACTCTTGAGGTCCGAAGATGAAAATCCTCATCGTGCCTTAGAGGAAATTTGGAATCTTTGGACTCTTGAGGTCCGAAGATGAATTTTCTTCCTCGGCAGCTCGTTGTGCCTTAGAGGAAATTTGAAGTCTTCGGACTCTTGAGGTCCGAAGATGATTTGAAGTCTTCGGACTCTTGAGGTCCGAAGATGAATTTTCTTCCTCGGCAGCTTGTTGTGTCTTAGAGAAAATTTGGAATCTTGGGACTCTTGAGGTTCGAAGATGAGTTTTCTTCCTCGGTAGCTCGTTGTGCCTTTAGTGGAATTTGAAGTCTTCGGACTCTTGAGGTCCGAAGATAAATTTTTTGTGGTTAGGCTTGCCCCCGCTTTTTGGCGCTCTGACGCCACATATAGTATAACTGTATAGTTGGACTATTTGTCATTTCACTTGGGGATTGATCTTTATTGCAATGCGAATAAATCAAACCCAAATATTAAGTAACCTACGAACACAGAGCAAATACAAAGTTATTCGTAAGCAAAGTTATCAGAAGCATGCAAAATGATGACACGTAGCATATAGCAACTGATTGATGGAAAGTAAGAATTTTAAGAACTTCTTATGTATCACAATTGAATTTGTAACTAGAAATTCTAATTAACAATAAGTATTTACTCGCTCTTGTTTATCAAGTATATTGAAATTACTCAATGTATGTAATATTTTAGGACTTCAAGTAATAGACCAACTGGCACAGCTCGTGCATTCAACAATGCCTCTGGCCTCGGATCTTTATTCAATTGTAAATTTCAGAAGTCAATGTAGAGGGTCAAAATCTTCTTTTAGTTGAGTAGTGATGAAGTTGTGCATCCCTCTGAAGAGTCTGAACCAACAATGTCAAGTGATGTGGTCCTAAGGCTCTGATAAATTATCAACCTTCAGTGAACAACTAATAGATATAATCTAAAAATTTTCTCAAAGTGTGAGCAAAACAGCTAGTGAATATAACTAAAATTACAATGCTGAAAATCCTCGATGAGAGAGAGAGAGGGATGAATCAGTAGAGGATTATAATCGAAGAAAGAAAGACTAAAGAATCTGTTGAGTGTTGACAGAGACAGAAGTTCAAGTGATTTTTTTTTTTTTTTTTTTTTTTTTTTTTGACTCAATAGAGTATACTGAATAAGCAATTTGGTTGGTTCAAACTAAGTCATAAATCTTTATGTATAATGAGCGTCTACATGAATAACAAAATATGATTGCATCATGTGTAAATATATATATATATATATATATATATATATATGTATATATGTATTTTTAACAAAAATTCGTATCATGAAAAGCTTAACCCAGATTGTAAAAATCAAAGTTAGGAAACTTATCTGATTAGAGAGATAGAAAGATTCGCGTCTGAAAAGGCCTGGGATGTTTGAAATGCCCGGCCGATGAGTTTACTAAAGTTTGTGGCGTTGAGCGGCAACCCATTTTTAAAACTTTTCTGAAAGCCTTTATTTCGCCGTTAGCCTTGAAAAATGGAATGCTAGGAAGAACTTTGCCGAACTAAAAGACCGACTTCTTCAGGTTCTTGGAAGACCAAGCTATCTTGGAAGACAAAGCTTTGAATGCTCCAAAATGAGTCCCCAATTCGATTTTTTTTTTTTCCCGAACTAGGTTACCACAGAACCAGTCTCAAATGAGGTTACAAAGCGGGTTTAGTTATATATATATATAACTGATAAAGGTACCAATCAATAGAAGAGGCGAGCGAGGAGAAGCTCAGATGTGATGGACGACGAGCTGTTCCGCTTGTGGGCGACGGCTCGGCGAGGATGAATATGGCCGGCAAGCTCACTGCAGAGATGGAAGGCTAGTGAGATGAACACCGCCGATGAGACAGATCCACGCGCTTGGTGAGGGAACACCACCGGCGAAACAAATCCAAGAGCTTGGTGAGGACTTGCGGCCGGCGATGATGGAGGCAGCGCTGCAGATGGGTAGCTCGACTGGGATGAGCTCCGGTCTGGTCATGAGGAAGTGGCTGTGAACTTTTGACGGTGCACCGGCGGGCTTGGCCGGTAGCGACAGTCATCAACTCATCTCTACAGGTTAGACACTAATACTTTGCGATATAGAAGTTCACATGTGGTTGCATCAAACTGCACTCCGTTCAGATGTAGGCAGTTCGCGGCAGATTAGATGAGATCGACGGCGAGCACGGGCGTGATGGCGGTGCAACGACGGCGACTCGGTTGAACTCGGCCGGTAAGAAGGACGACAACGTGCAGCGGTTGTGGCTAGGCTTAATGGTAACTGGCTCAGATAGATTTTGTTTCGGTCATGAGGTCGGCGAACTTCAACTGAACTCGCGGTGGGCTTGATGTGCAGCCGGTGATGGGTGAAGATATACAACATTATACGAAAATCGATCATCAACGAAGGCATATATCGGCTTGGAGTTGAAAAATTGAGTTCGTTGCAGGTTCACAAGACGGATTGGAATTTGTTGGAGATGAAGATCAAGAATTGGTTAAAAGCTGTGAATATTACAGTGAAGATGTTGTTCAACGGAGAGAGAATTCTCTGTGATCATGTCTTTGATCGCATCGTTAGAGTCGATCAGAGAGCCCTTTCAATCTCCAATCACTAACCGCAGATCGACTCAATCTTCACATTCGAATCAACGTCCGTAGTTCGAGCACAATGTGTCATAAAATCAAAAGACACCTCGTGTATGCAAGTCAATGCAGTCTTTTTGGGGGTGCTGAACATTGCAAACCATGCTATTTAACCATGATGATACTGAAGGTTCACTCAAAATTTTGTAAAAAGTCAGATTGCAGAGTGCCGATTTGCAGGCCTTTGAAGAGTGAATTAGAGAATTTTAATTTCAGTCTAAAATTCTGTGAAGGGATGCTACGACTGGTCGGGAAGCACCCAAGGTTACTAGAACCAGTTGATTGTCCAAGTGTATAGTTATTGATGGATTATCAACGATAGCAGTCGCTTATACTGATTAATACAATTCAATGTAACATTGAATATATACTGACTTATTTCTTTTGACGGTTGTATAGGTTGGACTTGCAGTGAGTTCATTCAAACGGTGATTCATGTAAATAAAATGATGCTTATTGATTATTATTCATGAATAAAAAATAAATCAGATTTTGCAGTAGATTTCATCAGTAATTCTTTCCCAATATTTGAGGTCTTAATATAATGGTCCACCCAAAACCCTCTATTCATGTGATGTAATACTTAAATAATAATACGCCACCAGCAAAGTAAGACTAATTAATCACTTCTAGCTAGTGCTTATATAATAATTATGCATGTTGGATTTGTTGATCAAGAACATATATATATAAATATTAACACGAAATCAAGATCAGAACACTTATCTGATTAATTTATGGCTTGGCTTTTTGAGCTCAGATAGACATTTGATTACCAAGGCGAACACGAGTGATGCCTCCTGGGTTTTCCATTCATCAGTCTTGCTACGAATTATTGTCCGAAAGCCGAATATTGATGGAAAGAACCTTGTGGGAGGTTCAGATGTTGGACTTTGGTCGGCTTGCTACGTGGAGACCTTCGGCCATGAGAGTTGTTGTAGAGAACTTGGGTTCAAATCCTAGACTTGAAGATTTTAATTTCAAGTCATATTGCTGGATTTGGAGATTTTAATTTGAAGTGTTGTAACTTTGGTGGGGATATATTTCTATACGTTTCCCACAGACGGCGCCAAAGTGTAGGTGCAAAATTTCACTCAACCAATAACGATTAAGAGAAATAAAACAACTCACTCAATCAGCAATAAAAATAACCAAGAACAGTATATAGAAAAGCGTAGAATTGCCTGGACGCTTGGGAACTCTTTTATTGGAGGTTTTGGCCTATATTTATACATAAAAAAAGTAGTAGAATTATGGTAGGACTCGCATTGCTTGTCCTCCAATTCTTTCCATGTATGACTTTCTTTACAATTAGAGTTATTTCCATTATTTAATTTTCCATGCACAGAACTTGCTTTGTGTAAAACTTCCTATTGCAATGTCTTCCTTCTATGGTAAATCCTTCAACTTATAGGATTTGTCCAATCTTGAATAACTGGACTGGCTATACCTTTAACCGGCTGGGTTTGAATAACAGGCCGGATATTGATATTAGCAAATCGGGTTGATAACCTTTTGATTCGGCCTGGATAAAGGTTGGAGGGCAAATAACAGTGATCATGGGCTAAGAATACATTCAATTTGGGCTTGAGCATGACGGGCCTTTGAAAGACAGATTTGCATCCGTGATGACGTGGAGTAATCTTATTAGAAGGGATTTTTTCCCTCCACACCTGTGATACCCTCTAATTTCGGAACACGGGTTGATTAGGTCCCTGCACAAAATCAGAAAATATCAGTCAATCAATAACAAGCAAACACAAATTAAAAAGACAAATAACAATATAGTCCTGATAAGTAATTTCTGAAATCTCAATAATAATATAAAACCTTCAGAGTACAACTTAGGAATCCATACAATGTGGACCCCTAATAAAATCCCAAACTGATAGATGAAATAAATAAATGTCTAACTCAAAAGTAATAAATAATTAAGAAAAACATAGTGTAAGATCCTACGTCAATAACACCGGAAGAGTGATGAGAATGAACTGACTCTACACCTGGAACTAACGATAACCTAAAAAGATAATAACAAAGGTGGGTCAAAACTCACGAACAAGTCATTTCTACTACATCCCAAACAGAGACCCGATAAACGATACATTCTAGTTCGACTCATGCAATAACTACATAAGTAAATATACATAAGTATTATAGACTCTCATTGGACTTTGAGACAGACTCAACCGGATAGTAGGTCTCATGTTAGCGCACACAAGGTGATCATGAGTACCTCGTTTATCAGGGCGCACACTTCCTTATATCCAGCTACCCATCTTATTTGGCAATATACACCAACCCTAACCATCGATCACGAGATCTCAAGTTTATATCATGGTACACAATCAAAATATACGTATGTGAGTAACTATAGCCATATTAAGGTCATAATTATATCCTGACAACAGTATGACAAAACAAATGGGTCTAGACTTGTTAGTTCGCCAGTATAAGTATCAGCAAACTATATCCTGACAATGGCGCTGCTAAAACCATATCATGACAATGATCCTCAATATACACGTATATCAAGCATATATAAACTCGCATGCATATACAGTCACATACATGACTATTATCCTACTATCATCTACAACAGTTGATATAATAGTGCAAGCTGATACAATTATCATGTAAGTAACTTGCAACCCAAGTAAAGTCATTCCCACCATCTCATGCATGATTAATATCATTTTATACTCTGCAGTACGATATATGACTATACAAGCTAATATAATCACCGTGAGAGTAACTTACATTATAAACAAATCCATAACTATTATTTCATGCAATTAACTTACAATGCCAGTAAAGACATTTAAACCAATGCATGCATGGATAACATCATATTATAACTTACACAATATGATAACTGCAAGGCATTAAAGAGCGTCAAAAAAATAAATAGCTTGCATCTCAAATAAGGTCCATTATACTCCATGTTATTGTCGTCGTAATTTCTATAACAACAAAAATGATAATAGACAGCATTCAAGCAACTTACAGTTCAAATAAATTTTAATAATTCATCAAACCAACATATAATAATCTAATTTTCCACATTCTGGGATTTAAACAGACTACTTAGATGACCCAAACTAACCCCAGACCAGTAATTCATCTCTGGACAACTTCAAAACTCAAGAAAACCCAACCCAAGTAACTAAGAAGAAGCCGACTTCATTCACAACTGAGCTGACTCAGTTGGAACTGAGTCGGCTTAGCTGCTCCAACTAAGCCGACTCAGTCCTGGTACTTCAACTTCTTCACGTCGAGGCTCTGTAATTCCTCCTAAACTCCGTAGCGAAGGTCCCTTTATTATACACAACTGAAACGTCTTTTAGGCAACTTCTCAATTTTTTTTTCTTTTTTTCTTTTTTCCTTTCATTCAATGGCACGAAATTTATAACTCAAAAAACATATATTGTAAAAAGAAATATATAACAAGGGTTAAGAAAAGAATTGTTTCTTTTTTCCTTCTCTTATGATATGTTGTTTTCCTTTCTCTTTTCTTTCCTTCTTTTTCCTCTATAACCACACAAAGAAAAAGCTTTTACTATATTTACCATTATATCCCCATCATCTGAACTTTTTATATCCACAGCGTCTAAACTTGACCATCATGAACGAGAAAAAACAAATCATTAAAATGCCAAATTCAACCTATTTATATTTGAGTAATTCACTTATAATTCCTTAAGAAAATGCCACCAATTTCGTTATCCCATCAATATTTTTATTTTTATTTTTACATTTGTCTTCTACTATTAATACTATTTCATTCTTAATATTTTCATTATCATCATTATTTCAACTTGTGCATTATATACGCAAATGGGTTGAGCTGGAATAAACAGAAGATGACATTGCGTAGATATACCAAGTTAGGAGCCGGCCATTGTTGTGACAGTAAATTTTAACTCTATCTGTTATTCCAACACAAATGAAGATTCATTCACCTACAAGGCTACAAATTACCTTCCCAGCATCACCAATACCCCAAAAAAAAAAAAAAAAAAAAAAAAAACTACATTTTGCAATATTTATCCTGTAACTGACAAATAAAGGAACCCATAATTCAGCACCTTGACACAAAATAAAATAAAATAGAGAACTACAACAAAATGGGCAAATAAACAAAGGGGGACTTCAACTATTTCACCCAGCTAATCAACGTAATTTCTTCTATGGTCATCGTTGGCTCAGCTTACGCTTCTTTCTCAACCGCTCCTGCCTCTCTTCTTCCTCAATCTTCCGTAGTTCTTCTTCATCTTCCTTTCTAGCAATTAGTGCACTGAATCACAAGAAATCACTGGTATATGAGATACGACCACAACCAGAGGAAAACAGAATAAAAAATATTTTTAAAAAATAAAAGCCTATATGAGCATCCATCAAATAATTGCTAGCTCACAAAACTCGAACATGAGCACGCATGCCTTCATTTATATATATAAAAAATAAAATAAATAAAACAAACACACATCCGCATTTATACACAAACACATATATAACACAAGAGAAACGCACAAGACATATTTACACAACATTCCAACAAGGAAACTCTTACGAGAAATTTCTTCTAAGGAATTCCCAAAAACCATCTTAATGTTCATTTAGGCAAAAAAATTCACAAACAGATGGTTGTTTTTTCCTCCTTTGTTGAGCACTTGACCTAGAAAGAGTATTACTAAGGGGACAAATTCATCAGATTCATTTTCAAATGTTCTACACACAGAAACCCCTATATACAATAACCATGGCTCTGCATGTAAAATAATAATAATACCATCAACAGGAGCCTTCGCAACTTCTTTCAAATAGAATAAAAATCCTGTTATACCAAGCATCAAGCATTCGACGCTTTAAATTCTACAAGTCTCAAAAAAAGACATGCATACTAATATACCAGATGTTATTTGCAAGATGGCGTGTAACTCTCGCCAGAAGAGAGCAATAGAGGAGGTGGTGGGTAAATCAGGAGTAGAAATTAAAAAAATTGAAATATATATATATATATATATATATATATATATATATATATATAAGAGTAGATATAAGGTTTACAAGCATTAAAGGGAAAATATATAAACTCAAATGAGTGCATAATATTGGAGCAGGCAGACATACTGAAATGAACAAGAAAGCATTTCCAAAAACCATAAATAGACAAGGAATTCATGCTACAACCAAACCATACTAACCTCCTCTTCACCTCCTTCATAATATCGGCATAGTTGGCCTCCATGTCACTATCATCTTCATCATGACCAGCAAACTTTTTTGGATCATACCTGCAAAGTAAATCACCAATTTGCTTAACATGGAAAAGAAACATGGACCATCCAAATGGCATCATCACCCACATCAAACAGAACACACTTCATGTCAAGTATGACCAAATCAAAATTACATTCCACAACTGAAGTTTTGTTGATTCTAATAATATGTACCTTACAAGACATTCAATTACATTATTGTTTAAAAATATAAACATTTACCTTTATTAAAGAAAAAAACAAGTGCCTTCCCTTAAAGAGTTTTTTTCTTCTCTTTTTTCTATGTTCTTTCTTTCTTATATCCTCTCTTTTTTGAGGGGGGAGATTGCATCTGATCGCTTACTTATAATAAATAAAAATATGCTACAATTGTATCCAACAAATCTAAGACTATAATCAAACACCCACATATAAATTATTCAAATCAACAATCAACTCTGTTAACTTATTGAATCAACATGAAGAATAATTCAATTGCATAAAGCCAAAATCAAATAATATAAAAAGAAGGAAGGTTATTTACCCAAACATTTCTCTAATCATACTGACTGCTTCATCACCATCATCCTCATCATCAGAATACCTTCTTACAGGCTTTTTCTTTGGACGCTCCTCTTGCAAAGTGGCACGGGATGCAATTTTAGGCAGTACCTTGTTCATCTGTGTATGTGTCATCAAGGACCCAAAACATAAGAATGTATATTATGCAATCTTTCATTAGATATGCAGGAATTTTCACCAGAAAAATGGCTGGAAATATCTGCTTTTCATGCAAGGTCAAAGTATAAAACAAATAATAATAATTATAATAATGGATCTTTCACGGATTATACCCAAAAGAGAAAATCCACCAGAACAAACGTTCATGCATAAAAATACAATTACACAGGAAGTAGGATAAGACCTGAGGTTTAGAGGATGACACTGGATGTTTAGGGATCATCCTTCCCTTGCTATATTCATGAAACTTCTTTCTAGATTCTATGGACTGCTTTGGAGTAGCATGTTGCAACTTCGAAGATGGTGGCTTGTGAAAACCAGCAGTGGAACTCTTTGCACCCGGTAGAGCTCCCTTCTTCTCCATGACAGCTGCAGGTTTCTTAGTAGGCAAACCTTTTGACCCAAGAGGCCGACGAGGCTCATTTCCACTGTTGCTACCAAGCTGTTTCCTAGAGTCCACTACTGTCCTATTGGGCTTAGCTACAGAAGTCAATCTGTGGGACCCTGCCTTGGGTGGCATGTGGGTACTTTTAGACATAGGTTTGCTCTCTTCACGGCCATTAGAAATATGTGACATAGGTTTCCTCTCCTCACGACCATTAGAAACATGGGACGTAGGTTTCCTCTCCTCACGGCCATTAGACACTTGTCTTCCAGAATTGCTCAACGACTGTTTGCTCTTTGACGGCATCTGAGCTGATCGCGCCTCCTCAACAACCCCAAAAAACCTGTATAAGTTTTCACAATGAAAATAGTATGCTTTGGGGGCTAACAGATCAACAATCTCATGCATGGCAAGTAGCAACGCACCAGAATGTGAAACGGAGACATTTCGAGGTAGAGGATCCTTTCTAGGTGCTGGAAGCTCTATATCATTAAGAAAAGAGTAATCTTGTGTATCCTTGCGTCTCTGTGCTTTCACTTGTAACTACAGCATGAAAAAGAAAAAAAGATAAGAATATATGTATATATATCCCCAATAAATATCACATTTATTTCGAAGTTAAGGGAAAAATCTACATCAAATCTGCTTCTATACCTCATTTTTTACTCTAGAAAGGTGGCCATTGACTTGAGGCTGAGGTCTTGCAGTTGCTGAAGCAAGGCTCTTATTGTTCTGCAGAGGCAAGTAAGGTCATCAACTTCGTCATAAATAAGATTAAAAGATAATAATTCTTTTAGTGCATGTGTAGTCTATTTATTTCGCACCATCATAATATAAGCACGAATTTACATGTAATAGGGATGAACCAACAAAGCAATCTGAGTAACACACACCAGATTTCAACAGTTCCTTCCGCAGTTATAACAAATTTAAACAATAAGGAATCACAATAAGTACACAGATCAATCACTAAACAGAATTTCTTAATATTCTAGAATCCCCCCGATAGAACCTCAAAGGTGGTTACAAAGACTTAACTACAAACTTCCATAATAGAGAGTCACAAAAGATGAAACTGAGCAACCAGTAAACCTAATTCTTCCTGTAGAACCTCGAAGGTTACATACATAGCCACAAATGTTGATGTGGTGACCAAAAAAGATAAAGCCACCAATGTGTTGCAGTAATAGTAAAAGGAATTGTTGTTGTTGTGGGGGGTGGGTGGGGGAGGAGGGGAGAGAAGGGAACGCATTATGGTTGGAAATGAAAATAGGTTTGCCTCTAGTTGTGAATAATCAGGCACATTCATTGAACCTCACAGTTTCTGAGGCATAAATCCTAGAAATATTTTTCAACTTAACTATGACCTGAGACTCTAGTTGTGAATAATCAGGCACATTCATTGAACCTCACAGTTTCTGAGGCATAAATCCTAGAAATATTTTTCTACTTAACTATGGCCTGAGACATATTTTAAAACCAATTATTTTATTTATTTATTGATAAATAATATTCCAAATCAATTATTATGATAACCATAAATTCTTGTATTTTTCCTAGACATTTAAAATAAACCAAGAATTTATACTGTCAAAGATAACAGAATAATATCAAAAAGGAACACAATTTCTAAGGAGATAACTTCAAATGGTGGGTTACAACTGTAACCCTCCAGGTTCATCGTTCATGTAGGTAGCAGGTTGAAGACAAAATCAGTTTTGCAGTATGCAGGCATGGGCTACCCCAAAACCAAGGGAATATGGAACATACTCCATTATGTAATCTAGAAACCTTAGCTGCCAAATGCTGGTTCTCCAATAGTGACATGCTTTCTTGAATTACTCTTTGAGCAATAACCGTCTCTGAAGGTCCAAAAAAGGATCCATAACTGCAAGATATCAAAAAAGTATGTGAAGAATGAATTGTATAGGACTAAAATGCAGAATTAGATTTTAAAATTTTCACTAGGATGCATCATGCATGTGGTTTGACTGACGCTATGGCCTTAGATAGAGCGGAACAGAAACATATGGATTATTAATTAACTATCAATTACATGATTACTATAGCTCAATTTTTGAAAAAGGCAAAATATATATATATATAAGAGTTAATAGTTTAGACACGTGGAAGACACTTCAATCTGATGTTAAAGTACCTAAAAATGAATCAAACCATATTCCTTCTGCCTCACAAATGCACTGGGCAAAAAACTACCAAAGATGCACCTTTTTTATCTTTCCATTTTTTTTTTTTTTTTTGGCTGTCATAAAATCTTCATAAATTAACCTATGTCTGCAGTCTATAAGGCATATAAATTGTGCATTTTCAGTTGTGAAACACCGGCATGACATTTTTAACAATCACCTCACAAGGAAAACATCAAATAAGATGCGCTAACCCACCACTTTCCTTCAACCCCCCAAAAGAAAGGGGCAATGTGAATTTGAATTTCTTCTTTTTCCCTTTTTTGAAGTGCACCAATTATATATTGCATATTGATATCATGGAAGAAGAGGGTGGGGGGAGGGGGAAGGTGACATGAAACAAACGGGAAAGGATAAGTGGAAGCAATAACTGGTTTACACTTTCATCTCACTTAAGTCGCCGACCTATCAGAATCCATATAAAGCAATTTACAAAAAGCACGTGCCGACAATGCAGTTACCCAACCTCAACGTGTTAAAAATGTGATAAGTGATAAACATAAAATTTAAAATTGATTCCAACACAATAAATGTTCAAATAAACAAAAGTAAACAGATGACCAGTCCCCTGTGTCAATGATAATAAGGATTCTAACACGAATGAAATACATCATTGCAAGTTCCATTGGAACATATAAAGTGAAACTCAGTCTTGTCACTATAACATGCAGAACTTGTTATGCCCAACAAAGGTCTTGTCTAGCAAGCTTGCCACAATTGGTAAAATACTCACTTGTCAGAGGGTAGTTTCTTCTTATTTTATCGGGAATTGGCAGACCCAGATTCCTTCTTCATCCGCTTTCTGAAAGCTTCTGTCATTCGTTGCCTCAGTTCAAGAAACAATTTCTCCTTTGTGGGCTGGGGAGTCTCCTCCTCTTCACCACCTCCTCCTCCTCCTTGCTCTTCATCCTCCTCTTCATATGCATCCAAATCTTCATACTCCTATATAATTACGACATGTTATACATCAATGCAAAAATGTTCGTGTTTTTGTGTATATGGGAGGAGATGCAGTAATTCCACACACACACTTACATCTCTGTCATATCCCCTCATAGCCATTTCAACTCTCCAAGAGTATTTGGACAACTACTACTACAAAAACTCAAATCCTGCAAAGCCCAATAATAAAAAAGGAATTTTAACCATGTTTTTTAAAAACCAACAGTAAACAAAAATTAGTTATATTATTTAGTACCAGAGAAGAGACATAGTAATATAATATATATATGTGTGTGTGTGTGTGTGTGTGTGTGTGTGTGTGTAAACAGCTAAAAATTAATTTGATATTTTTTAATAGGAATGTGTGGCTTTTGCAAACAAAAATTCATCCATCAAGTACGTAAAAAAACTACAAAAGTTGCTAGAACAAAATCATCAAAGCAAAACGCAAATCAGAGCATTGGATTACGGTTACCGAAAAAAAAATAAAACTTACTTCTTCTTTTTTTAATAATAAGTGGCCTAGGGTTTCAGATTCCTTGAATGTAGAGACAGAATGAGGATCAAAAGCGAACAGCGGTGACTCGGGTTTTGCCGGATTTCTCTCTCTCTCTTTCTAATTGTATTTCTGTTTGAGATATAATGAAAATTATAATGATCATAAATCAGAAACCCTAATCAAATCTTCTTATAAATCAGAGATTCAGACCCTTTATCAACACGGATCAAAAAAATAATAATAATAAATAATAAAAAGTTGTTGCCTTTATCGAACACCCTAATTATCTCAATACAGGCTGTCTCAAAGCCAATTCATATATATATATATATATCAATGAATCAATGTTTTGAATTCAATACAATTTGCTACTGAATTAAAAAAATTATAAATAAATAAAGCACAAAAACAGAACATTTAAAGCCAATACGTAAAAATCACCTGTTTTGTTTAGAAAATCGAAGAAATCAGATCGAAAATCAGCAACTAAAATATACTAATAAAAAAATCACATTGTAGCAAAAATACTTTTTTTTGACATAAATTAATATTATAATACTTATTTTATCCTTTTACTGTTTCAAAAATGCCAGTGAGATACATATGCTGTTAATCTCTTAATATATGGGTACTATGTGCACAATATATATATATATATATATATATATATATATATATATATTGAAAACTATTTTCTTTATATATATCTATAAACATTTTTAAAATAAAAAATAAGGATTTCAAATTTTTGAGATTTTAGTTTAATTTTTTCTACTAAATTTTTTTTTTCTTTATTTTATTTTTTTTTTTGTGCCAACAATGTTAAACAAAAAAAAAATCTCAATACCAGTGTGCACTAGTTTTTGAAGTTTGGAAAAATTTTGTTTTCTTTACTTTGCACTTTTTTTTTTTTTTTTTCTATTTTTATCTTTACTTTACTTTTATACTTTTATTTTATATTTTTATCTTTACTTGTCCATTGCCCCTCCAATAATGTCATTTTTTGTCATTTCATAAAATTATTTATTTATACATATTTTATATTATGGTTCAGTAATAGTAATTTAGTCAATTTAGAGTTTAAATTTGTCAGAGGAACCTATTTTTACTAGACTGAAACTTTATGGATGTTTTTTGCACGAGAGTGACATCTTCCAATAGTATCTTTTTCGATTATTTTATAAAATTATTTATTTTTATATATTTTATAAAAAGGTTCAGTAAGGGTAATTTAGTCAACGTAGAGTTTAAATTTGTCAAAGGGGCCTATTTGCACAAAATTAAAACTTTAAGGATATTTTTTGCACGTAAGGGGTGTGATATGCAATGTTATCATACTTTAAGGGTGTTTTCTGCACTTGACCATAAAGAAGATTAAGGAAAGTAAGAGATGACGGAGGCGCACTTCTTCGTGTCATGCTATTTAGCCCGACAAATAGAAGTTTGTAGAAAGATTAGACGGATTTGTTAGACATAATCTACATGGTAAAAAAAGATAAATTAATATGACAATCAAATGGTCTCACTAGCATGTCCATTAAAACAACATGAATTTTCAAAGACAAAATTACCCTTATATTGCCTTCTTGTATTCATCCTCCCTATCACTCAATTTCAAAAAACAACTGTAATTAAAAATCTTTTAAATTCGTTTTATAAATTTTGTCAGAAAACTATCTCTCTCTAGATAGATGTATAATAATATATTAATTTCTAAAAAGAAATCATGAGAATAATTATTATACATAATGCAATTCAATCCCAATAATTTTATTTTTTTAAATTTAATCAAAATACTCTCCCTCTCCTTTATAAATATATAATGTATAAGAATATGTAAAATTTCGCAAAACATAAAATAAATAACAAGTTTTTTAAAATTTTCATCATAACTCCAAAAACAGAAAAAAAATAAATAAATAAATAAAAGTGGTGTGTTTGTATGCAGAGCTGTTGGATATGGCCACCATGGAAGAGGAACGAGTGGTCTCTCAGGGCAAGCTGATGGCGACGGGACGGCAACGGTGGTGACGCCAGAGATAACGAAAAAAAACCATCCTCGCCAAGTATTATAAATTGATATATTTGTGTACCCTGATTATCGGGAATCAGTGATGGCAATAGAGAAAAAGGTGAGATTATTTGGTAATTGAGATTTTATAAGGATAGTTTTGTCTTTATAATTTTAACTTTCTAAGTATATTACAACTATAATGACACATTGCTATCGGCTTGAATTTTGGGCCTGAGTAGTAGGTGTAAGTATCATTTTCTCAAATAAAAATCTACTATTTCACCGATGTTTATGTGTCAAATATTACATACTTAGTTTAAAATATATCCATGCTCTATGATTTCATCTTAATATTCTTTGTTGACAATTAAAGAATGAATCATGATACTTTAAGTCCGTTTGGTTAGGAAGAACTAGCTAGAAAGGAAAAGAAAAGGAAAAAAATTAAAATTTGTATGCGTTTGGTTAGATGAAAACTGAAAATTTTCGAGAAAGTAGATTCTTGCATGTTGTGAATTTTTCCTAAAATTTTTCCCGTACAAAACACGTGAAAATTTACTTTCTCGCAAATTCTCGCAAAACTTAGCCACTATGTATATTTATTTCCTCTTGTGCCCACTTTATATATTTGTTTCCTCCTATGCCTCTGTCAGTTGTTTCTCCCCCCACTCTTCTTCAATTTCTCCTATTTCTCTCCACTTTTCAGTTTCTCTTAAACTTTACGCAGAGGTAGATTTTCTTCTGTAAATTGTTATAATCCTTATTTAATTATTTATATTTCTATATATGCATATAAAATTAATTTTTTATTAATCATGATTGAGATCGAATAGTATACGTACATGTTTTTTTAGTTTAATTGAAAAATTATGTTTTTTTAGTTTAATTGGAAGTTTAGGGTTAGTGTTGGTGTTTGAAGATGCAAGAAATTCCTCCTCTCTTTCTCTCTCTAGAATTCTTGCCTTTCAACAAAAAATATCCTCCTTACTCTATCCATTACTTCTCCTATTTATAGATATTTACAAATGTTGATGGACTACTGGATCTAAGCCCGTTCCTCTATGAGTTCTGGTCATCTTTGATGGGCTTATTCGCGTTCGGCCCATATGGCAGTGTCTTTCTATGGGCCTGACCCATCTGTACGGACCGGATGTCGCGTTTGCAAGTCATATCCGGCCCATGTCACTTCGGGCCTCCTCAACTGCCCCCATAATTACCCCTTGTTTAATAAGGGGGTAATTATTGAAGGCATCTCATCATGACGTTGACGGCTCGAGAAACCCACATGGGGGAACGGACGGTCAGATCCAGAATCAATGTTCCGGGGCTCGATGAATTTCTCGCCTTCCTGACGCTTCAGCCCTCGGGTCCCCCTCGCCTTTATAAGGCTCTAGAATATCACTTCATGCCTTTTTACCGTCTCCATCATCAGTCAAATCTCTCGTTCATCTTTTTAGAACAGTGCTAAATTTCTTCCGGTGAAATCCTTCAAGAGTCATTCTTCCAGCGGTCTTGCAGTGCTCTTTGTTGCTTTCTACCTCAGAGGTTAGTTTTGTTCCTTTTTACTTTCGGCAGGCTTCTTTTTACCCTTTTAGATCCTTCAATCACTTCCACAATGGTTGTAGATCTAGATGTTCTTCGTATGAGACTTAGACTTCCTGACAACATCCAAGTTAGGGTTTACCCTAAGGATGTTAATATTATGACCGGTACCGGCCTTCTTCCCGGCGAAGTTTTATTTTCAAACCTTCAACTGAATGTCGTTAGATTCCCTCTGCACCCCTTCTTTAATTATGTCTTCAATAGACTGGGGATATCCCTCCTGCAGGTAAACCCCAATTTCTTTAGAATCATATTCGTTATGCTACTGTTGATTCGTGACAGAAGTCTGAACCTTGACCTCATAGATCTTCTTCTGTGTTATAAGGTCAGTAAGATCCGAACTAACGAGTCATTCTACCACCTCTACCCGATCGATAAGATGTCCATATGTACGGATACAATCAAATCTGAAAAGGGTTGGAGGGATAACATTGTGGGCATTAGTGGGGCCTGGTCTTCGCCGACTGCAGAGGATTACCCAATCCCGAGCGCCTTTGGCGCCTGTTTTGTTTCCTCATATAAGAAATTCAAATCTCATAAAAACGATTGTCCCTGCGAAACATGCGTTCCTCGCTTTTGTACTTTCTTATGTCGCTCCTTAGGCATACCTTGTGATGACTTGAGCTACAGTGTTTGCAGGGATAGGAGTAATTACTTGAAGAAATACGTTCTGAACGATATTCCTTCTTGCTCAGACCTCCTCACTTCAGACAACCTTCTAGCGCTCTCATCCCTCGGCTATACCATGAGCAGGCTTCAGATTCCATCCTTTGGTAGGAGGAAAAATACTCCCCTAGCCACTTCTGCTGCTGGAGCAACCTCCTCTCCTGCATCAGCCTCTTCCGCAGCCACCATCTCTGACACCATCCCGAGTACGGTGGCTATTGATTCTGTTGTCAGCACCCCTGCTACCAACCCGAGTGCGTCTCCACAAATCACTACTGCTCCTGCTGCCGCTGGGGGCGCTCGGGACAAAGAACGAGGCAAAAGGCCTCATCCTGACGGTGGAGTCGACCCTGAGGAGGAACCTCTTATAAGAAGGACCCGAGTCTCTGGGCCGAGTGCTCTCTTGCATCGCCCAGTCAGAGCTCTTGCCCCCTCCAGGCCTGTTGCAGCTGGTGCCTCTGCTTCTGCTTCAGCTTCTCCTTCTCTTCCCGCTTTACCACCATGGGCTCCTCGGTACATCCGAACAGATGGGACGTTCGTGAAGCCGAACGAGACTATGCTAAAGGATGGCCAGACCGCCATGGCGTATTATAGGAGCATGTGGACTCTGAAAGACCTTGAGGCGGCGAAAGGTCTATCCCAAAAGGATGTGTTCAGCCGCTTTCCCCAATCTGCCATGGAGGTGACTTTTATTTTCCAACTCATGAATCCTCTCATACTATTTGGTCTTGCTTTCGTCCGACCAGACTATCGGTTTAACCATTATTAACGTATATCTATACAGACTTTGTTCGGTATGATGGCTATGCAGAAGCAGGTGGAAATAGGGAACGCCAGGGCCCGTAAGTTCTCTGATAGCCTGGAGGTGGCCAATAAGGAAAACGACCTTCTCGCCAGCAAGAATACCGAGGTATTGGCTCGGCTTGAAAAAATCGAACAAGAAAGAGATGTCTTGAAGAAGGAAAACGACTCTCTTCAGGATGAGAAGGATGCCCTCCAGCTTGAGAAGAGTGTCTGGCAGACTGAACGTGATTCAATCAGAGACGAAAAGGCAGAGCTCCAGCGCCTTCTGGCTGATGAACAGTCTGCTCGGATGGCTTTTGAGAAGAGAGCTCTAGACGAGCGCAATGCTCTGATTGATACCATCAGCAGAGTGAACGGTGGGATGCTGGCTCTTCATGCTCGGTTCTCAAGAGTCGGAGCTCTTAGATATGCTCAAGAATTCCGAGAAGGTTTCTCCGACCGAGTTCCAGCTGAGGGACAGACCAGTTCAACTCCAGATGAGGTTGATAAGGATTTGGGGATTGATCCTCTGGGGGTCTATGTTGACCCAGAACCCACCGAAGCGGAGCACATATTTGATGAATGTCAGGATATTGCTTCCTCTAGGATCACTACAACTCCTCCTACCGTTCAGCCTCTAACCGCTCCTCATTCGTCAACTGTGGTATCTCCCATAGTTACTGCTGACGTTGGCCCCGAGCAGAATGACTCTATTATTCATCTTGATTCCCCACCTCGTGAGGGTGAGATGGCTGATGGGACCGAGGAGGCGGATCGGCACAACCAGGAGGCTGTCGGTACTGGGGCAGCTAGCTAGGACTCTTCCAGACTCTTCGATTCCATACTTTTTTGTAACAATGTGACTTGAATACTTCATTTTTTGTAAATCCAATGCTTATCATGAATGAGATGACAGAACTCTTTTTTCTCTTTTTCCTTTGTGTTACGCTCTGTTCAAACCCATTTTCAATATATATATACCTTTTCTTCTTTTTTTTATATTAACTTTGTCGTGTGCGTGTTTATGGCAAGTGCCTGGCGTTCGGCTTGTGGTGCCAGCTGCCACTTATCTTACTTAAGTGCCTGGCGCTCGGCTAGAATGCCACTTGCCACTTGGCTTTTCATTTTTTTAGCAAGTGCCTGGCGTTCGGCTTATGGTGCCAGCTGCCACTTATCTTGCTTAAGTGCATGGCGCTTGGCTAGAATGCCACTTGCCACTTGGCTTTTCATTTTTTTAGCAAGTGCCTGGCGTTCGGCTTGTGGTGCCAGCTGCCACTTATCTTGCTTAAGTGTCTGGCGCTCAGCTAGAATGCCACTTGCCACTTGGCTTTTCATTTTTTTAGCAAGTGCCTGGCGTTCGGCTTATGGTGCCAACTGCCACTTATCTTGCTTAAGTGCCTGGCGCTCGGCTAAAATGCCACTTGCCACTTGGCTTTTCATTTTTTAGCAAGTGCCTAACGTTCGGCTTATGGTGCCAGCTGCCACTTATCTTACTTAAGTGCCTGGCGCTCGGCTAGAATGCCACTTGCCATTTAGCTTTTCATTTTTTTAGCAAGTGTCTGGCGTTCGGCTTATGGTGCCAGCTGCCACTTATCTTGCTTAAGTGCCTGGTGCTCGGCTAGAATGCCACTTGCCACTTGACTTTTCATTTTTTTTTTAAAAATCCATTGAAGAGGAAAGTTATTTTTATAAATTTCAGGAATTTGCACATTCATACGTACTTGATTGACAACAAACAACACCCAATAAAGCCGAAACTTAGCTTTTATTGGTGGTACCTCTTCAGAGACGTGGCATTCCAGGGCTTGCTGACCAACCTTCCCGCCATGGTCTCTAACGTATATGCTCCCTTGCCTATGACTTCTGCAATTCTGTATGGGCCTTCCCAGGGTGGCATCATTTTTTTGACTATCCCCACCTTTCTTTTCAGAACCAGATCGCCAGGGGCAAAATCTCTGTGTTTCACTCTTTTGTTGTGACTATTCGCCAATACTTGCTGGTATGATGCTAACCTTATTGCTGCAGCGTCCCTCCTTTCGTCTATCATATCGAGGTTCAATCTTAACATTCTATCGTTCTGATCTCGACTCCATGCTAAACTTCTGATAGTTGGGACCAAGTGCTCAACCGGTATAACCGCCTCGGTACCATATGCCATTGCAAATGGGCTCTCCCCAGTCGGCCGCCTTGGGGTGGTTCTGTAAGCCCATAGGACGTTCGGGAGCTCATCCAACCACTTCCCTTTATGGTCCTCCAGCTTCTTCTTAATGCAGGCGAAAATTGTTCTGTTTGTAATTTCTGCTTGTCCATTGGCCTGAGGATGACTTACTGCAGCCAACTTCTGATTAATTCCATACTCCTCCAGCAGCTCTCTTACTTGCTTGCTGTCGAGGTTCGTGCCATTATCCATGACTATTGACCTTGGAACGCCGAAATGGCAGATAATATTGCTCCAAATAAATCGTCTCACATGAGTCTGAGTCACGCTTGGATATGGTTCTGCTTCCACCCACTTAGTGAAGTAATCCGTGGCCAGTAACACATACTTGTTCTGAGCTCTTGCCGTTGGCAGAGGACCGACCACATCCATCCCCCATTGCGCGAAAGGCCATGGCGAGGCCATTACGTGCAATTCCTCAGGTGGTTGGTGGATCAATGGTCTATATCGTTGGCATTTATCGCACCTTCGAGAGAACTCCTCCGCATCTCTTGACATGTTCGGCCAGAAATACCCTTGTGTCATTACTTTATGCGCTAACGATCTTCCTCTAGAATGATTGCCACATACGCCTTCATGAATAGCTCGCAATACCTGCTGCGACTCTGCGGGGGTGACACACTTCAAGTATGGGCCAGAGTAGGACCTTCTGTACAGCTGGTTATGCACGATGGCGTATTTTGCAGCATTCTTTTTTATTTTCCTAGCTTCATCCCTCTGCATAGGCAAAACGCCATCTCGAATATAAGTGATGATGGGGTCAATCCAACTCGGTTCATACGGTATGACATTGACTTGCCAAGGGTCAGAGTCCAAAGGTTCTTCGAAAATAGATGGCTGGGTCAATATTCCTATTGGAATCACCCTCGCCAATGTTTCACCAGAACTCGAAGCACTACATGCTAACCGGTCCGCATCTGCGTTCTGTTCCCTCGGTAACTGTATGAATTCAATCTTTGCAAAGTCCTTGGCTTTATGCAGAACGGCAGAACAATATGCCTCCATCGTGTCATCCTTGGTCGCGTACTCACCATTTACCTGCCGAACAATCAACTGTGAGTCACTATACACAGTCAAACTTCTGACCTGTAGCTCTCTGGCCAACTTTAACCCATTCAGCAACGCCTCGTATTCCGCTTCATTATTGGTGGCTCGGAACTCAAGTCTGAGTGCTTGACTCAAAGAAGTACCCTCTGGGGTTTGCAGTTTAACCCCAATTCCAGCCCCCATCTGGTTAGAGGAGCCATCTACATAAAGTTTCCAAGAGTCGCACCTAAGGTCTTCTTCCGTATCCTCAGAGTCACATTCTAGCAGGAAATCGGCTACCGCTTGTCCTTTAACAGCTGTTCTCGGCTCATATGTTATGTCAAATGAACTTAACTCTATGGCCCACTTTGTCATTCTGCCCGAGAGTTCTGGCTTGTGCATAAGCACTCTGATTGGAAAAGTTGTTAGAACAGCTATAGGGTGGGATTCGAAATAATGCCTTAACTTTCTTTTTGCGTTTACAAGTGCAAGTATCACCCGTTCGGCCTTCAAGTATTTTCGTTCTGCCTCGGTCATTGTTTTACTGACATAAAATACTGGGTGTTGCACCCCTTCCTTGCAACGAATCAGAACGGCACTTGTCGCAACACTAGATACTCTAAGATACAAAAATAACTTTTCTTCTGGATCTGGGGCTGACAGGATTGGTGGATTCTGCATATATTCTTTCAAATGGGTCAATGCTTGTCGTTGCTCATCTCCCCAGACCTGTCTTCCATGACTCCGAATCGTGTCAAAGAACGGCTTGCAGCGGTCTGACAACTTAGAAATGAATCGACTTAATGCAGCTATTCGTCCTGTGAGGGCTTGCACCTCTCTAATCGTCTTTGGCTCGGCATTCTTAATCAAAGCCTCTGCTTGAGCGGGGCTAACTTCGATGCCTCTGCGGTTGACCACGTGTCCCAAAAACTGACCGGAACTCACGCCGAACGAGCACTTGGTTGGATTGAGCCTCATCCCATATCGCCTCAGCACATCAAATATATCTTGCAGATGTTTCAGATGATCATCATTCTTCCTACTCTTTACCACCATATCATCAATATAGGCTTCCACAATCTTTCCTATTTGATCCTTGAAAATTTTGCTAACAAGTCTTTGATAAGTTGCTCCCGCGTTCTTTAGTCCCAAAGGCATAACTTTGTAGCAGTATGTCCCTCACTCGGTTACAAAAGAAGTTTTTTCTTCATCTGCCGGGTCCATAGGGATCTGATTATAACCTGAATAAGCGTCCAGAAAGGTTAAACGCTCATACCCGGTGGTGGCATCCACCATTTGATCAATCTTTGGCAGCGGGAAGCTATCCTTCGGACAGGCTTTGTTCAAATTGGTGAAATCAATGCATACTCGCCATTCCCATTCTTCTTCTGCACGACAACGACGTTGGACAACCAATCAGGGTAGTGTACTTCTCTGATAAATCCCGCATCAAGCAGCCTATCAACTTCCTCGGCTATGATTTGGTTGCGTTCTGGAGCAAATCTTCGTTGCTTCTGTTTTACTGGTTTGAAATTGGGATTGACATTCAAGGAATGACAGGATACGGAGGGATTAATTCCAGGCATGTCTAGGTGACTCCACGCAAATACATCGGCATTGTGAGACAAGAACTCAACTAGCTCATGCTGCTCTTCCCTGGTCAGTCTTATTCCTACTCTGGTAGTTCGCTTTGGCCTGGACTGATCGATCTGCACATCCAGAAGGGGCTCTTCGGTCAAGTCAACTGACTCCTCCACCCTGTTCTGCTTGGGCGGAGGTTCCTGTAATTGCTATCTAGGGCTTGCAGATCGGACGGGTGCCTTCCCTTTCCCAGCATACTTTAGTGTGACGGAATAACACTCTTTGGCTGCAACCTGATCCCCACGAATGTCTATCACCTTATTTCCATCGGGTCCGAGGCACCTCATGACCTGATGCAAAGTTGAGGGTACACCTTGGACTCTGTGAATCCATCCTCTTCCCATCAGGAGATTGTACAAGGGGTGAATCTCTACAACCACAAAAGTTTCCATAAGAGCTCGTTCTGCAGCTTGAACTTCTACTTCCACCATTCCGACTGGCTCCACCCTCTTGCCATCGAATCCTAACAGGGGATTTCCAGTGGGCTTGAGCCTCTCTGGTTTAATCTCGAGCCGATCAAATGTGTCCCTCGGCATGACATTCGCACTGCTCCCGGGATCGATCAGAACTCTGCGCACCAGGCAATCCGCCACTGTCAAACTGACTACCAACGGGTCTTCATGGGGGATTTGAACACGCTGCAGGTCTGTCCTGTCGAACTTTATCTGTATCGATGTGATCTGCTGGTGTAGAGTATTCACACTGCTGACCCTTTTCTTCATCTGCGCCTGCCGTAAGCGCGCTCGGAGTAGCTCATCTGAATCTTCGCTGGGCTCAGGTCGACCGTGGATAGCATTGATTATACGAACTGGTTGTGAATTGTGGGAGCTTTGTTTATGACTCCTTTTTACTTGTTCCATCGGTCGATTCTGCTCTGTCGCCGAGCCTTGAACATAACTCGCGAACTCCCCTCTAGCTATCAACATCTCCACTTGCCTTCTCAAATTCCTGCATTCATTAGTCTGATGACCGAAATCGGAATGGAAAGCACAATGTTTAGTCTGATCCCTCTGTTCGAGGGGTTGCCCAATTGGCAGTGGTGGATGAAACTTATCTTTGTTCTCCTGATATAGCCTCGCCAGAGTGACCTTCAGCGGAGTGATCAGCTCTTCCTCCCTGAACCTCTTTTCTGCCTTCCAGGAGGTCTGACGCTGCGGCTGAGCCTGCTTCTGCCTGATCTTTGCCTTGGACTTTTCCTCGGTCGACACGAGCGACGCTGTCCGAGCATTGGCTGCCTTCTTCTAGGCGCACAAAGCCGTCGGCTCTTTCATTGAGTTCATCCATAGACGTCGGCGTGTTCACTACCAGACTGGTATGGAACGGAGTGCCATGTGTCATGGCTAATTTGAAGGCTTGAACCGCTGTAGAAGGGTGGCATTCGATCACCATACTCTTAGTGAGATTAAACCTGGTGAGAAAAGCCTGGAGACGTTCATCTTTGTGCTGTCTCATTGTGAATAGGCTTGAGATGTCCTTTGACGGACGCTTGTTCCCATAGTACTGGCTTATGAACCGATCGCACAGGTCTCGGAAGCTACCAATGGAGCTCCTAGGCAAGTTCTTGAACCAGCTGAGCGCCGGTCCAGTTAGGCTTGTAGGGAAACATTTGCACATTAAAGCGTCGTTTTCCGTATTCAGGGCCATCTTCAACTGGATATAGTACACATGATCGATCGGATCGGTTATTCCGTCAAACAGAATAAAGACTGGCATAGCAAACTTCCTTGGATGCGGGGCATTTAGGATCTCGTCAGTGAATGGTGAATCAACCGTCCGAGCCGCGGATCGGAGTGCTTCATTCTCTCTTTGGCGCCTAGTGGTAGCTCTGTAAGCTACGGTTCTGCTCTCCGAACCGCGATGAGTGATTGTAGCCATGGAGGGCCGGTAGGACGGATCGAACGACCGTTCCTCTATGAGCTCTCTTTGCCAAGGCGACGCAACTTGGCGGCGATCAACCTCTATCACCTCCTCTCGGTTGAACCTTTCCCGATGCCGATCGAAGGTCATGGCTTCGTTCTGTCTGATCTGCTCATGTCGCGGATCAACGTGAGTCGATCCTTCGTGATCCTCAACTCGACGAGCATTTGGCGGCAAATCATCCATCCTCCTTTCATCACGGTGAAGAGCTGACTGATTGTTCTCGTCCTGCTCGCCTTGATGCGCGATATTAGATTGAACACCTCCTTCACCGGCGGGAAGTGGACGCGAAACCGCGGGTATTTGCTGATGTTGCATTCCAGCTTTCAATTCTGCATTCTCTTTTTTGAGAGCCTCGATCAAGTTCATCAACTCCTCAAGCTTCGTTTGCTGGACAGCCTCCATCGGATTGGAGCTTTCACCTATCATTATTCCTGAACGGAGTAAAGGCATTAATCTCAAGTTCGTGAGTAGATCCGAGCTTCGTGAGTGGGAATTTTTCAGATCTGGTTTCGAATTCTCCGAATTATGCTCACGGTTGACGAGATCTGAATTGTCCGAATTCTAAATCCGTCAGATCCTGCCACAATCGAACAACTCGTTGTTGCGTAGATCTGAAGCCACTTCTGCCAAAGCAACATGAACTAGAATTCCTTCAGAGTAGGTCACAATCGCTCAGATCTGGATCCAACTCCCAAAGATCGAGTTTCGTTCCCACGGATTGGTCTGAATCCACGCGATATTAATCAATGATCAATCAATCTTCCACGCTTCCCACAGACGGCGCCAATTGAAGATGCAAGACATTCCTCCTCTCTTTCTCTCTCTAGAATTCTTGCCTTTCAATAAAAAATATCCTCCTTACTCTATCCATTACTTCTCCTATTTATAGATATTTACAAATGTTGATGGACTGCTGGATCTAAGCCCGTTCCTCTATGAGTTCTGGTCATCTTTGATGGGCTTATTCGCGTTCGGCCCATATGGCAGTGTCTTTCTATGGGCCTGACCCATCTGTACGGACCGGATGTCGCGTTTGCAAGTCATATCCGGCCCATGTCACTTCGGGCCTCCTCAGTGTTGTAGGTCATTGGGATTCCTAGTTTGATCGTAAACTTACAACTTCCATATTTGAGTTTTACAATTGTTCTGTTCGTTAAAGATACAATTTAAATATTAATAGAAATAATTATATTATTATTTTTTATAATATATTTTTTTATTTTTTATTTTTATTAAAAATAGATATAAACAATTAAGTATTAGGTGATTCATCAAATACAATTTTATTTTATTTTAAAATATTTAAATTCTTAAGGATAATTTTGATAATAGAATTATTTTATTTTTCTTGAAAAATTTCCCTCCCAACGAACCCTAATATATATATCTCCCCGTGTATGACCCGACTAATAAAAATGGACATCTTACGATATTGTCCAAATAAACCGTCCTTTACCTTCTTTTCCTTCTTTGAACTTTAATTCTTTATGGAGGATCCCTATCTGTTTAGTTGTGGATCCCCTTATCTTTTTACTCACTCAATCCAAATCCACTAGAAAAATGATGAAAATAAGAGGATAAACAGGAAAAAAAAATCGACCAACCATTTTCAGACCCAAGATCAATTAAAACGATAAACAACGAAGTCGATGAACGGCGAATCCGGTGTGACAAGCCAGATAGTAAATCTGATGAACGCCCGGCAGTGGAGAGGTCAACGTTGTCGGATTCATCTGGACTGAAGGGAGAGAGATGAGACACGACGCAGGGGAGCGAAGGGAGAAAGATAAAAGGATTGAAAGAAATTAGAGAGAGAAAAATAGCGTAAAGAAAGAGAAATCAGCCTAATTGTACGAATCTACATTTGAAAAGTGTTGGATCGGCAAAATTATCATTTTCTATATATATATATATATATACACACACATATAATTACACTTAAGTAGATTTAAAAATCTTAAATAACAAATTAGTCTGTTTTTAATGTTAATTAAAAAAAGTTAATTTTTTAATTTGGTTGAGTTACGTAAAATAATTATACATGAACAAATACTATTATTTATGTCCAAAATACTCTCCAAACTCTTATTTCAAAATACCAAAATATAATTCCTAAATCAAATAATTTTTTCATTCATTAAATTTAAAAAATAAGATTTTTGAGTTGATTTTTAACTTGGCATTTTTCCATATGGTGTATATATTACCAAAATAAATAAGATAAAAAACAGTATATACACATATATATTTTTTTGCAAAAAACTTTAACGGTATGTCCTAATTTATATCGGTTCAAACCTGCAAATGTCAATTTAGAAATATACAAAAATATAGTGAAAATTCATTATGTATAGAATTTTTTATTTCGGTAAGTGAAAATTCATCCTATATATATATATATATATATATATATATCTACATATCTACACGTACAGTACACACACGGTAGAGAGAGATCATGAAAAAAACTAAATGGCTACTTCAGTAAATGGTAAACCAGCAATCATTTTTTTATATTTATAAAACAAGTGCAATTAATTGAACAAAAAAATTAATGATCATCTCAAGGCATGCGTCACAGCAAAGAGCGCCAAAAATGGTCGTACAAAGACAAATAAATCATGAAGCAAGAGAATGAAATTGAAGAACGGACTCCAGATTTGCTAAGAAACAACGCACCAGCAGAAACTACCAAGGGATGAAAGCAGCAACAGGAGTGATCTACAGGTCAGGCCATCGTCAAAGCAACAGTTCCAAGGCTGCATCCACAAGGCGCAACCAACCGAATAACCAAACCCCGCACAAGAGGCAAGGATAAACTTTTGATTGCCCTTTTTTTTACTATATTGAATCTTTTTATTATTAGTATTAGTTCTCGTATGTGTATATACGAAAGTTGGAAAATATATTATTTTCCTAAATTTTTTAAGTAAATAAATTATTTAAATAAAGTACTTGATTTTAGAGGAATAAATTTTAATATTTTAGAATAAGTGTTTAGTGGGCATTTTGGACCTAAATAATAGTTATTGATACATATGTAATTATTTTACTTAATTCAATCAAAGTGAAAATAAACTTTTAAAATAGACCATTTTGTTATTTAAAACTCCTAACTCTATATAAGTGTAGTTTTCTCATATACATACATATATATATATATATATATATATATATATATATATATATTATTAGAAGTGTACATAGTTTCAATATTTCATTATTAATATAAAAAATATATCTCTTAATTAATAAAAAAATAATAGTTTTTTAGTAAAAGAAAATGAAATTAAACAAGAAAAATATTAATATAAAAAATAAAATAATTTGTTTAAAACTCTACCACAAATTACCTTTTATTATAACTTTTTTAATGAAAGAAAATCTAATTAGACAAGAATATATTTAAATAAAATAATTTCTATAAAACTATACCACAAATTACCTATTTTATTTTCAATAAAATTCTATCACATTTTACAACGATATATTTAAAAAGTTTTTATAAAATTCTAACACAAATTACCTATTTACTTATTTATTATTATGAGTTTTTTAATAAATAAAAAATCTAATTATATAAGAATTATTAGTATAAAAAATATTTATTCACTAATATATAAAATAAAATAATTTTTCTAAAACTCTACCACAAATTATCTTTTATTATTAGTTTTTTAATAAAATGAAATTTAATTAGACAAGGCTATTTAAAAAATAAATAAAATAATTTCTATAAAACGCTATCACAAATTACCTATTTTATTTTCAATAAAACTCTATCGCAATAGACAAAGATATATTTAAAGTTTCTATAAAACGCTAACACAAATTATTTATTTATCTATTTATTATGAGTTTTTTAATAAAACAAAATCTAATTAGAAAAGTATTATTAATATAAAAAATTATTTATTAATTGACATAAAAATACGTTTTGAAAAGGTTTCTATAAAACTCTAACACAAATTACATATTTATCTATTTAATAAGAATTTTTTAATAAAAAGAAATCTAATTAGAAAATAATTATTAATATAAAAAAATATTTATTAATTGATATAAAAAGAGTTTTTAAAAAGCTTCTATTAAACTCTAACACACATTACTTATTTATTTATTTATTACGAGTTGTTTAATTAAAGAAAATCTAATTAGACAAAAATTCTTAATATAAAAAATATTTATTAATTGATATAAAAAATAAAATAATTTTTCTAAAACTCTACCACAAATTACCTTTTAGTATGAGTTTTTTTAATAAGAAGTAATTTAATTAGACAAGAATTATTAGTATAAAAATATATTTATTAATTGATATAAAAAGAGTTTTTAAATTTTTTTTTATAAAACTCTAACACATATTAGCTTTTTATCTATTTAATATGAGTTTTTTTTTTATAAAAGAAATATAATTAAACAATAATATATTTAAAGAAAAAAAATATTTTTATAAAATAGAACACAAATTAGTTGTTTTATTTTCAATAAAACTCTATCACATTATTTATTTATTTCGAATTTTTTAATAAAATAAAATTTAATTAGACTATATTATATTTAAAGAAAATAAAATAATTTCTATAAAACTCTATCACATATAACCTATATTTATCTATTTATTATGAATATTTTTTTATAGAAAATAAAATAATTTCTATAAAACTCAAGCACAAATTATTTATTTTATTTTCTTTAAACTCTATCACATATAACATGTATTTATTTATTTATGTTGAGTTTTTTAATAAAAAAATCTAATTAGATAACAATATATTTAAAGAAAACAAACTAATTTTTTTAAAGAATTTATATAAAACTCTAACGCAAATTACCGATTCATCTATTCATTACGAGTTTTTTAATAAAATAAAATCTAATTAAACAATAATTATTAATATTAAAAATATTTATTTAGTGATATGAAATATAAAATAATTTTTCTAAAACTCTACCACAAATTACCTTTTATTATGAGTTTTTTAATAAAATAAGCCTAATTGGACTTATCAAAAAAAAAAAAAAAAAAAAAAAAAAGCCTAATTACACAAGGATATATTTATTTAAAGAAAATAAATAATTTATATAAAATTCCACCACAAATTACTTATTTTATTTTGAATAAAACTCTATCACATTATATAAGGATATATTTAAAGAGTTTTTATAAAACTCTAACACAAATTACCTAAACTCTACCATAAATTAACTATTTTGTTTTCTTTAAAACTATAACATGTATTTATCTATTTATTATGAGTTTTATAATAAAAAAAATCTAATTAGACAATAATATATTTAAAGAAAATAAAATAATGTATATAAAACTGTACCACAAATTACTTATTTTATTTTCTTTAAATCTCTATCACATTAGACAAAGATATATTTAAAGAAAATATATAATAATATAATAATACATATAAATAAAATATAAAAGTGTAAAGAATTTTAGCATTTTAGTATTTATTTTTTAATATAAAAAATATTTATTAATTAATATAAAAAGAAAACTCTATCACATACAACCCCTGTATTTATCTATTTATTATGAGTTTTATTAATAAAAGAAAATCTAATTAAACAAGGATACATTTAAATAAAATAAAATAACTTCTATAAAACTGTATCACAAATTACCTATTTTATTTTCTATAAAATTCTATCACATTAGACAATGATATTTTTAAAGAAAAAAAATGTAACCTAGGGTCTTCAAAAAACTACAAACTCCATTTAATAAATTTTTATATCAATTTCAATCTAATGCATGATTAGTATAATTGAATTTTTATTTTAAAATTTAATTAAAAATTAACAAAATTGAATTTCAATTGTAAATTTAAAATTATACTAAATTACAAATTACCTAATAAAATTCAGATCTATACTATTATATATATATATATAATTTTTTAAATATTACCTAATAAAATTCAAATTACAAATTACCTAATAAAATTCAAATTACCTCTACCACCAATTTCAGTATTAAAATAATTTTTTTATTAATTAATAAAATATAAAATATAAATATTTCAATATTATTATAAAAACCTAAAAGAATTTATTATTTTACAAAAATCAAACTCTACCATCAATTTCAAAATATTTCAGTATTTATTAATTAATATAAAAAAATATTATTTAATGAATATAAAAAGAGTTACAAAAAATTGCAGAGGTATCAGCCCCTTACCTCCCAAAGAGAGGTCAGAGGTTCAAGTCTCGAAAGAGACATATGTGTGTGAGTACCAACTAGAAAAAAAATCAACAATTAAAAAAACATATGTATGAATTTTTTTTTCTTCTATAAGTTACAAATCATTCACCACGTGCATCGCACGTGTTTTTTCCTAGTGTGTATATCTATATCTATACTATCATTAAATGTGCAAAAAGTTTCAGTATTGCACTATTTATTTTATTAATTGCTTCATATATTTTTATACTATTATTAAATGTGCAAAGAGTTTCGGTGTTTCACTATTTCAGTATTTACTTATTAATATAAAAAATTATTTATTAATTGCTTCATACAAAAAATATTTGTTAATTGCTTCAGTAGTTCAGTATTTATTTATTAATATAAAAAAATATTTATTAATTAATATAAAAAGAGTTTTTATAAAACTCTAACACAAATTACCTAATAAAATTTTAGTTACCTATTTTATTTTCAATAAAATTCTATCACATATAACCTATATATATATTAAGTCAGGCTTGTGGTGTGCATATTTTTTATTTTCTCTTTATAATTGGTCTCGCAAGTTTTTTCTTTAATTTTCTTTTTATAGGCATTATTATTATTATTATTTTTTCTTTCTAATTGATGTTTATGTTTAGAAGTAGTTGATTTGTTTTATTTTTATTTTCTCTTTCTAATTAATGTTTAGAAGTGGTTGATTTTTTTTCTTCATATTTTTATTTTATTATTTTTCCTTCATTCTTAAGTTATTATTATTATGAGTCATTATTATTTTTTTTTCTTTTTCAGAAGTATCATGATAAGCGCTGAAAAGTGCGCATTTAAACCCCTTAAGCTTAGGTATTCTAGGACCTTTATCTATCTTATTTTTCTGCTTCAGATTGATTTCGTGTTATTTCCACTTTCAGGTACTTATCCCTAAAATAAGCTAACTCAGCCAAATAAGAGTAGGAATGAAGCAATTATGGGATAAATCAAATAAAGTAGCAAAGTAAAGCAAAAGGAAGCAAATGGTGGAATTTCAGCAACTTCGATCGATCTCAAGAAAAGTTCGATCGATCCAACTTTTATCGATCTCAGCACTTCAAGATAGATCCAGGCCATGATGTCATCTTCAAAGATCCCAAAAGTTCGATCGATCCAACATCATTCTTTGATCGATCGAACTTTCTTGTCGTTATCCACATGCCAGATCTTATCCAGCTGTACCACCCTACCAACCACTTTTGTCCTTTTCCCAAAAATATCTTCAAAATATCTCAGATTTGTTTTTATCCAAATAGGCGCCGCCATTAAGGATCAATCCAGCTTCAATTCGATAGATCTCAACCTTGTTCGATCGATCTCACCACAAGTTCGATTGATCGAACTTCCCCAATCCCGAGAAAATCCAAATTCTAGCTCATTAAAAGTTGTCTCATATCCAATCATTAAAGGATTATTGGTGTACGAGCCCAGCTCAATTGGGGTGATATTTGACCTACCTATATAAGGAATATGAGCCACTTTTACACATATACATATACTTAGAGAAAATATAATACTTAGTAAGGAAGAAAAGGAAAAGAGGAGGCTAGAGACACTATTGGAGACTTTTCATCAACCAAGGAGCAGATTTCTTTTATGGAGCTTACCCTTGAGGGTTAGAGGACATCATCCATGAGTGGCTAGACGTCCTCTTGGGGATAGAGTTAGCCCTAAGCATGCTTTTTACATCTTGATTTATGTATTTTTTAGGGGATTTGTATTGTGATACATGTCTTGACACTTTTATATATATAGATCTTGTTTATTTAATGATTTGTGTGGTTTAATGCTTCCAATTGATCATTTCATTCTATCCATATGTCTATGAATGCTAGAATAGATGCTCATGTGTTTGTCTCTGTTTCTTGTGTTATTGATGCATGTCTATGTGTATTAATGCTATAAATCTAGAGATTGTCAAGACATAGTGCTTAATAGCATATTCTTGTGGTTTATTTGATGGTTCATACTCATTTCTTGATGGATTGTACCTCTCCCTTAGTTTATTTAGTTTAATTTTATGTCATTAGCTTAGTTGTAGTGTAGTTGTTAAATGAGAGGACAATCCATACTTGTTGTTGATGTTCCATACTTATGAAAGCAAGTAACGTATTTCTCTAACCTTGTGATGTGTTTGGATTGTGAGCTTAAATAAAGGATTAATGGCTTAATTTGATATGTTGTGCTATCCACCATGTTGCTTAGACAATATATGCTTAATTTGCCATCCATACTTGTTGAAACAACCACACACACACTCTTTGTTGTAATACATGTTTTTCCCTTCATTAATCATTCATCAAGGGTGTAGAAAATTTATGCTTAGTGGTGATCTCTAAACCCCAAGATCTCTCTCTTTCTCTTTTATTATTTTTATTGCATTATTGTATTATTGTTTACTTTAGTTTAAATTACATCTTAGTGTAATTCAACCACCAACCGCTATTTTGGTCACTCGACCTACTAACCCTAATTTTGATTCCTCAACCTAGTACGACCCTCAATCCCTTGGGACGATCCCTACTTGCCCTAGCTATATTTTTAGTGAAAGGCAGTAGTGGCAATTTCTAAATGTAAAACTTGGCCACATTCATCATAACTCTACACTGCTATCTTTTGGCGGTGTGCACAAACTGTTGGGTTTCAGAGTGACGACACGGAACTTCATGCCATATCATTCTTCTTTTTTCTTTAGTTTTTATTTTTATTTTACTCTTTGTAGTTATACTTTGCATGGTTCAAAATTTGTTATTCTTAATTTGTTGTATTGAGAAGGTTGAATTGTTTTTTTTTTTTTTTTTTTTCTTTACTTTTTCTTTTTAGAAGCATTATTATTATTTTTTTCTTTTAGTTTATTATTATTTTTCTCTTTCTAATTGATGTTTAGAAGTAGTTGATTTGTTTTATTTTATTTTTCTCTTTCTAGTTGATGTGGTTGATTTGGTAAAAGTTTACTTTGGATTGTGATTTTTTTTTTCTTTTATTTATTTATTTATTTATTTTTGGTTCATTCATAATTTATTATTATTTTGAGTCATTATTGTTATAAGGAAAATCTCTCTTAATTAGAAATCAAAAATCTTGGTGACAGTGTAAGCTCCACTAGTCGTAATGCGAGTAGATACACACTCACCTTTCTCTCACTTTGCACACACCCTTACTCACAATAATGCACACATGCACTCCCCTATCCTAAGCAATTCTGTTTGGACCCTATGAGCTCTCACAACTCTCCAAATACATAATGAGAGATGTATTACAACAATAATTAAGCTATTACATAAGATAAAATTAAATAAACAACCTAAAGTATCAACCAACAACAACAGGCTTCATTTTGCAACTTCTCTGGTCTGAGTGGTAAAACTGAAAATTCGTATTAACTAAAACTAGAACTTAGTTCTTACAGCCTTGTATCAACCATATACGCATGCTCAAATGATAATCCCAATGAAACAAACATGGTATAGCAATGATAGTACTCAATAGGCATTAATATAGCTAAAACCCTAACTTTGAAGGTTCACAAGTCCAAAATTTGTTACGGTCACTTTTCTGGCCAAATTTCAACTTGAACAACCTCAAATAAGAAATATAAACATGCTCAAAAGATAGGAATACAACTTACAACAAGATATTAATAGTATATACTCATATCACAAGGTTAAACCAAAAAATACAAGCATAGATGGAGGTTTGAGACATCAAAATCTATTGCAGTTATAAAATAGATACATGCATGTGTTTTGCAAATGTAAAATAGTGAAACAAACTTGCCTCAATCTCTAAAAACCCCTGAAATGGCCTTAAGCTTGAATTGAACCTCTGGACCAGCCTTCTTCACCAGCAAACCAGATCACAACAGCCTTATTCTTCATCTTTAATTGCACACACACACTATATGGATTTCTGAATTAAATTTGCTCACAAACTGGTCTCAAAACTCGGTGAAAGTACATTGTTCTCGGTGTCTCGAGTACTTGTCACAATGTAGGTCTCAAGGATGCTCACTCAAAAGCTTAAGAGGCTCATTGCTATAATAGCATATATATATATATATGGTACATTTGGTCTGTAGTCTTACCCTAAAGAGGAAATTCACATGACACAATTCACCAATCATTGGCCAGAGAATGTCCTGACATTTCCTGAGTAAAAGGACCACAATGTCCCTAGTACAACTCACTAATTTGTTCTCTAGTGCACATACATTTGATAACTTGTGTATATAAGTATATTAACGATATATATCAAGCTTGGTCACTAAGAAATGCATAACAAATCTCATTTTCTTGTACTAGGATCACAAGACACGTGTCACATAAGTGTTCATCATTTGCAATGACTAAAATACCTCAGAAAAAAGGACACTTCTCAATATATACATAATTATGTACATGCAGCTGTGTGTACTCAGTCAAATTGGGATTCTGTGCAATTCAATACAATGCAGTATCCTAGGCAAGTGTATAATGATAAGATATATCTGTAAAAAGACCTATTTGCCCCTGGAAGCATTTATAACCAAATATCACTTGCAAAATCATAAATAATACACAATTAGGCCTGTAAACTTGATTGTCAACACAATGTACCTTCCTTAAGCTGTATGAAATGTTATCTCATGAGTATACAATGACAATACTACCCTTGTAAGTCACTGTGATGTACTGAGCACACCAGAAATAAGGATAATTCCATTAAATGGACCTGAAACAATCTTTTTAACATTATAAAGGGCAAACCCTAATTCAAAAGTGGGACCAACAAATACAAATCGGATATAGATTCATTACTAAATGAAAAATGATTCTTACACTGATTTATTACAGCGAATTGTTAGACCTATACCAATAGGCTTGTGGCCTAGCGGTACAAGACTCCTACTTCCCAAAGGTAGGTCAGGGGTTCGAACCTCAGTGGAAGTAGTGCGTGTGAGTCCCAATTAGGAAAAAAAAAAAAAAAAAAAAAATTTGTCAAACCTATTTATTTTAATTGGTCCATTGATGCAACAAATAAGGGAATGAGACCCTCCACTTACTTGTATTGTGCATAAATAACGAATCAAAAACTTTTGGTTAGGTAATTCACAACAACAAATCGGTACAATTATCACTACTCTTCCCAAATAATATGTGTTATCAGATCTCATGGAAGAATAACTCTTGTTGAATTCAAATCAAACTTGATCCAGTCCAAGTCCGATCTGCTTAATTAGGCTGAGAGTCTTTATAAACTTATAAGCATTTTAGAAAAATAGAATTGAAGATATTTTTTTCTTTTATTAACAAATAAAAAATCTCATAACGGGTATAGAAACAATATGGACGTTCAAAATTACTGCCAAACAAAAACATTGTAAGGAAATGGTGAGAGTATTGAAAAAAATGGATACGAAGAAAAAAGAAAAAATAAAAAAAACACACAAACAAACAAACATGATAAGGAACAAACCCAAAGCTATCGTAGCTTTACACCATAAGTCATTCCAATTTAGTGTAATGACAATTTTGTCTATCTTGTTGGTTACTCATTTGTTGCTGACATGAATTTGAAAATGTTCTAATCAACAATAATATGGTGAGTTTGAAAAGAGTGTCAAAAAAATCTCGTCTACTCTATTATTGGTTATAACCGAGGTCTACCATAGCAGACAATGAACTTCCCTTCTTAGCTGTAAAAGCATGTTTATTTTATCATCACATTTCTAATTTTTCATTCTGTTTTATGATATTATTGAATTTCAACTACTAAGTTAACAAAATCCATAGCATTTTAAAGTAAGTAATTTGTTTATAATTTAGACATTTTCACACAAAACTATGTTGATTTTGTTGAGAATTGAATCTCCTTTCATAAGCAAAGTGATACTCATCATTAATTTATTTCCATCGTACATGTTACAAAAATCTCTTAATAAGTCCACTTGATTACCACATTATTATATTGATTGGAAGAAGACCTATTTGATTAGGTTTTATGGACATTGAAGAAAGGTGATAAAAATGTCTCAATTTGTTAAATCAAATGAAATTTCATAAGATTTTAATTTATAAATTTAATGCTCTGTTTGGTTGGAGGGATGAAAAAATAGATGGAAGAGAGAGGGAAAGGGATAGGGAAGGGATGGGATGGTGTTTCTCTCAAATTTTGTTTGGTTGGATGAAATGAATAATAGAAATGATGAATGGGGTGTTATAATTTTTTTTTCGGTTGGAAGGAAGGAAAGATGGTATTTATATTATTTTTACTAGTATACCTTTATTATTTAAAATTCTAAAAATTCTATATGTATCCCAAATTTTTAGGAAGATTAGAAATGGAAAACACATATTTATGTTAGTTATTACTTTTTTTTGTCTCCTCTTCCACTCAATTTTGGGCGGATAGAAAAATACGAAGGAGGGAGAGATACTTTATCCCTCTTTACTTCTTTCCTCTTTTTCCTTTCCCTCTAACCAAATACAAAAAGTTATTTTATCCCTTTCTCAATCCCTTCCTCCAACCAAACATAGCATAAAAGTTTATCCATCCACCATTTATATGGCATAAGTAAGGATGTCAATTTAATAATTGGCATGTTCCTCTCCGCTATATTGAAAGATTTAAGATCATTTTGATAAAGTTATGCACGCATTTAGAAATAATTTTTTTTTTTTGGTCATTGACAGTAAACTTACACACACTTTGTCGAGGAGATAGAGAAGATACTACTGGACCATAAGGTACTTGGTAGAAAAGTTAAAACTCTCAAAAGTACCAAACTTGCCCGATTAATAATTTAGATATAAATAAATATTATTTTGTTAGTTATAAATTTTTTTCTTTATTTCTTATAATAAATTTAAATTTTAACAGTATTTTTGCTATTATGATTATTAAATTTTTGACTCCGTTAACATTCCTACAAATAAATATCTAGAATCACTCTTTTTAGAATAGTAATTTTTTAATGAAGCACGTTGAAATTTGAAGGGGCATTTTCCACCAAGACGGGGTTCGGGCTTGGTCCAGGGCCTAAATGCCCATTATCCACAATCGTTAATTGGTTACGGGTCAACCCTTTTATTGAATCCAGAAACTCCCCAACACTTCTGCAGTCTTCCTTTGCCTCTTCCCCAAGCTTCTTCTCTCTTCTTTTCATATTCCCCTCTCTCTCCCACTCCACCCCCCCCCCCCCCCCTCCTTCTTCCGCTCTCTCTCTCTCTCTCTCTCTCATCCGTTACCAGATTCTGAAAAAACCTAGCTTCATTCGAGTCCGATAATGGCCACCACCAGAACCACCACCACAAGGCTGACAAGGTCAGCTCTTGCGGCTCTCAAGGCCTCCTCTAAGACCCCTCTCTCTGCGTCTCGGCCGATACTCTCTCGTGCCACCGAAATACTCTCCTCAATCAATTCAAACATTGTCTCCGCGGCGCCGAATCGTAACCGACTTGGGGTCGGTGAGAATTCAACAATTGCAAAATCATCCTTCAATGGCAATGTCTTTGCTCGTCAGTTCCACTCCTCGCGCTCTTACTCCACCTCTGGTCAGGTGGGTTTGTTCATAATCATAGAAATTCCACCATTTTATAATTTATATTTGTTTTTTATACAATTTATGTACGTTTGTGGTTTCTTTGGCTGATGTATATTTTTTCCCCGGTGAATTAAAAGTAACGAGAGTGCTCAGTTTATTTGGCTTATATTGTTTTCCATTTCCTCTTTTTTACAATTTTTTCCGTGGGTGTATTACAAAGTGCATTCAGAAGATTGCTAATTTGACTATTAATTTCTAATTGTTGATATATTCACCGACCAGGTCAATTTGAAGAATGTTTGTTATTGTTGTTTATTTGGTGTTATTAGTATATTTTGGTAATTGGGTCAATTAATTTATGTCTGAACTTCATTAATACTTATAATTGGACTCTACATTTCATCGAGTCACTCAAAATACTAGTGTATATTTCTTTGAACACTTGGTCCTCTAATTAGTTTAAAACAAAAATAAATAAATAAATAGGTACAAGAGGTTTCAAAGGTTTCCTAAGCAATTTAGGATCAGGATTCATTTATTGAGTCGCACTTGCAACATTCACATTATTAGTGACTGATTTAGAACGTGATTTGAGATGGGCTGGTCTTTAACAAATTTTCAAATTACCATAATAAACCAAAGAATTTTATTATTAATTCATAATTTCATTGAAAATTGCTTATGCTCGTATTTCCTTATTATTATTTTTTTGATAAGTACTCATATTTCAATTATTTTCCCGGTAAATACTCCATTTTAATTACTATCAAGTAAGCATATAAAAAGCAATCCATTTATTTATCCAGTATATATATATAAAGCAATCCAAACTAACTGAATTTTAACAAGAATAATGTATACTCATAACATTTCTAATTTAAAAAGATAAACCTCTTCATTTCTCTCTCTAATTCTCTGATTTCAAAAATAGGATCGATGCGGCATTTAGAAAATGACATAGATTTAGTGAGGGAGGAGGAGAGAGAGTTTTGTGTTTAATGAGAATTCATAAGTAGATGAATTGATATTATGAAGATTTTACCAAAAATTTAGTGGAGGCATTACTAAAATTCTAGAAAAAGTTAGGTATGTAATGTAAATTAAAGAAATTTCATTGGGGGTGGCCGCTCCCACTTGGCCCTACATGGATCCGTAATTGCATGTTATCCCTTAAAATTTTTATGACTGTCTCGCCCATTGGAAAACATGGTTGTTATTAATGCCATTACTAAATTCCATCTAAATTATTGCAAACACCCATGTGGAGTACTTTTCTCGTTACAGTTACAGGATATCGTTATGTCTGTGGCTTGACTGCTTATTTTCAAGTTGGGGATTCCAATGGGGTTCCACCCAGGCTATCAAGCCATTGGTGGGATGATTTGAATTACCAGTTTATTTAACGTTTTAACCCTCTATGGAAGTTGGTATTTGAAAATCATTAAAAAGGAAAAACCATTTGATGGTTGCTTACTTACAGGGATACAGTTGTAGCTGCAAGGCTAAATATGCTGTATAACTGCAAATGGTTCTGGAAAACCATTGCATCTTATGTAAAATACCTCGTTGCTTAACTATTACAGTTTCATTGACAGTAAAAATCGACTTTGCACTTACTTTAGTGGCTCACTAGTCTAATTTGGATTACTTTGGACTAGAGTTGTTTAGGGGTGGAAAATATGATACTGGCTCGAGGGGTTAGGATTGGGATTTGTGAGAATGGACTTGACAAAATCAGTGGAGGTTTCCTGCTCAAGTTATATAAATTCTCTATGACGATATATGCTTTTGAGCAACTATCATATTTGGCTTATCCGAAAGCTAATCAAATCTAATGTTATCATTTATATTTTCCCGATCTTTATTTTTCTTGTATATGTTTATCTTTTCCATGGGTACTTCCCTTTTGACATTTGAAGGTGACATTATATTATTTTCTTTTTCTAATGCTTCTTCATATTTCTTATGTGATCAACTATCTTTTGTTAGGTCAATAATTCAGAATTCACTGAGATGGCGTGGGAGGGTATTGTTAATGCTTTGGATGCAGCAAAGATTAGCAAACAGCAAATGGTGGAATCTGAGCATTTAATGAAAGCCCTTTTAGAGCAGAAAGATGGCTTGGCTCGAAGAATATTCACGAAGGCTGGTATTGACAACACATCAGTTCTGCAAGCTACAGATGAGTTTATATCTCAACAACCTAAGGTACGTTCATAAATTGGATATTTTCATAAGTTAGCACGTTAATGGGACGCTAATATTAGTTCCTTCTGATATATGATCATATCTTTTTGTGGCAGGTATCTGACACTAGTTCTCCAATATTGGGCTCACATTTCGGTTCCCTTTTGGAGAATGCAAGAAGGCATAAGAAAGAAATGGGAGATGCCTTTGTGTCGGTGGAGCATCTATTGTTGGCGTTCCATTCGGATAAGAGGTTTGGGCAGCTATTATTCAGGAACCTTCAGCTCAGTGAGAAGGCTTTGAAGGATGCCGTTCAAGCCATTCGTGGAAATCAGAGAGTAACTGATCAGAGTACGAATCAGACCTAATTGTACATTTTGCGTTCAATATGTATTGTGTTCCATGACCTATGTTACATGGACTCTTCAAAAGTAGGTGCAGTACTCGTGTCAGACACACAATACTTGGACATGGGTATGGAATTGTATCAGACACCATGTTACAAAGGATATTATTTTACTCTAGAAAATAAAATAAAATTAGATGAAATTTTAGCAGTGTCCATGTGTCCTTCTATGTGGGGATTTGAAATATCTGACGTGTGGATACACACCCATACCCGAGTCCAGGTAGCATTGTCCATGACAAGTATGAGCATGATAAACACAATAAGAGATACTCTGCAGTCTGCAGTGAATAGAACTTGAACTTGGCTAAAGATTAAACTAAGCGTCTGCCGGATAGCATAAGTATTGTTAGTTTGAGATAATGCTAAATATTAAAATCTAAATAGAAGGATTCTAGTAAAAAAGAACATTTTAATGGAAAATGTGAAGAATTTTGTTACAAGTTGTAAAGTTGTGTATAAGTGGTTCATAGAATGAAATCTCGTGCGCATGTTTGATTGAACATCCATGTTCGTGCTTGGAGCTATGTTGAATTTCACGGGTCTCTAAGTGACTAACTGGGAGTTGTGTTGTTCTCACCAATTTATTCTCTCAATTTTTAGATCAGTTATTAACTGGAAAGTATGTTGTTACAATCAACTGGGTGGGTTATTTAATGGCAGAATTTTATTAGATATTTAAATGTTCTTTTTTATATATTTTCTGAAAATTATGGATTGATAATTTTTTAGGGTAAAATACACTGATCTCCTCTGAGGTTAAGTGAAATTACATATGGCATCATATTTTGAAAAGTTGCACTTACCCCATTCACGTTTCACTACTTATGAACTTCAAATTTGTGTATGATATTACTATTATACCCCTGTTATTATAATAATAAAATGGAGGAAATATTTGGTCTAGTAAATCGACTTTTTATCAACTGTATATCAAATAACCTTTGAGATATCTTACCCCTCTTGCTTCTTCCCGCTCTCTATTCTCTCTACCTCCTACCACCACCACGGCACCACCCCCAACCACGGGGACTTCCTCCCTCCACTTCCACTTCCACTTCCACCTTCACAACCACAACCACCACTAGCTCCACCTCTCTCCTCTTTTCTTTCCTCGATCCGTTTTCTCTCTCTCTCTCTAATCCCAACCACAAATGCTTCCTCTTACCGCTTCCCCCACTGTTGCCACCACCACACTACCTCTATCTGTGTTCTCTTCACCTCCTATTGTCGCCACCCCCAATCACAGCTCCCTCCTCCCTCCATTTCCACCACCATCACTAACCTGTCTTCTCTCTCTTCTTCCCTCTCTCCGCTTCATCTCTTCTGCTGCCGTCACGGTGTCACCCCTCTCACTATTTCGACCACCGTTGCCATCACCACAATCATCTCACCATCTCAAACTGAGATTACCAACTATTTCTCTATGTATACATATATAGATATATATAGTGTGTATATCAATTTTTAACTTTTAAGGAGGTTGTGAGGAAAATCGATGGTGGGGTTTCATTTTCAGTATATGGGTAAATGGAGCTCCCGAATAATTAACCTCCCAATTGGCTCCAGCAAAGTTAAATATTTTCCACGCACAATGCGCCTGCTTTCACATAACATGCTTTCCAGAGCCTAGAGCTTTCATCCATGTACTCATCAAGCCAATTCTCTCCAACAGGCAAGTTGAGCTTTTGAACCGAGACGGTTAATTGAGAATGAAAGGATTGGAGTGACGAGAGAATTCTTTGGAAGAACCAAATTGACATGAAGTTATGGGAAGGAGTATTCAAGATTGTTGAGGCATCATGTGAGGAAGTTGTAGAAGCCATTGGCAGAGGAGGTGGTGGTGGAGGAAGAATGATTCATCATGGGAAGTAAGAAAAGATGTGGTGATGTGAACAAGATGAGGGAGATTGATAGAAATTTAAATTGACAGATGTAGAAGAAGATGATGTAAACATTTTGCTGAATCTATAGCTTAAGAGCTCAGGTTTTCTATAGGATGGAAACAATTGATATTTGGGTGCAATTATGGGGGTTTCCTATAGAGTGGAAGGGGGATTATTGGGAATCTGCCGTTAACGTTGTTCAATGGTCAGAAATGTAAAGGATGAAAAAGGGTGGCGTGTGTGTGTGTGTGTGTTTTTTTTTCTTCCATTTTTTTTGTTTTTTGAAGAGAGGAGGGACTGGTGGAGGTTGCAGTGATGGGTGGAGAGAGAGAGAGAGAGAGAAGGGTTTATTTGACCATGAAACAAAGACTTTTTTTTTGTAATTTCATACCATTTTAAGGGTAATAAGTCATTTTGGATTTTTTTGAAGGGTAATAAATCCATTCTTATATAGATAATTCTCTTTTATTAGTATATAACATGAATTTTGATTGAAATGAAAAGTTCCCGTATAGTAACAGTAGCGAAAATGTCTTTACGCTACAATGTCAAAAACATAGAAAACATAAAAAAGATGTTTTTCTTTTTCTTCACAAAAATGAAAAACATTTTCCTTTTTCGAAAAGCAAAAACATATTACTAAACATGATTTTTGTTTTTGTTTTTGCTATTTAAGGTTTGACAATAGAAAACAAAAAACATTTCCCGTTATTTTTACACAGCCAGGCCCGGAAAAAGGAGGATTATGTTAGGTAGCTTGACAGAGAGTGAAACTTTTGTCAACATGAACATGAACTTAATAATGTAGGAGCAAATGCTTGGGCATTCTCCTTAAATGATGCGTTGCATCAGCTTCCGGATGTGTTCGTCAAGATGCAGGGAAAAATAGGATTCATGTAGCCAAACTTGAGTTGACTGCTGTAAGTTATTTCTTTAGATAAACCATCATTCATTGTGATTCTAAATAAACTTTACTACTACAAGCAAGCATTTTAATGCAATTGTGTGTTTCCCTTTTATTTGTACCATCTTTAAGTCGTGGTTGCTTATTTTTGCAAGTTGTTACCTACTTATGCGTGCTGTGCCTATTCATACAGACCCTGAAGGTAAATATGAGGCGCTTGACAAGTATGGGAACGACCTGACTGAACTTGCTAGGCGTGGAAAACTCGATCCTGTTATAGGTAGGGATGATGAAATTCGGCGCTGCATCCAGATATTATGCCGGAGAACAAAGAATAACCCTGTTATTATTGGTGAGCCTGGTGTTGGGAAAACTGCAATTGCTGAAGGGTATGACGTTTAAAACTGGGAAAGTCAAGTCTTAAGTAACTTTTTTTATAGAAGATATATGTGCCTTTGGTGTTTCTTATCTGAATAGTTTGTTCTACGTTAACCACTGTCTTGCAGCTATGGTGGACTCTTGAGTGAAATAAAACTAATAGAAAATCTCTTTAATTGCTTATCTAAAATAGGTTTATATTTTATGTTAAGTTGACAGATTAGCTGCTGGCAGACAATTTGTTTTCACTATTTTATTAATTTTGGTAAGAGTAAATTCTTCATGTTTTAGTTTCATAGTACCCAAGACATATAATGTTGCTTGCCATGTCATTGATTTTGTAAATTCATGCTCACTACTTACTCCGAGTGAAATGTTTGAGAGTGGGATGTGCTTCTTACCACATAATATCAGATTTATGTACTATATCACATAATAACTCCTCCATTAGCATAACTATCATAGTTATTTGATTTCAGTATGTGAGGAGTTTGCGGTATAGGAATAAAAGTAAGCAACATATTGAACTTGTAAGAACTGGGGAGTAAAAGGCTCAGACAGCATGAATTTGGGTTGTAAGGAGATCATCTAGAGGTTGGATCTTGTGCAGAAGGCTCTGAATGAGGAATGTATGGTGGTGTTGAAAATTTTTGGATGTGGAGGAATCCTTGTTGCAGTGTTGTTGCCTCAGTCAAGGAGGGAAATATGTTGGGGATTCAGATAGGAGATCTTAACCTGACCCTTAACAGAGTCAAAGGGTTTAGTAGTTTCTTTGGTGGTATATGAGTGTTTTCTGGAAGAAGCTTTGAGACTTTTAGTGGCCACCAAGAAGGTGGAGCCCTAGAAGTAAGGGGACCGCAAGGGGAAGGGACCTGGGTCCGGGGTCAAAACTCAGGTAAAAACTCAATAGTTGAAGAAGTAAGCCTTATGATTTTCAATAATAATCCTTGAAATAAGGTAGAAGTTATAAAATAAGGCCAAAAATAAACTAAACTAATCTTAAACTATAAAGGAACTATTTAAGTCATAGGGTTTTATGTACTTGCTCTCTACATTGATTTAAGTCTCAACTCTTAGGCTTTTAGAAGATATATTTCCAATAGATTTGTTAGAATTCCCTCATATGCTGTTTCTTATTTTTTTCATTGTGCAATCATCATGTACTCTATATTATCTTCTTTATAAATATAAAGAAAAAAAAATCACATGTCTTGCAGATTAGCTCAAAGAATTGTTCGTGGTGATGTTCCTGAACCTCTGCTAAATCGAAAGGTAGTATTTTTCTATTTTGGCACTAATTTTATTAATTTATAATTGACTTATTCAATGAAGAGAAGGTGCTAATAGCTTAGATAATAGATTTAACACCGATAATGTGTTGATAAATTCAATATTTGTTATCCTTGCCTTTCTTGAGCATTGGCTTTTTATATAGCAATTTTTAAAACAATGTTAAATTTAAAGTTTGTGACAGTTGTGTGGGGACTAAATTCCTTTTAAGCTAAGGAAAATGATGGATAAGCATGTTCTTTGGAAAAATAGTGTCTTACAAAAACATCTCTTTTGCTGCAAATGCATGAATTCCATTCATCCTAGAGCTTTACAGATGATTTGGGCATGATCTGAATTAGGCAAGTTAGTATTCTAATTTTTTACAATTGATATAGATGTCCAAACTTGAATATGTTTTATAATATTTGATTATTCCAATCAGACCTAAATAGATCTAATTAAGATTTTGGATTAGTAGGTATATTTGCCGACCCCATTCATATGGAATAAAGGCAAGGATGATGATGATGATGATGATGATGATTAGTAGTAGGTTCATATCTGTATTTATAATATTAGATCTAATTAAACTTTTGGATTAGTAGGTTTGTATCTGTATTTATAATCTTTTGATCCCTAATTTTGAGTGTAAACTTCAAAAGAAGCATATGCTGGATATAATTTTGACCTTAGCTCTCAGTATAATTTATTCTGATCTGGAATTTTCACTAATCCATTGGAATTTGACCTTTTGACAACTTATATAAGTTGAGTTTTTAATGCAAATTTTCTTCATTTTGTATTCATTGTCATGATTGTAATTTGCATGCTCGTTTATCCTGTACAGTTGATCTCCCTGGATATGGGTTCATTGCTTGCTGGTGCTAAGTACCGAGGAGATTTTGAGGAAAGGCTAAAAGCTGTCTTGAAGGAAGTCACAAGTTCAAATGGGCAGATTATTTTATTTATTGATGAGATCCATACTGTAGTGGGTGCAGGTTAGTATAGTGCTTAGATTCATTATCCTAATGCGGAGAAGATGCATGTTATGTCCTTGATTTTATTCTTCCCAGGTAAATTCCTTTATTTTATCTGTTCCCGCATATACCGTGATTGGTTAAAACACTAGTAAAATTATCAATTTGTTAAATTTTGGTTAGCATCTCAGAGAATCAGAGTTGGAGATATTTTAAGAGGACTCATTTATTTATTACCTTGATCTATTAAATGTTGATTCTAATTTGTGCTCAATATTGCCCACCACCACTCACACACACACATGTAGACATACCCTAGCAGCAGTGCTTGGGCATTAAGAAAAATCAAGTCTTAGTGAAGGAAGATCAAAAGAAAAGTTATACGAACATTTAATAAAGCATGAAGTGAAGAAAAGTATGAAAAGCTAAATGTAATTCTATATTTTGGTAAAAAAATATTTAAGGATGTTTAGAAAACAAATAGCTTAACTGATAAGCACAGCTCCATTTTTAATTTATCAGTGATCTCTTGTACAACTAATAAGTATTATTCGTATTAACTTCATTGATGTCCAATTATTACTATGAACAATTGTCAGAAGTTTTGATAAGATCAACCGGATTTTGATTTGGAAATTCTATGAAAAATCTTTGGGAGTGATTCATAAAATCTACTTGCTCTCTTGTATGTTGTGTTATTGGAGAAAGAAAGGATCATTTAAGATTACAAGTAATGGAAGCAACCTTTGGTGACTTGAAATAATACTGATACTGCACTAAATATTTGATCTGGTATTTAAGCAAAAATTGTTGTAAAACATATGATCACTCAAACCATCAATGCCACCACCCCTCCATAAATAAATAAAAAGAAGAGGATGAAAAAAAACTCATTCATGCGTATGTATATATTCACTGTTGATGTGCAGACTCATATTGGCATGCCAATATTATGCCTTTTATCACATAGTATTACTTTAATTTTCCGCTTCTTTGCCCTGTGTATAGGGGCTACAAGTGGAGCAATGGATGCAGGAAATTTGTTAAAGCCCATGCTTGGTCGAGGTGAGCTCAGATGTATAGGAGCAACCACGTTGAATGAATATAGGAGGTACATTGAGAAGGACCCTGCTCTGGAACGTAGATTTCAACAAGTGTTTTGTCCCCAGCCATCTGTAGAAGACACGATATCAATTCTTCGAGGATTGCGTGAACGCTATGAGCTGCATCATGGGGTTAAAATATCAGACAGTGCTCTTGTTTCAGCAGCAATTCTTGCAGATCGGTATATCACAGAGCGCTTTTTGCCTGACAAAGGTAAACAATAGCTTATTATTCATGTTTGGAAATCAATACTTGTGTACTCTACTGAATCAACAAAGCCTTTTCCCAATTACTTAAATTAGCTATTCGCTCTCTATCTAAGGTCATAGCCTCAATCAAACCACATGTTATCATATATTTTCTTATCAACTCCACCTATGTTAATTTTGATCTTTCCCTCAGTGTGTATCTTGTCACTATTCCTACTTGGTGGTCTTCTTTGCACATGCCCAAACCATATTAATAGATTTTCTCTACTTTTGTCTCCAATTAGTATTGCTCTAACAATCTTATCCTTTCTTGTCTTGCTGCACACCGTTCTCAACATTTGTATTTCAGTCACACTCACTTCATGCATTCCCTGTTTCTTTGTTGCCCAACATTCTGTCCCATGTCCATAAAGAAAGACTCGTTTAATAGTTGCTTTATAGAACTTCCCTTTCAATCTTATGGGGATAACACACTTCCATTTAATACAATCTGCCGTTCTAAACACTTTGTCTAAGAGGAAAATCCTTTTCTTTCATACTTGCTAATAGTTACAGACCAATCAAATGAAAGAGAGCATTCTTAGCAGATTGAATAGGTTGGAGTTCACTTGATATATATTTTTTCATTAAAGGGTAAACTAGTTCACTTATAAAATTGTGATCGCAAAATTCTGAGTTTTACAAAGGAAAAGAAATGAAAGAAATATGATCTCTCCTGTATCAGGCATTTGCTCGTCGTTGTATTTGTAAATATCATGTTTTAAACATGTTATATTTTTTATGGGCATTTAATGCTGTTATGTGATCATCTCCACAATGCTTTAATGGATGGAGATATGCTCATAGGTCGAAATTCCTCTTATGGATTGGGAGAGCAGTTAGTTGATATCCACATTACCTCGGCAAAATAAAAAAATATGCTAAAAACAGTGCATGTACATGTGTTTCCTATACATATATTTATGTGGATATGTGTATCTATATATATTATATTTTCAATGTTCCTACATGTGTTAGGGTAATATAATATATATTTTAATTTTTCAACACATTTTGATATTGCATTTAATTTTTTATTTTATAATTGAATATTGTTAGAGAATAATTATCTTTTTTGTTTTCTTATGGGTAGTATAGCCTTTTACCTTTTCTATGGGTAGTATAGTCTTTTACTTTAGGCTTTTAGTTCTGTTGTAACTTATACAGATTTACTATTGAACAATACACGGAGAGACTTGTTTCTTACGAATATAAAGTTCAAGGAATCTATACATGCATTCTAAGTTATCTAGGGGATATTGCTCTAATTTTTGTGCATAAGTGGGCCAATGAATGAAACACCAAAAGATTCCGTCACATAAATAAAAGTAAAAGTAAAAAAGTGCATATTCAATTTATTTTCAGTTATATATAACGGTAAATTGTAAAAAAGAAACCCCTGTACTATAAAATATTTAAAACTATTCTCTTGAATTAATTTTCATGCCAAATATCTCCTCACCAAAAAACTTCCTTTCAGCGAACAATAATTAAAATCACTTTTAGTGGTATTACCAAATTACATAAATGACCTATCCTTTCTATTTACTACAATTACCGATAGCCAAAATGGCATAGTTTATGTTAAGAATATCAATTTCATTCAAACTTCTCTCTCTCAATTAACCCTAGTTAGGTTTTTGTTTCTTCCTCTTTACGTTAAGCAACGATTAAGAGAAAGTTCCCTCTTGGTTTTCAAGTGGATAAAAATGTTTGGGAGTAAGAGTTGGAACTTGTTTCACCCCTATCAGTTTAAAGACATATATAGATAAATATTTTAGTTTGTTATCTTAGTTTCATGATATTTTAGATTTGTAACTACAAGAGCTAACAATTTTATTATTATTATTATTATTATTATTATTATTATTATTATTATTATTTCGTTCAGTATTTGTTCATATTTAATTTTTTTTTTTTACAAAACCTCCTATCTTGGACTTGTTTAAAATTGAATTTAGTTATTTAAGCTATGCAAACCAGGGCGCTCCAAACACGAAATGGGGCGAGGAATTGTACAGCAAGGTTGGTTTTGGAGTTGGTTTTTCTTCGTGCCTTGTTGACATCCCTATTAATAGGTTTTTCAAATAAGCAAACTATGAATACCTAGAATTCAAACTTTAATCCCCTCAAGTAAATGAATAAATCACTAATATCAATAAATAGAACAAATATTAAATTTTAGCAATCACACATAGAACTGAAAGATTTTACGTGGAAAATCTTATAGGGAAAAATCCACAGGACCTTAGTTTAGGGAGATCAAATCCTATTAAAGAGAGGTAACACAAGCTTGTGTATTAGATTTTATTCCCATAGAGCCACCTAGTTTACCTCATATCCAGTCCTACGTTGTTCTACCTCCTATTCTTTTGTTGTCGATCTACAAATCCATTGACCAATGTGATGCTCTCTTCTTACTGTAATCGATCTTAGTTACTAGCCGTCCAATCAATTTTTTCGTGTTGAACTCTTTGTTGCTCTTTAGATATGTTGTGGAGTCCACGCTCTTGATATTTATTACCATCCAGTGCAATAATCTAGATGATTAAAAGAAAGAAACATGCTCTCAGATTGCCTTTGTGATCTCTATATGCACTATACATAGGTTTTATTCCCTAGTTAATCTGTTTAAGAGCCATAAGGGTGTGTAAATAGTGTTTCTAAGAAAAAGAATTAGGGTTCTATAGTTCTAAAACGAAATATAGGAAACTTTTTCCTGCAAAGCTTGTCAGATCCACCATCAGTTTGATCAATCATACTTCAACAGGGAAGAGATTCTTCGAACTTATCAAAAAAAACAGGGAAGAGATTCTTCGATCAATCCAACTCCATTCCTTCAAAACTTGAACTTCTCAAAAGCTGTATATATGAATTCTAATATATATATATATACACACATATATGTGTGTATAATGCATTTTCTCCAACTGGATGAAGGGTTGTGTACATTTGACCCTCCCCAAACCCCAATGGCGGGAGCCTTGTGCACCAGGCTAGCCCTTTTATATATATATATATAATGCATTGTAAACATGATGTAAATAAGTGTTTGGTGAGTTATGTATTTGGGGGTTACCTTTACACCCTTGTCGTAATCTGCGTATTCCATTTTAAAGTCCCTAGATCATTAGGTACTCTAACTAACCTAACTAACATTCAAAAATAAACAAACTAAAACCTCTAAGATGAGAAGTACGCCCATACTAGGCTTTCGTGACCTAACAGCGTGGATGACTTTTGTAATAATGATGTCTTCAATAATAAATATAAACACACACACACACACAAGAAATGGGTGGCAAGAGCCTCTCTCAAGGTCACAGGTTTAATTCTGCTTGCTAGCAATCTCATGTAGCTTGTTTACAAGTTGGCGGATGCTACCTTGTAATGGAGAAGAAACAGTCAAGAATCTGCAGATTCGCAAAAATTATATTCACGAATTGACTCAGAATTCGCACTCAACTCGCCAATCTGCGAGTTGGGAGGGGAGCACCTCAAGTTCACCCAGTGAACAAATTTGATTAATTAGGTTGGCATTCATAATGGCAATTAGCAGACATAATATGTTCTCCAGATTGCAGTAGAGATATGCTCCTTCTATGGTGGCAACTCCCAGAACATTCTCTGATTAGTTTTAATATTTATTGTGCTTATTCCTTGACACGGTGAAACATCATATAAATTCCTTTCCTCCCCTTTTCAGCCATTGATCTTGTTGATGAAGCTGCTGCAAAGCTGAAAATGGAGATTACTTCTAAACCAACCGAATTGGATGAGATAGACAGGGCTGTGCTAAAATTAGAAATGGAGAAACTGTCTCTGAAAAATGACACTGATAAAGCATCCAAAGAGAGATTGCACAAGCTGGAAAATGATCTAGCTTTGCTTAAACAAAAACAAAAGGAGTTGGCTGAACAGTGGGAACGTGAGAAAGTTCTCATGACTCGGATACGGTCAATAAAGGAGGAGGTAATCTTTTTTTGCATAGATTCTGCTGATTTTATCTTTTACCCTCACGTACTGTTACTAACCCTTCTTCTGATTTATCTGCTCAATTTTTCTTGAACAGATTGACAGAGTCAACCAAGAGATGGAAGCAGCTGAGCGTGAATACGATCTAAATCGTGCTGCTGAGCTCAAATATGGTACATTAATGTCCCTTCAGCGCCAACTAGAAGAAGCTGAGAAGAACCTTTCTGATTACCGGAAGTCCGGCAGTTCTTTGCTTCGAGAAGAGGTCACGGATCTTGATATTGCTGAAATTGTAAGCAAATGGACTGGCATTCCGCTGTCAAACCTTCAGCAGTCAGAGAGGGAAAAGCTTGTCTCGCTAGAACAGGTTCTCCACAAGAGGGTTGTTGGCCAGGATATGGCAGTCAAATCAGTGGCTGATGCAATCCGACGGTCAAGGGCGGGATTGGCTGACCCAAATCGGCCTATAGCTAGCTTCATGTTCATGGGCCCCACTGGTGTTGGTAAGACAGAACTTGCAAAGGCCTTAGCTGGATACCTTTTCAACACAGAAAATGCTCTTGTGAGGATAGACATGAGTGAGTACATGGAAAAACATGCAGTTTCTCGCTTGGTTGGTGCACCACCCGGGTATGTTGGCTACGAAGAGGGTGGCCAACTCACTGAAGTAGTCCGTCGAAGGCCCTACTCTGTTGTACTCTTTGATGAAATTGAGAAGGCACATCATGATGTGTTCAACATTTTATTACAGTTGTTGGATGATGGAAGGATAACTGATTCCCAAGGAAGGCATGTTAGTTTTACAAATTGTGTTGTCATCATGACATCAAATATTGGGTCCCACTTTATTCTTGAAACCCTAAATAATACCCATGATAGCAAGGAGGCAATTTATGAGATAATGAAGAAGCAGGTTGTTGAGTTGGCTAGACAAACTTTCCGGCCAGAGTTCATGAATCGAATCGATGAGTATATTGTTTTCCAACCTCTGGACTCCAGAGAAATCAGAAAAATTGTTGAGATCCAGGTAACTATATTTTCTCAGAAGTCAGACCCCAAGAAAAATAAAAAATGATTCGTCATTTATATTATGTTTATGTTTTGTGTTTAATCATTCTGTTTTCTGTATACTCGCTCTCGTTAACTGACTACTTAAATGTGTTAAGCATCCATTGCATGGACCAGAAAGTTCATAAGGTGAACAAAATTACAAATTACGGTGACTACATGATATAGGGCTGTCAATAGGGCGAAGCGAGATCCATTCCCAACCTGGATTGTTCCAATTAAGATTTTGTTATGATTATGATTTAGATCCACTGGTTCCAATAGATATCTGATTTAAGATGCAACCACCACCGCCGCCACCACCACCAAAGTCTTATCCCAACTACTTGGGGTCAGCTACATGAATCTTCTTTTTAAATTGCACTCTATCCAAGGCCATGGCCTCGGTCAAACCATGTATTTTCATATCTTTTCTTACTAACTCTACCCTCATTAACGTCGGTCTTCCTCTTCCCCTAGTATTACCCTAGATGATTGGCACACTTAAAAGGTCACAAGCCATTTTCACCAATTTTTTCTCATTTTATGTCCAATTGTGTTACTCTAACCATCTTACGAATGTGATCATCCATCTTACGAAAGGTTAGAACAGCTATTCTAACCTTTCTAGTCTTGCATCACATCCATCTCAACATTCTCATTTCCGTAACACTTACTTTATGCACATGTTGTTGCCTAACTGTCCAACATTCTGTCCTATAAAGTACAGCTGGTCTAATAGCTGTTCTATAGAACTTCTTCAATCTTAACGGAATATGCTGATCACATAGTATAATAGGTGCACTCCTCCATTTAACCCGTACTGCGTTGATCTATGATTATCGTCGTCCTGCCTTTATTATATCTGATTTAAGATATAAAATCATAATTGGATTGAACTCAAATCCATGTAGATTGGAGCCATTGCTTGCTATGTTTACAAATATAATTTAATTTATCTATGTTTTATGAGAATATTCTAGTAATTTCTTAAGATATTATATAGTATGTCATTAGTATCAATAAAAATCCATATTTCTATATTTATTTCAAATTAGGATCAAATTTGGATTTCTGGGATACTTAATTGAATTTGAACTCGGGTAGCATTGTGAAGGATCCGTCAGATTTGGATCCAACATTCAATCTCACTATATATTTCTGGATTCAGATGGGATTTGTGGAATCTGCTGCACCGAATTTGACCCATTCACAGTCCTAGGCAAGAATGTAGTTCTAATTTTGTCATGCATTATGAGTGCCCACAAAAGATAAAACCTCTACGGCAATTTTATGCTGCATTTTATGCACAGAAACTGTCAAAAATATTAATGTGGAGGATGCCAAGCACAGGATTGTCCTCCACATGGCAGGTGACCTTTGTTTTTTCTGTAGTTCGAGTGGATTACAAGTTAATCTGGGCTACACCGCTCCAGATGATTTTGTAGTAGTAACTCTTTTCGGTTCTTGTATAATGAATCCACAATCCTGGTCAAACTTAAACTATGGACTTGTCAAACCTACTTGAAAGTAGAAACTTAGAACGATCGCCCAGAAACTATGGAAGAGACTGCTCAGTCACTCATTTCTAGAGTTGCTTCGCATGGTTGAGAATCAGATGTCGCTCTATGCCCCTTATAATTTTTAGAGGTTTAGTTTGTTAGCATCTAAGATGTTTCTATTTGCATATCTTTCCTTTTTGATGCAGTATCTGTCTGCTCATATTTTTGTAAAATCGACCGAGTATTATGATTGTTAGGCAATGGTAGTTGTGTTATTGTATATTATTTTTTGCAATAATGGGATTTTATATTACGTTATAAAATCATTTGTCATCTGTGTTGCAGCTGAATCGTGTGAAAGACAGGCTCAAACAAAAGAAAATTGATCTTCACTACACAAATGAAGCTGTCGATCTTCTAGGAACACTGGGCTATGACCCCAACTTTGGTGCAAGGCCAGTTAAGCGGGTGATTCAGCAGATGGTTGAGAATGAAATTGCCATGGGGATATTAAGGGGAGATTTTAACGAAGAAGATTCGATCGTCGTTGATGCTGACACATCCCCATCTGCTAAAGACCTTCCCCCCAAGAAGAGATTGATCATCAAGAAAATGGAGAACAATACCGCTATGGATGATATGGTTGTCAATAACTGATAGTTCACATGAGACGTGTGCATGTATGTAGATTAAAAGCTAGATTTTGGTGTTTTCCACATTCTATGCATCGAATTGAAGAAATTTTATGTTATTAATTAGGTTGTTTAGTTATGATCTTAGATCACATCTTTTGTCAAGTGAGTCTCTCTCTTTTTAGTCCATCTATAGATGGAAAGGCTTGCACTGGAGTTTTGTAGTTAAGCTGAAATGGCCTAAACAGTATCATCTCTGCAGGCACCTACGGTACAGATTGGCCTTTTCAGTTGGTCCGATGCACGAATTCTCAGAAACAAATAGAAATTGCAAGGTATGTTGCTTTGAGTTTTAATATTCCTTCGCTTGGCTTCTTATATCATAATTTGGTAGTTAATAGTTGCCAGAATGGTCCAGTCATGGAGGCCCATTTGTTTATTTATAGGACTCTCTTTCTGTTTATCAAAAAGCTCATTTGTTCTCAAGGGAACTTGAACTATTAATTTTCTAGGTGAGGAAGTGTTACTAGGCTACTATTTATTTGTGTAAATATGCGGAGGAAGTGATAAAAATGGTGGTGTATAATAAATCGATTATCTGATATGCAAGTAGCTTGAGTATGAATCATTTACTATTTAAAGTTGAAAGTTTCGCATTGGGTCAGTTCGGAGCATTGCCGCCGCCATCACACGACACGACTATTGCCTTCTACTGTTGCCCTTGCCGCTTTTACACACTTTTCTATCGGAGGTTTGCAATAATTGTCAAGAATAAGAGGTGATATTGTTGAGAAAAAATAAAACAATTTAAAAAGTTAAAAGTACATTTAAGAAATGAGGGTCAAATCTCTTCTTTTTTTTTTTTTTTTTTGATGAATTCTTTTTGACAGGATTCATGACTTTTGATACTAAGAAGCTCTCCAAACTGAGATATGTGCATAGAAACACAGTTTATAAGGAAAAATTATTGCATGAGTCAGAACTATTGGCTCGAGTCAAACACTAATTGACATGTAAATTAAAAATTGGATAAAAATTGTCATATTTATTTATATGTCAATGATACTTTCTGATCTGCAAAGTAAAAATTTCTCATTTGATAAGAGTGTGCATGTGTTGTATTGTGTGACATGATATGTCCATGTAATAATTTCTCTTTTTTTCAAAATGTGCATGTGCTGTGTTGTATGATATGTTGTCAAATATGATATGTTGTCAAATTATGTAACAAAACCTTTGACTCTTTCAGATTGTGACAGGTGATAAGTGACAAATGATAAGTATTAAAAAACAAAGTTCAACTTTCCCAAATGATTGTACCACCGTGAACAGTTGAAATAGATGTTACTGTTTCAACACGTTTGACTCTGAAAGTGTATAAATTAAGTTGACTGTCTTTCTTTTTCTTCAATTCAATATTATTTTAACCTAAACTTTTAAATTTTGATTTGCGCCTCTTCAAGAGTATTCTTGTGGAAGTTATTTGCGAAAAATAAAAAATAGAAAGCACATGCAAAATGAACATGGCAAGGCTGGTGTTATTAAAAGTACATTGTAATCAGTGCTGTACTAGATTTTCATTTATCCACATTTTCATTAAATTTGAATTTTTCCTTAATAATTTCAGAAGATTCAATTTTTTTTTTTTTTTTTCCCCCAAAATTTGAGAAGATTCGCATTTGTATGAATAACATATTTAAATACTTATAGAATATTACTTGCCTCTAAAACGAAATGCTATATTCTCACATTGATTAACTATAGTATTAGACAAGACTAGCTCAATCATAAATTGATTAATTAAGGTGGTCGCCGCAAGGCCCCCAATAGAAGAAGAGGTCTTATTTCTTATTATATTTAGTTATATATTTCTTTTAATGAATTAATTATGGTTGGTGTATTATATTAATTACCAAATAAATACATATGCTCTTGTATTTCGATACAAGTTTCTTATATATATATATATATATATATATATATATATATATATTAATGAATTATTTACTCAAGTATAAAAAATATTCATAAAGTATATTTCACGTAATATTTTTACCCCTATTTGAAAAAGTGTGCAAAAAATATTCCTAATCTTTTCACATTATACAAAAATACCTCTCTTGACATAAATTAATAATGTAATACCCGTTTTACCATTTTACTCTTTCGAAAGTGCCCAATGGGGTATATATGCTACTAATCTAATAATTTAGGGATGTTATGTGCATGTTACTTTTTTTTTTTTTTTTTTTTTTTTTTTTTACTTTGAGAATTTGTAAAACAATAATTTGAATTTGTTGAGATTTCAGTTTACTGTTTTCTTCGAATTTTTTTTTTTTTAAAAAGGAAAAAAAAAATCTCAATATTAGTGTGCACTGGTTTTCGAAATTTGGAACATATTTGTTTTATTTAGTTTGCACTTTATTTTTATTTTTTATTTTCTATTTTCATCTTTTTTTTACTTTTATACTTTTATTTTACATTTTTATCTTTACTTGTCCATTACAAGTGTCATCCAATAGTGTCATTTTATAAAATAATTTATTTATATATATTTTCTAAAGGGTAATTTGCACTTACACTCCTTCGGGTTTGCAATAAGGACATGTAGACACAACTTAGGGGGAGTGTGATTCAATTACCCCCTCAAGTTTGCAAACTTGAAGAACAACACCCCAACCATGATAAAAGTACTTAATTGCCCTTTAATTTCTGAATTAACTCATTTAAATTATTAAAGTACAATATTAACCTTTATAGGTCTTTTTATTTGACCAAAATGACCCTTAGCAAATAAAAAAATCAAACTCCACCACTGTAGCCGCCAATGCCATATGCATACAAACAGGGGCAGACCCAAGAATTTTTAATTTGTGAGGCCAAACTAGTAATGTAAAATTAAAATTTTAAAATAACATAAAATCATTGTATGAAATTTTTTGTGCAAGTTTAATGTATATTGTTAAAATGTATCTATAAATTATATGCAATGAAATTGAAGAGAAAAGTTGTTGATTGAATCGTTGTTGTTGTCAAGTAAATAATTTTTTGTTCTTTCTAATTCATAACAAATAGTATTTATGTATGTGTGTGAATATATGTGTAGATTACCATAATAATTAATATATATATTTTTTTTACTAAATTTGATCTTTTATAGCAAGGCGTTTATTGGAATTTTAAGGAGTTAAAAGTAATTTCATTATTAAACTATATTTAATATCATAGATTTTTTTTAAAAAAACAAATTAGAGATATCAACTTTATGTTTTTTTTATATATTTTATAAAATGGTTCAGTAAGGGTAATTTAGTTAACTCAGGGTCTAAATTTGTCAGACAGTTCTATTTGCACCAAATTGAAACTTTAGGGGTGTTTTTTGCACAAATTAAAACTTTAGGGGTGTTTTTTGCAAGTGAAGGGTGTGATATGCATTGTAAGCATGCTTTAGGAGTATTTTTACACTTTGACTCTTTAAATTTACCAACTTGTTCTTTTAAAGTTATAATTTTTTTAAAACTTAGGGCTAGTTTGGTGCGTTGGAATGGAATAGAAATAAAGTAGAATAGAATGATTTTTATTCCATTTTTGTGTTTGGTGCCCAATTTTAAACTTGAAATCATCATTCTTCACCATTCTTTCTCACAAAAGGAATGACCATTCCATTCCAACTTTAAAAAAATATAAACTAAAAAAAATATTAAAAAATAAAACCTAACAAATTACAATCCCATCGTCGGCATCATCATCATCTCCTCTATCAAACCCACCTCCGGCATCATCATCTCCTCTATCGATAGTAAAACATACAAGAACACATAACCCAACCCAACCCAACCCATCTATTGCAGCCCAGAAGTCCTTTTATCATACTGAGATTATATTTGTTAAACCAATATTTGTTAAACTAAAAGTGTATACTACCTATTGTGAATGATTAACATACAGTAATATATTTTGTTTTGAACTTAATAACTATCTGTGCTCACCGTCAATTAACCGCCATCTTGCCGACGATTCAAAAGCTCAATTCAGACCCACCTAGCTGGTAAGTTCGGCACTGCCGTCCTTCTCGATAGTCGTTAGTCTCATCATTGCTCGCCTATTCCGTCCACAGCCCGCCGATTCACTGCCAAACACTGTAACTTCATTTGATTGGATTGCAAGCTTCACCGATGAAGTTTGTAACGGAGTTTGAATCACCGCCGTTCATCACCGCCGATCAAATCAGATCCGTCCTCACCCTTGTTCGATCGCTTCCTTCTCCCAATTGCCTTTTAAGACTCTTGGAGAGGGCAACCCCTCCCTCCACCCATAGAGTATAGGTCACCCCCTTGCTATCAGAGATGAGGTAGATGATTCCCAATCTCCAACACCTCACTTGCCAAGTTTCTTTCTTCTCTTTACTTACTCTCTTTATCTTTTGCCCCAATTTCATTCTTACAGACCTCTTTTTTTACCATTGGATTGGAAAAAATTTAATGTTAATTTTTTAGTTAAATTTTTTTATTAATGATAAAGGTAATTTGGAGAAAACAATATAAATTCATTCCATTTCAATTTTTAGTCCAACCAAATAAGTAAGTGAAAATCGTCATTTTATTTTTACATATTCCATGTTTGCAACCAAACAAGAGAATGTGAATCATCATTATCATTCCATTCCTAACTTCATTCTCATTCCATTCTATTTTATTCTTACACACCAAACTAGCCCTTAGGGGATGATGAAAATATATCATTTATTTTGCTTTGATTTTTTAAATGAGACAATTAATTTGGGACATTCTAAAAAGGAAAAATGAAGTATTAATATGGGACAAGAGTATTTATATAACCTCTTTTCAAATGGGATACTAATTTAGGACATCTTAGAAAGGAAAAATAATGAAAAAAATGAAAGAAAAAATAGAATATTAATATGAGAAGTGGAGTATATAACCTCTTTTTAAATAAGACAATTAATTTAAAAAATCCTAAAAAGGAAAAATAGATTATTGATATTAGAAAAATGAGAATTATATAGCCCATCGACAACTAATTTAAGACATCTTAAAAAATATAAATGGAATATTAATATAAGAGAAAGAAGTACTTATATAATCTCTTTATAAGTGAGACAATTAATTTGAGAAATTCTTAAAAAAGAAAAATAGACTATTAATAGAAGACAGATGGATTAATTGTATAACCTTTTCATTCACCATTTTAGGAAAATGACTCATCCCATATTTCACGCAAATGGCATTCTATATCAATATCCACTTTTACCAAAGGACATGAGAAATGGAGTAATTACGATGTAAGGGTAGAAGTGTAAATTGGTCGGAAAATGGCAGTCGCAAACCAAGTGCGACATAATCCAAATGAGCCCAAACAGAGCCCATTGGCCCAACCCAGTGAAATTAAAATTCAATTGGCGGACTCGAAATTCCAAATTTAACTCAAATCCAAAAACTCGGCGGATTCCGATTCCCAAAACTTTCCAGGATTCCCCCTTCTAATAAAGATATTTTCTGCATCGGATTTGGATTCCCCCTATGTTTCTCTCTCTAAAAACCCTAACTCTCTCTCTCTGTATACTCATCTCTGTGTATCTCTCTCTAGATTTTCATTTAAAGAAAAACTTCTTCGTTTTTAATTAAATTTTTTTTTATTCCTCCCTCTCTCTCCTCTCTCTCTAGAGTCCTTTTGTTTTGGCGACTGTTCTTCGTTTGTTATTTACTGGTAATTTAGGCTTACGTCTGCTCTGTTAAGAATCTCGATTTTCTCTCTCTAGAAGCTCTACTCTCTCTCTCTCTCTCTCTAAACTCTTTCTGGAAGATTGTCTTAGGTTTGGGGCCTTCTGTTGGAGTTTTGCCTTGGTTTCTAGGGTTTTTAATGGTTGTAAACTTGAGTTAGAATAGAGTATATTGGAAGGATCTGGATAGATAAACAATGGCGTCTGTGGACAAAGAGCTCGAAGAACAGCTTTTGGAAGCGGGGAATAGGCTCCTCCAACCTCCGTCTTCCGTCGATGAGCTCCTTCCTTTACTTGATGTAAGCCCTAATTTATTTTTATTTGATCCGTTGCATGGTTCGTGTGTTTGTGGTTTTTAGTGTTTTTGCTTCTTTTCAGTCGGTTCTGTGTGTTTCTGATTAGTTTTCTTGGTTGATGTTTCTCAAATTTTGAATCATTTGGCGCTTTTATGTGGGCGTTTTGCTCTTTTGGTAATATGTGCCACATTTGTTGCATTGCATGTTGTTTTTGGCAATTGGTGCTATTTTGGTATTGTTTTCCCCTTGCTTTTCAGTTTTTTTTTTTTTTTGGTTGGGTGACCTTACATAGAAGTTTCTGTTGACATTAGTTATAAATATTTATTCGTTTAAGAGACCTTAAATTCTTTTTAGTTGCTTGATATATGGCAGTGGTCATTGTTTTACTTCACTATTTCAATTTGTCATCTTCTTTCTGATAGAAATTTTTTATCATTCAGTGTCAAGAAACATACATTTCTTTAAATAACTGGGGTATATAAAATGTTAATTAGATATTTCCTCAAAAATGGAACATAACAAATTCCTAATACCTAAATCACAATTCAGATAATGCAATTACGTCAAAGCTCAGGTACAGCTAAAATACTGAATCCAAATTGACATAACTTCCTCAAATACAATACAATGAACAAATGACATGAATTTTTAATGGCACCCAAAATCCCTACTGTCATAATTAATCAAATTGATGAATAGTAAAACATTACTTTTGTTTGAATAATAAAGAATGGAGGAAATAGTGATTAGCATATTGAATGCACTACAGGAACATCGATTTTATTTAAAAAATTTAAAAATTTGATGTTTTCAACCATGGTCACCCTACTTTCATCTTCGGAAATTACGAAACATCTTTTGAGTTATTTTAGAGATACATGCAACGCTAATTGTCTAAGCTCAATTTCGTAAATGGAGGCAATCACAAGCATAAACAACAATGGACTGTTACATATCAACATCAACAGGATGCATGACCTGTAAAGTACATGACCTATATCTCATAAAAATTGAGAGGACGAAATCAAAATTAAGTTCATTACAAAACATCTTTGAGTTATTTGATAGATATATGTAACACTAATTGTCCAAGCTTAACTTTGTAAACGGAGGCAATCACATAAAAATCAAAATTACATGACCTATATCTCATAAAAATTGAGAGGAGGGAATCAAAATTAAGTTCATTTCCAGCCAAGTTAGAATAACAAATTCATGATGTGCAAGACAAACAAATACTTCAAAAAACCTTATTATAGGTACACAAAAGGAATAATTGAATGGAAGGTAAAAGGGATGGAAGAGGTATAACAAGAAAAAGGTTGGAATCTTTACCTCCCCGCATCACTGGACTGAATATGGTTGAGCAGTTGGGAAATGAAGAATGAAGGAAAGGGACCTCACATCACTTGACTGAGTATGGTTTATTTGGTTAGGAAGTGAAGAATGAAGGAAAGGGATATTAAGTGGTGTACCATTTTATCCTTGAGGATTAAATATTGATTTCTTCTTTTGCGTTTCACTGCTAGAACACTTGTTAACACATGCCTTGAGTGTTGCCAAGTTTCTAAATGGAGTTTGAATTTTGAACAAAATATTTGTCTCTTTCAAAGATTAAGTCATAGTTTTGACCAATCTACATAGAACCTGTAAGATCATGTGAAGTTTGGAAGCTGGAGTTGGAAGAGCATTGAAGTGCTCTAAGATTAAGGTAAGACCATAAGGTAAGTGAGACCTTAGTAGTCTTGGGTTTTTTAGGTGGCTAAAATAATTAGTTGGATTTGGACCTAACTTAGACTTATGTGTTCGGACATAAAAATATGAATGAGAAGTTTTTAGCTTTGTTAGTCATTAAAAAGGTATAGATGGCTTTCGATTAGAAGAAGCTGGAAAGTGTTTTAGGGAAAAATCAAACAATATATTTTGCCAGCAGAATGTTGGACGTTAAGAAATAAACAAGAACAAAGTCATGTAGATGAAATGAATGGGCATGCTGAGATGGATGATTGGATTGACTAGAAGAGATAAGGTGAATAATTAACATGCAAGTGTGGTGCCTACTGATAATAAATAAAAGAAAGTAGATAAGTGATATGGATGTATATAACATAAGCCGTGGATGCTCCAATTAGAAGAGGAATATCAGCTTGTGCTACAATATTGAGTTATTATTATTATTATTTTTTAACTACTTATACTAAACTAGGGCAGTAAGATTAAACAAAATGAATTGAACAAGTTGTCTGGAACCAAAGTAGTTGATAAAGTTGGAGAACAGTGAAAACACTGATATTCTTGTCAAGCTCAATTACAGAATCAGGTGAAGGCAAATTGAGCCTTAGGAATTTAGGTTGAGATAATCTATTAGATAGATTGATCTCCCGTGACCTAGGCTAGGCTTGATCTTTAGAAAGGATCAAAATAAATTTTAAACATGTTTTTCAAAATTATGCTTTTCGATTAATGAAAATATGAAGGATCTATCAAAAATTTTGAACAAAAAAAGAAGTTGCAAACGGTGAGCTTCAATTGATGGAAACCACTCCAGCAAACCCCGATCTATAGTCCGTCGAACCTTCTGGTCAACATATTCACTAGATCAAAATTTATTTCGATCAATCACTAGGACTAAACAGTTTTAGAAACTGTCTCAAATTGGAATTCTGAAAGGCTTTTATTCTCTTATATTTATTTATTGATTTCCTTCATTGACTATAAATATGGGGTTATATACAGTTTAGAGTATCTTTTTTTCTTTAGACATTATTAGGATAATTTGTATTTTCAGAGAGAGCTTTTAGAACCAATCTATGATTTGAAATTCAAATCAACTATCATATTAGAGATTCATCAAACTGATCAACCACGTGATTTGTAAAGAACAAGGTGTTGAACAACTATAGAACAATTATGTGGGCGATCAAGTTTGTTCATTGGTGGTAGCAGAGTTCCTGAAGGAGTGTTTGGTGTGGGTCTAGGTCAGAAGTAAATTCTTCGGTTGGAGTCTCGTAAACTAGATGTAAATCTTTCTCATAGTGGATTGTTCGTGCTTGGACCAAGGGTAGGCTTTCTATCTAAGAATCTCATGTCTCTATGTTACTTTATTTATTGCTTTATGTATCTGAATGTTTGTGATTAAGGTATGTGGATAACCAAAAAGGAAAAAGAAATAAAAAAAGAAGAAAAACAATGGAGTTTAAGTAAAAGGAGTTGGGGAATCACCTTCTTCTCCATTATCTGGTGGGGAGGGATGTTTGGTCTATGTTTTTTGCTGTGTTCGGTATGCATTGGGTGTCTTCCGGTTCCATGGTGGACATGATCGAGGCTTGGAGAGGGTGTAAAGCGGATAGCCGAGCCAAAGATGCTTGGAGGGCCAATCCCCTTTGTTTATGGTGGGTTATGTGGCGTGAGAGAAATAGGAGATCCTTCGATGGAGAGGAGACTTCTATTTTGTTTCTCGAATACTTTATTTTGAGTTCTTTATTCTTTTGGGTTAAATGGAAAAATTGTACATCACTGGGGGATTTTGTTGATAGCATGAAATTGTAGTTGGCCGTTTTCGACCTTTTGTGTATTCTCTTGGGAGCGCTCCCCTCTTGAGCGCCTTTTATTTTGTGTAGAAGATGATAGGTTAACCAAAACTAATATAGGATGAAATCATTAAAAATGACTTCAAATTTAAATATAACTGGAGAACTGGTTATTAATAGAACTATTCGTATGGGATAAAGAAAAGGATGATGATTTTTATGTATATGCACATATACTCAACAAAGCCCTTTTACCAACTTCTTGGGGTCGGTTTCACGAATCTTATTTTTTCATTATGATCTATCCTAGTCCATAGTCTTGGACAAGCCACTTGTCATCATGTCTGTCTGTATTATAACTTTGGTTTCCCCTTTTCTTACCATTAGCATTACCCTCAATGCGGACCATGTCAGCTCACTAAGTGGTCATTTTTTACACATTTCTAAACCATTTTAGATCTCTCATTTTATCACCAGTTGGTGCCACTTCAATCATCTCAAGGATGCGTTAATTTCTAATTATGCCCTTTCTTGTCTTACCGCACATTCATTTGAACATTCACATTTGTGCTACATTCATTTTATGCATCTATTGATTCTTAGATGCCTAGCACTTTGTTCCATACTGAACAGCTTGTTTAATGTTTGTTTTTTTTTGAACTTCCCTTCCAATATTAGTTGGAGACGACTATCACATGAGATACTAGATGCACTTCTTTTTCTTTAAATTATAGAAAGTGAGAGGATATAAATGGCATTTTATATATGAGCATAAAATAATTGGCATCTTAAGAAATGACCTGATCTGGCCCTCTGCTTGAAGAGAGTCAGGGAAGCTTATCTGACTGATTTATGATGACAACAAGAAGGCTGGGATGTAATGCGGATGGATCATTATTTAGGAAGATCCTTATGATATTTCCGGTAGAGCTATAGAAATTATATGGAGTGGCTTCATGAAAAATTTGGTTGAATTTTTTTTTTTGTAAAGTTAGCATATTATGGGCATTTCATGTATCTTGCACTGAAATGTTAATCGAGAAATTTTCATTTGTGAAACTTGGCGAGCTTTGTTGTTACACAGAGAAGTCTTACATGCTTTCTTTTCCTCTATGTACTGGTTTGAAATAAATTTTCAATCTTTTATTATGTTTGTACAGTTTCAATTAATTGGTGAAATGATTGTTAATCAAAAAATTCTTTTTTATTTTGTCATTTTTGGCCCTTTCTGCAACTGCATGCTGTCATGCAATTTTCCATTGACTCATTAAGTCTGTTATTTTCTTATTTGCAAACTGCACATAACATTTTGCTCACATTCACTAGATCAGTAAGTCTGTCTTCTCTCTGTTTGGTGTCTATCTTGAAATTTATGGTTGTATGCATATCAGTAAATAAACTAAGCAAACTTCATTGGACAAACCATGAGACCGTGTTATAATGATTGAGCTTCGAATTGATTATTGTCATGGAAAATGGATTAATTTGTTAAATCTGTTACATTATTTAATTTATTTGGTAAATGCATGCATAATCTTTTACTTTTTCTTGTGCTTTTAAGCGAGTTGAGAATTTTCTATCAAGGGTGGAGCAGTCACCATCCAAACCGATGCAAGCTGCAATTTCTCCATCAACTAAGGCATTAGTTGTGGACGAACTTTTGAGGCATCCAGATGTTGATGTGAAAGTTGCAGTTGCCTCATGTATCAGTGAAATAACAAGAATCACAGCACCAGAGGCTCCGTACAGTGATGATCAGATGAAGGTAGCTGAATTTTCTTTTCTTTACATGTACCTTTTTTTTGCCCTCTCCGAGTCTCCCCCTCTCTTTTAACTCTTGATTTTATTGGTATACAGGATGTCTTTCATCTGATTGTATCGTCTTTTGAAAATTTATCTGACAAGTCCAGTCGATCTTATAACAAAAGGACCTTGATTCTCGAAACTGTAGCCAAGGTCCGGTCATGTGTGGTTATGTTGGATCTGGAATGTGAAGGGCTGATTGTTGAGATGTTTCAGCATTTTCTGAAAGCAATAAGGTATGATCTTGTTGGTGTTGGAAACAATCCTGGTTGTCCGATTCTTGTGACATATTGTGGAGTAGGATATTTAGTTTTTTGAATGTCAAACATGATATTCAAACTAGATTGATATGTTTACTTTTGCTTCTTGTTTGTCCTTGGCAACTTACGAGGTTGGCGTAATCTGGTTTTCAGATATTGTTGATTGAATCCACTAGCTCTTTGATGTGTATTCTTATGAGTTACTAGTTCGGGACCTAAGCTGTGTTCTACTCATGCTTTTATTGCTTGCAACTGTACATATGTTCTAGATAAATATGGTCCAATCTATGGTTTGGCCTGATGGGATTGTGTTACCTGCAATTCTATATGTATGCTAGATAAATATGCTAAAAAATCAATGGTTTGATGAAATTGTTTTATTCTTTTCGCAATTAGAATGATCACCCTCTTTATTATGTCAACCAAAGCTCATGGCTACATGCATTTATTTCATAATATTCTTGGTGTCACTTTATTGAAAGGATGGAAGTCAGATAAAGGATGGAACCATCCAACCGATTTTAAGATTGGTACGATAGTTGTAGGAAGAACGGAGCATAGAATTCAAGGAATGGTATATTTGAAGTCTACTCTCAGCTATTTTACTTTTGTTTTTATTTTTATTATTATTTGCAAGAGGTTGATTATAACTTGTTATGGTGATTTCTTGTGGATTTAGCTGTTTTTTTCATGTAAATTTGATTTTTTGTGGCAGCATCTTCAGAAACAGCTTTATGTAACATGAGAAAATATTTAGGTCATGATGCCATATTTTTTTATTATATATATATATATATATTTTATCAAATATTAGACCATGACTTCACTGCATGAAATACTGCCAGAAATTTCAAAAAGTTTCTTATTTTGGATTTTGTTATTTAATAACTCTACCTATGGTTTGTTCTTTCTTGATTTTTTTTCCCCCCTTAACAGGTTATTTGTTGTACATCTGACAAACTGCTTTTGTTCGTCTTTCAGTGATGATCACCCAGAGAATGTCTTTTCGTCCATGGAGACAATTATGACTCTTGTACTAGAAGAAAGTGAAGATATTTCTCTCGAGCTACTCACCCCCATCCTAGCTAGTGTAAAAAAGGACAACGAGGTTAATTATATTTGGAGAATGGATTGCTTCATTTATTCATTATGAATTTCATTGACCAATTCTATTGTTTTTTCAGGAAGTTCTGCCAATTGCTCGAAAATTGGGGGAGAAAGTTTTGAAAAACTGTGGAGCCAAGCTTAAAACTTGCCTGACACAAGCAGTTGGATCTTCGGGCCTTTCTTTAGACGACTACAGTGATGTATTAGTTTCTATATATGAAGGAACAACTGATGGTGTTGAGCATAATGACGACAATGCTTTGGTAGAACAGTCGGTATGCTTTGTTTGATTTCAACTTGACGCTTTTTTTTCTAATGACACTTTTAGTTACTTATCAGAAAGTCTGCTTAGTTTGTCGTTTTTTATTGGCATTACTTGTAATCAAAGCCTAAGGTGTTTGAACTTGCTCATACTTGATATAGCGAAGCAGACGATCAACCAGGATTCCTTCTAGGCTCCCATTTTTATTTTTATGAAAACATCACATGCATGATGAAATCTATAAAGTTCGACCTGCTGTTTGTTAGTCCTCAGAAAACAGTGTGCCTGATTTCCTAATTTGTGGCATGTGCCTTGAACTGGTATTTGAAAAATATTTCAGAATCTATCTTGTTACTTGATTGCAATTGATTCATAAACTACCTGCTGCATATCTTTAATGACGTCATTGTTGTTTTTGTCGAGTCATTTTTATTAGTGTTTTCTTAGCTCTTCACATTGTTGAACTGCCATTGTAATGGGTTTGACTAAGGCCATAAAGCCATTATTTGGGAGCACTACTTGCAATTTCCTTATTGAATCAAGGAGATAAATCTGATTGTGACTGAATCTATTGCGTTCCTTCTTTTTTTGGTTTTGCTTTCTGTTGAACATGAACACTGGTGTTTTCTGCTGGGTTTCTTTAAAATAAAATATGAAAGAATACAGATAGAAGTAGGAACAGAAGAAAGTGAAGAACATCTTGGAGAGGTAGATAAGGGAAGAAAACAAATGAAAAAAGGAAAGAAAAGATAACTGGAGCCACAAAGGACGCCAGAGCAATTTCCAAGGCTCTGAAGAGAGAGAGAGAGAGAGAGAGAGAGCAAGCTAATTTGTATATGTTGGAGATGAGGAGCTTGCTCCTTTTGTATTACATTTTAAAAAAAATTAAATTTGATAAGAGCTGGTTAATGCTGCCGCCCCCACTTGGTAGCTGCCGATGTTGCTGTCTGTGCCACCCCCATCCCCTATGCCAGCTGCTCACTTTACCACTGTTATAGAAACCTTGCACAGTCACCTCAATTCGCACAAATGTGATGAATCTACCATCACCCTGGCACCCATCCCCAATCTCTAGTGCCTTCATTTCTCAGCATAATCACTTCCCACTTGCTGATAATGTTATGTCATTTGGACATTATTGAATCATGGTTTAGGTTTCTTGACTCACTGCATTATTGTTCTTCAGGCTGTTGAGGGCAAGTTGGCTCAGGCATCTTCAGAAAAGGCAGCTCAGGCATGTCACTCAGTTCAGTTTTTTCCCCTTCCTAGTTCTTTCTGTTTCAATGTATAGATATCGGCTTTATCCACTTTAAAAACTATCTTTTACATACCTCTTTGTCATCACTTTTGCTTCTGTGTATAACGTCACTTGTTGGATCGACATGCTTCAGGCTGATGAGAGCGAGTTGGCTACAGCTTCTTCGGATGAGGCAGCCCAGGCATGCCCTTTAATGATATTTCTTTTGTATCTTTTGTTTCTACTTCGTTCATGAAATATTGTTGATCTCTGAAACCTTAATTAATCATTTGGAACTCTCTCCCTCTCTTATTTTTTTCCTTATCAGGTGTCTAAAGAGAGAGTGACAGAATTGGTTTCACCTGAGGAAATCAGTCCTCCTATGGACAAATCTTCAAAGTCAGCTATGATTAATGGTGTTGCCGAGACTGGGAATGAAAGCACTCCGGTGGATCCAGAGTGCGTAAACAAGCCGGTGGATGATCACAATGCCAATCAGTCTGTAAATACTAGTGAAATGAGTGAGGATGGACCTGATGATTTGGATGCTGATAGGTTAGTTAAATCAGAAACTAAGCCAGAACAAACTCTCAGGAAAAGAGGAAGGAAACCCAGCTCTTTAATCACTTCAACGGAACCTTCTGTTCGAGGTGATATTGAGAAAGAAACTGAAAGGCTGCCAGACCGTCGGAAAAGTCGCAAGGAAGTTCATAGTTCAGCTGCTGAGGATCCATCTGCTGAGGCAGTTTTGACTTCAGAAAATGGTAAAGGATCTTGTATTCAGGTGTCCTCACCACAAGCATCAGAGAGCAAGGCTGTAACTGTTGCTTCTGCATCCCCAAATGGGAGCCTTCCTGAGGAGAGTCGTCCAAAAAAGTCTGGACGGCCAAAGAAGAAAGAGAACATGATTCAAGAAGCTTCCCCATCCGCAGATGTTTCTAAGAAGGCGTCTGAAGAGACACCAGCTTCTGAACAACAGAAACGTGCTGGAAAGAGGATTCCTGCTGGGATTACTAATGAAGTTAAGACACCAGCTTCGGAAGATAAATCCAAGAATGAAATTGGGACCAAAAGTGATTCAGAGGCAAAACCACTGAAGCAGTCCGGGAAGAAGACTGATGCAAGCAATAATTTGGAAGATGGGAAACGGCGTGGACGCACAAAAGGTCCTATGAAGAAGGATAAAACGAAATCTTCTGCTATGGATGTTGACAAAGTAATTTTTTGCCATACTTGAAAAGTTCTTTTGTGGTTCTGTTATTAATGCTGGAGCTCATCCTTCCTTTTTACTTCTTTTCTTTGAACCCCTTACCTAACAAAGTTTTTGTTTTGTATTTTTATAGGAAGTGGTTTCTCCATCAAAGTCTAACACAAAATTAGCTAAAGATGATGGCCACATAGAGGAAATCCCTAAGACGAACTCTAAGAGAAAGCGGACTCCAGGCAAAGTGACAGTAAGTGTTTTCATTATTCACTTTTCTGATGAATGGTAATTATTGGCTTGTGAATTCTTCTTGTGTTTTCATTTTCATATACACAAGTAGAAGAGTAAGCGTACTCCAAGTGTTGCATCCTCATTTTTCTTTGCCTATGTTCAAATGTCAGCTGAAACTAGAATTATTATGGGGTCAACAGTACATCCAACATGAACATATAAATTCATGTAGCTTGTATTGCCTGTTGGTTCAGTTTACCTTTGACCAGCTGTCAAAAACATATACTTGACCTTTGCCAAAGAACTGTATGCTTGTTGGATTGTAGTTCTTAACTTGGCCTGGCCCGATTGGACTAGTCTCAGGTTGGGGTTTGAGGCGACCTGGTTTTAAGCAACTGAAATCCAATCTCTAATGTTTTGGTATGAAATAAAGAATTACTGTTATCCGCTGATTGTGACCTGGTGCCATGTAGAGCAAACAGGGAATGACTTGCTTTACAAGCCTCCGTAACCCATAATAATTTCATCTAAAACCCTGGCCGCCAATTGTACTGCAGAGTGGTCCTTTGCTACTGAAAGTCCAGCAACTTCTTGTCTTGAAAATACTCTTCTTGACTCTCTAGTACCTTGCCTAGATGACTCTCTCTCTCTCTCTATATATATATATATATATATTTCCTTATCGGAACCATAGGGTTTCGTTTATGCTAGGTGGAGTTGATGGATAATTATAGTTTATAAGGACATTAGAACCATGGAGGGGCTAGTCTTTTCAAACTTTTGAGAGCAAAATATAAATAGCACAAATAGAGAGATTGGGTCTGAGAGGATATTGAATGCACATAGGAAGGTTGGCCAACATGCTTGAACCCAGTCAAAATTTGACCCTGCCTGGAAGAGATTTGTTGTCAGGTTGACATCATCCACGGGAGAAGGGCCACTTCAGGTTGCTTTCAGGGTGTCAACTAACTGGGCTTAAGTTGCAGCTGCAGCCATTGTTAATAATTTGCTATACTTTTTGAATCAATTTCTAATCAATTGTCTATTCTTTCATGTCAGGCATCTGATAGTGTAGAGCTTGGTGAGAACCTGGTCGGTTCAAAGGTTAAAGTTTGGTGGCCAGATGATGATATGTAAGTATTTTTCTAATGTTCTATATTTTATTGTGTTGGTAAATGGTTAGTTTGTGCAAGGAAGTTCACCTATAGTTCCCCTCTTCTATTGGCTTTTTTGTGTGATACATTTAGTGCATTTTAAACTCTAGTTCAGGTTGGTTTCTGTAGTGACAGAAGTTAACTCATAAGCTATTGTAATGTGACACTTGCTCACAAGTTATTGTAATTTGCAGCTTGTAACATATGTAAAATATGTCAGCTGTTTATATGTTGTATACAAATTTCTGATTACGAGAAGCCCCATCCGTATAGTGATTGAAATTATATTATATTATGCTATGAATTTTTACTGTAGGAATTAGACTTCTGTTGATCTTTGATTACATGAATTTGGTCTAACGATGGGCTTGGAAAGAATAGTTATCCAATGCTGAGTTTGGCAAAATTTGAGTTCTACAAGAAATTCTTGATGGGTGCAAGAATAACAAGCTGCACGCTAAGTTTAAATGGATTCTTCCCCTTTAAAACAATTTGCATATTGTTAATTCAGTTTTCATATTTGATATAACCTTTACTTTTTTGTGACACAAGTTAAGGCTATTTATTATCTTCAGAATTTTATTTATATTGTCCCATCTAATTTTCAAACTATTTTTGTTCCTTGGACTTGTACTTTGATTTGGGTACGTGTGGTCAGGTACGTGTATGTGTTCAAGCCTCAAATGTATCAAATCCCAAAATAGAAGGATATGGGGACACTACTAAATATTCATATTATTTAGTATTTTCCTTTTACAGTGGTGGGACACTATAAATTGAGATTTCTCAAGTTCTAGGTTAGTATGGCATTGGAAGTGGTGGCTGAAGTAACTAGACTACAGTGAATAGGATTATAATATGTTGAACAAAGGATTTTATGTTGTGGGTTAACTAAATATCTATATATATATATATATAGTTGGAAGCTGCTGAATGTTATTTTAAAAGAAGTTCAACAAAAAAGAATGAAACTGATAGAAAGAGAGAAATCAAGAGAGAGAAGTTATCTTGTATGTCCAACTCAAACGAATAGCTTTGTTCCGTACTAATTATTTAATCAAGAAAACAGATCAGTTGACTGTAATGTCATTTTACATCAGGGGTTTTATGTAGGATGGTAGAAAATTAAACCTAAAGACGTGTAAATGTTCTGAAGCTTGGCTAAGTAAATAGAACTCACTTTGTACCAAAATTGAAAGATGATGAGTTACTTTGGGCTGGATTGCGACCCATGAAAAATCTTACAGCTGAACTTGAAGTAAGATTCTTAAGCTTAGGAACTCTTAACTAATAAAGAAATTCTAAAATTTAGATATTCCTGCCAGCAATTTTCTGAACTTTGAAAATGGCTGAACTGTTCTTATCAATAATAGAAAAAGTAAATCTCACCTGAAACTTATACTAATCTAGACACCAGCACATCCCAGTCTATAAAATTTACTAATATATCTTGTTGCTAATAACCCATGTCATTGCTCGGGACTTGCCTTTGCTTTGATTCTTTTAATTCTGCATCAGTACATCAACTTTGGATAATCTGGATGTAATTTGAACTTCTGTATTGGTGTTTTCTTTTTACTCTGATAACTTTGTAATTTTTCTTGGAAACCTTGATAAGGATTCAAGATGAAATGGTTTACTTATAATGGCTAATGTTGACATTATTACTTTTAGGTTTTATGATGGTGTCATTGATTCGTTTGATTCTGTGAAAAAGAAGCATAAGGTAAGAGTGTTACTCATCAATCCCAGTTCATTTTTGTGCATACTTGTTATCTAGGTTTGACTTGGCTGTTCTGTGCTTATAGTTATGTCTCGGGTCATATGGAACTGACTTTTTAATAACATATTGTGTTTTTATGATTCTAAGCAGGTTTTGTATATTGATGGTGATGAGGAAATACTAAATCTTAAGGAGGAACGATGGGAGTTGGTTGACGGCAATTCTCATTCTGTATCAGATGGGGTCTGTTACTTGCCGATCTTTATTTTCTTATTCCATATTTATGCTGATACATTTACCTATTTTATTTTGCTACCCTTTGTCTTGTGTTGAATATTAATGATGATACATTTTGTTGACAGGAACAAGCAACTGAACATGCAAGTCCTGATACGTCATCTGACATGTATGTTTTGATTTTTGTTGACTGTGACTTCATGTCACTTAATGCTTTGATCTTGAAATATTCCAGAACTAAATTTCTGAATGAATTGTTTTATGAATGCTATCAAACTCCTGAATCTGGATGCAACTTTAGTCATTTTATAGTTTTTCATTTTTTTTCTTTCTGTTCAAAAAAGTTTGTTTGCCCTGGTGGTTAGTGAGGTCTATGCTGTGCTTCTGTTCTTTCTGATGCATAATCACCTTTGTGCAATATTGCTGTCAAATCGGTGACTCAATTTTGGAAATCATGTCAACTTCCAGTTTGATCCAGACTGACAATTCGGTGCTAGTCTATTAAATAGGTTTTTTATTAATATATGTTACACTGAGTTTGAATTGTTTTGAATGCCACACCATGTGTGTTTGGATAGCAGGATTATTTTTAATTTATTGACCAAATGAGACTGGCCCCGTTGCCCAGAGGTATCAAGCTGCCTCTCATGTGAAGGGATGCAATCTAAATTTTATTTTCACTTGCAATTTCTGGCTCGGATACAAGCCCAAACCTCAGATTAGGATTAAGTTTATCCACTTTTGACACAAAGAAGAAATTTTTTTTTTGACATTGAGAAGAAAAAATTAGAAAATTTCTCATCAAGAAAGTGGATAGAACGAGAGAAGAAAAGAAAGCTAATCAGGTGTTATTCAAGACCCTTACTGAAGTTCTACTTAGGATGCTAACTTGAAACTTTCCTCACTTGAATCTGGTTTGTCCTTTCAGTTACATGTAAGCTGCAACAATTTCTGACAAATGGACTAAAACGGTCTACAATGTGTTCTATTTGTCTTGGGAATTTTGTTTACCACAATAATATGTGGGGATCTAACAAAGAGGTATATATGTGAGCTAGGCACCAGTTCAATGATTAAGGTCAAGTCACTTGTGTGTTTAGACTGCCTGTTCAATGTTTTCACATGAGTGTTGCTACATTGAGGGAAAAAATAGTATTAAGTTGGCCATTATTGGAAATGTGTTTGAGGGATCTTTAATGGTAGGATCGAAGGTGAATTCCATGTGTTTATCAGTAGAGATAAATTCCTTAGGAAGTTGTGAGACTTCGGATATAGCACTACTATTACTGCACTTTCTGGAAGAAACTCCTTTAATAGTAAATCTTAGAGAGTCGTGCAAATTTGGATTTAGCACTGCTATTACTGCATAAATGACAGGTGCGCTAGCTTACCATCTATGAGCTTATGCTATCACCTTGTCTAAACTGGTTTTGGTGCCCTTAATTATTGATGGTCAAGTGCATGGGCCTGTATGCATCTATGGGTGCTTTCATACAATCTTAATTATTTTACTTGCTTAGGTTGCCAGCACTCTCTTGGGGTCTTTGGCTATTTTGATTTCTTTGGTCAAATATGTGTATGGTAAGTCTTCTACATATCCTGGTATGGTTCTTGATTTTTGTATGAAGATGCTTACTGTTGGGATCTTGTCCGATTATATGTTCCCTTAAAAGGAGATGCTTCTAGGATTGGCTTTCGTCTTCTTTTCTAATGCCTTGGGGGTATCGAGGCATTCGTTTTGGGAACATTGATGGTGCTTGCATGTTTCATTTATTGTATGTACACATCATTTATGAAGCATGTTGAGATATTAGATGGTTTCTATAATATCTAATGTCAGGTAAGTGCAATAAATTTGTTTGATTATATCTAATGGCTCCGGCTCCTCTCCTATAAAAGTTTCTCTACCTGGATCTGCGACTATTTGATCGAATGGGTATAATAAGGACACTTAATTAAGTTATTACATTAAAATGCTGCATTTGGTATCCTTTCTCATTACAACTGTGCATCTTCAGAGACGGTTTGCCTTCTCTTCCCTATCCCTCCATCTCTCTCACACACAAACATCACAAATTCTCACACACATCACACATACTCGGTGTTCTTTCAATCTTGCTATTCTCCACTATTCCTGTTTGCTCTCCCTCTCTCCTTTTAGCCCTAATTGCCCATTCTCATCATCGTGATTTTATCTAGGTATGTTTTGAATTGCAAAATATACATATAATGGCTTTGTATTACTATGCCTCTTACTTTTCAAAGGAAGGTTAGGGGTTCAAGTCTCAAAAGAAACAAGAGTGTGTGAGTACCAACGAGGAATATATATATATATATATATATATATATATATATATATTAGAGGCATTCGTTTTGAGAACATTGATGGTGCTTGAATGTTTCATTTATTGTATGTACGCATCATTTATGAAGCATGTTGAGATATTAGATGGTTTCTATAATATCTAATGTCAGGTAAGTGTAATAAATTTGTTTGATTATATCTAACGGCTCCGGCTCCTCTCCTATAAAAGTTTCTCTACATGGATCTGCGAGTATTTGATCGAATGGGTATAAAAAGGACACTTAATTAAGTTATTACATTAAAACGCTGCATTTGGTATCCTTTCTCTTTACAACTGTGCATCTTCAGAGACAGGGTTTGCCTTCTCTTCCCTATCCCTTCGTCTCTCTCACACACAAACATCACAAATTCTGACACACACATCACACATACTCGGTGTTCTTCTTTCAATCTTGCTATTCTCCACTATTCCTGTTTGCTCTCCCTTTCTCTTTTTAGCCCTAATCGCCCATTCTCATCATCGTGATTTTATCTAGGTATGTTTTGAATTGCAAAATATACATATAATGGCTTTGTATTACTATGCCTCTTACTTTCCAAAGGGAGGTCAGGGGTTCAAGTCTCAGAAGAAACGAGAGTGTGTGAGTACCAACTAAGAAAATATATATGTATATATATATTAGTTGTTGAGGTTTTATATTAGTATATATATTATATTTATCTATATATATGCAACACACCCACAAAGCGAAACCACTTCTAATTCATCTAGTTCCCTTTAAATTGTTGTTTTAAAGTTTATAACATCCTTTCTTGGTGTGATATCATGGAATTTGAGGTTTTTTTTTCCTTCTTTTTTCTTCTTTGTATTTGTACTCTTTAATGTTGTTATACAATTATCCAATTTTTGCTTTAACTCCTATCACCACCGTTTGGTCTCATACTCTCGGTTAAAGGAATTATATTTGCTTTTGCTTGATCACAATTGAATCGTGCTAGGGTTATCAACTATGTTAATTTGACTCAATTTACCGGTTTTGAAACTCTAAATTTACTGGTTTTCTTCTGATAAAGGTTGATGCTGAAATGGAAAGCCAAAATCATCTTTGGAGAGTAATCTGATAGGTGCATGTGGCCTTAGGGAGGGAAGTTGGTGTCGAGACAAATTTTTTAATTCTGTTTTTGAGGATCCGGTTTCCTAGGTTGTTATTATTAGGTGTAAGTCAAGTACAAAATGAGACAGTGTTTTGGTTAATATTTAATTTGTTGATGCGGCAAATCTCGGACCGTTGGATCATATGCTCAGAGATCCATGCAGAGAAGCTTTTAGAGGAGAGGAGCTGGTTCCATATCTAACATGAACAATTAGTGTCTCAAAAATATATGTTTTACAGCACATGGCATTGTATTTCATTGTCCCATAAGTGTATGACATCTACTCTCTATGTCCCATATTAATAGTCCCTCAATGACAATGTAGATATCATACTTCTAGGTCAAATAAGCACTCAAAATGGAGTCAAGCTATCATACTTCTAGGCCAAATAATTCCTCAAAAGAACTATTTTCTTTACCTAGGATCAATACTACAAAAAGATGCAGAGATAGATGGTGATGTATTAAGTCGGATTGGAGATGGGTGCGCAAAATGGAGTCAAGCTAGTGGTATCCTTTTGTGACAAACAAATACCAAATAAACTAAAAGGAAAATTCTATAGAACAATTATTAGGCCGACAATGTTGTATGGAGCAGAGTGTTGGGCGTTGTGAAAGACACAAATACAACGCATTCATGTAGCAAAAATGAGGATGCTACGTTGGATTTTAGAAATCACTAGACGTGATAAAATAAATGACGAACGTGTAGGGGAACACTGGGTATAGAGCTTCTAAATGATAAAATTAGAGAAAATAGACTTAAGTGGTAGGGTCATATCCAACATAGGTCCAATGACGCATCGATAAAAAGAGGAAGAGTTGGGTGTTGAAGGTAAGCGACAAACTGGAGATCAAAATTAAAAACAACTTGAAGAATCTAAATTTTAGAGCGGATGGTGTTGTATAATAGGAAGGAATGGAAAAAGAGAATTCACGTGGCCAGCCCATCTCTATCTATGGGATAGATGCAAGGATGATGGTCTAAGAAGCACGGATACGGACACGGGGCACAGACACGACACAACATGGGTACGCCAACACTTCCAATTTTGGAAAAGTAGGGCACAACGTGGACACGTCTAATATTAACACAAATTATTTATATTTATTGAATGAGGCAATCATAAAATTTTAATTAATTTATAAATTCTATACTAAAGTTACATTAGATAGCGGATAACGCTGTTCGAATATAAAAAAGAATATGTTATTGTAGTTATATTTTTAGTCTTTATAATGTTGTTTTTAGGATTGTAATGTGTTTGTTTTATGTGTTGCCCAAGTGTCTGATGTGTTGACCAAATGTCCAAAATGTGCCGGTCAAGTGTCTGAAATAATTAAATTTATTTTTAAATCATGGACACAGCCATGGAGTGTCGGACACGTTTCTAGGTGTGTTCACGAAGCGTCTGTGAGACTGTGTCCGATATGGACACGGACAAGTCACGTACACGGCAACTCGTGGAAGTGTCCGTGTTTCGTAGATGATGATGATGATTTGAAAAGTAAAAGCATAATAAATGATATCTTTCAATAATTACCCTTTTAAGTGTTCAACAATCTCTCAACATGGTAATATACACATTTAAACCTTTAAGTTATAAAAAGTCTCTCAACTTGGTACATATTTAAACTTGAAAAATACAACTTCGTATTTTCAAAAGAGGACAATGCAATAATTGCATGTCCCCTTAAAAGGTTATAATTCCAAAAAGGGACAACTAATATGGGACCGCGGGAGTATAATGAAATCCTCATAAAGAGTTCAAATTTTTATTTCACGTCGTTGGTAAAAGAAGTAGGTGTACAGTTAAGCGCTCCATTGCTTGAGATTGTGATATATGTGGTATGCCATTATTGCTTTTGACATATTTCCAAAGTTCATGAAGTTTGCTTTCAACTGCAAATTCTTGGAGTGTCTTTAAATGTTCAAATAGAGCATATTAATATTCATCATGGTTGTTGAAGATAACTGTATTGTTAGTATTCTTGGGATAGAAATTCCGCCTTGTTATTATTTTTTTATTTAAAAAATTTGTGAAAATATTCAAGCTGTATTTGTAATGTATATCTTGCTGCATTTTGTACAATATGGGCACAATGGAATACTCCTTTGAGAATATTTTGTACAATATGAGCAAACTAGCTGTAAGAACTGGTGAAGGACTACAAATTTTGTGTCTATGCAGGTCTTTTGCCATATTGAAGGCATAAGTTTTCAGAATCCTTGTTTCCTTTTCTTTATGAGTGAAGATATCCATACTTGTACTTTGGTTGTTTGATTTTGTTAGCTAGTTTAATTTAATTATGAACTGCATTGGGTCTTTTATTTTTTGATTAGGCAATTACTCGCACACACACAAAAGCCCACCATGGGGCTAAAACCCCTCACCTCCTCTATGAGGGAGGAGAGAGGTTATACAGCTGGGCTGATGGCCCAATGGTAACCACTGTGTTTTTCTTTGTTAAGCTGGTCTTATAATATTACTTTTAGGTCATTCTGAATGTCTTATAAATTACTTATGTAATGGTTGATGATCTATGAGACTATGACCTATTCTCTGTGCCCTGTTGGTTGAACGGATTGGGGATAGTCCTGAAAGACTTGGGCTTATAGATGTCAATGGTTTAAGACATAGCGTCAGGGTTAAGATTTGTCCAGTCATTTGTTGGAAAAATGGTTGATTGATCAATATTGATTCATGATTTAGCAAAAAATATCCTGCTAGATATGGAAAATGATGAATAATGGATAATTTTAGTTGACTAGTTTTAAAAGGTTTGTACAGTTGGAATTTGTGATACGTCAGATCTTAAATTTATATACTAGTCATTGATTTTACATTGTATTAAATATAATATTTAGAGATGAAGATTAATTAGATAAGGCACCTGTATTACACTTTTCTTCTGTTCAGGTTCCCTGAATTATATTGGAATAACGGTCTTCGATTAGTTTTTGTTTGTCCGTCAATGGCTGGAATTTGTCTTCAGTCGTGTCGTATTATTTCCCTATACAGAGTTGGAATGTTGTTCAGATCAGACAGAAAATGTGTATTATCTCGGCAATGAATTAAATTCTTTATTTGGCATTGCGTCAAGTTGGGGTTGTGCTAAAAGTGGTTGGAGTAGCCATGGATATAACTTGAAGATTTGAGATAATTGTTCAAGAACTAGGTGATAATTGATAAATAGGGACCATTGCTTGGTGCATTGGTAAAAGCTCAGGCTGACAAGCATGTTAGTTTCAGAGTAGTCACTGTGTGCAAAATTATGCCAATGGTTAGGCCTGTATTAGTCTTCCCCATCTAGCTCCTTTCATGGGTGGAACAAGCACTGGGTAATTTTTTCTTTTTGGACATGTTATCAAAAAATTAATTATATTTTTACTTGTAGGATTTGAAGCTTTTCAAGGAATGCATTTCTCCACTTCAGTTTCTTTCACTCTGAAACACAGATTCCTGGCGCCTGTGATTTCCTGGTTTTGGGAAAATATCCATATGGTCAAAAGACCTTTCTAGACCTGTTAGATTTCTAATGCTTCTAAATTCTGCCAGCGTTGATGAAAACTTTTGAGTTTTATCCAATTTGTGTTATACTTCGTTTAATTTGTCATGACATCTTAGGATTTGAGACCTTTTACTTTTTTTAATTATTATTATATTTTAATTGTTGTATTAAGTTCACTGTTGGACTCCCTTTTATGCTCTGATACTGTCCTCTTGCTTCATCTTTTTCTCTTCTTTATGATTAGTTTATGGTTTGGTATTTTGTACTTTTCTTTTTTCCCTACAGGAAGTAAATTAGGTCAAAAGTTTTTGATTGTATCCACATATCCCTACAGTTTTGTTATTCTCTTGATGATATTTCGGTTCTTTATTGGACTCCTCTGGCTTATGGTTTCATTTCCTGCTACCAGGCAAAAGAAGAAGAAAGCAAAAACAAGTTCTGGACCATCAACTAAGCAAGGAAAGATGGGGGTTTCACCTAAAGGGTTTGTCACTTCTTTACTTAAAATTTAGTGTTTTATTTACTTTGATTTGTTGATGTGTAAAATTGGTTTGTGAATGTGTAAATAATGGTCTCCAGGAGTGGAGGAGCTTCCTCCAGCAAATTGAAAGTTGTGTCTACAAAATCTGGTGATAAATCGAAGAATGACAGTAAAGTCAGTGGCAAATTGAAAGTTAACACCCCCAAATCTGGGGCTAAATCTGAGGATGATACCAGTGGTAAATCCAAGGATCGTTCCCAAAGAAGTGGTAAATCCATTGATAATGCTCCCAAATTGGCTGGCAAAACTAAAGACGATGGTGCTACACCCAAGACCAGCACCAAATCCAAGCAAGGCACTCCGAAAACTGCCAACAAGGGTACCTCAAAAACTGCCTCCAAGGACATGCCAAAAGTCAACACCGAAGATGCTCCAAAATCTGCATCCAAGGCTAGAACTCCCCGGAGCGGCAGGAAATCAAGTGTTAGTGGTGCTGGCAAGGTCAAATCTAATTTGTCAAAGGAGAGAGGTGCTAAGGATTTGAAGGAAAAATCACCTGACTTGGCGAAATCACCCGAAGCTATGAAGGGGGAGTTACCTGATACACCGAAGGCAAGAGAAAGTGAGGCAAAGAGTGGTAAAAAGCGGCGCAGAGGAGCTAAAAGCTAATATTCATAGCTTAATTGCTTTAGTTTTATGCTGTCAAGCTGTGCTGTTTCTTCTGCAGCATGCAACCTTTGAACCTTTTTATGCAGCTTGCTCTGAAGGCCTGTTTACTGTAAGCCATGGTTTTGTTTATTTCTCATTGTCTTCAACATTCTTCTGAAATGATGGCTTGCATTGGGTAGGGGATGAGTTAGTCTCTCCGTATATTCTTGTTTTATATATGGAAATATGTGCTATTTTTTAATCCTGAAGTAGAAAAAACATTTAAGTTTAGCTTCTGTTATGTTAGAAAGAGTCCTATGGATAATGTGATAGATTTTCATGCTTGCTGTAAAATAATTTTTCACTTTTTTTGGCTGCCTAACCCCTAATTGATTCATTGTTGCATTTGTGGCTAGCTGTACACGTGCAAAGAAAGCGTACCCTAAACCAGGTGTTATTATAGAACTCCAAGCTCTCATTCCCTCCCTCCCTCCCTCCCTATAGCTGCGGAGCTCATTTGAATTTGTTACGAGGTGTGTCTAAGTATCTAAGTTTCCTTTGTTTGTAATGCCTTCAGATAGATATAGTTTGTTATACAAGGAAATTTGACACCTGTATTGTTGACGGGATTAGTCAATATATTTGTTGGAATTTATATATAAACAGTTTTCAATTGTCCGTGATGAGAAATTAGGGGTGAAATATTTTAAGTAGGGGGACAATTTTGAGTGTCACGTTTCAATCTTCTTAGTCCGACCCTATGATTGCTGCTTTGTTCTTCCACTTGTGGTAATTCGATTTGAATAGTGTGTATTCTTGATTTGGTTTTTGTTGTTAGCGATGCATGTTGGGCAATTCTTATTTGGCAATATGCCTAGTATGTTATTCTTGATTGGTTCGTGTATCAGCATTTTGAATACACATCTTGTTATTAGGTGATGCATATATGGGGAAGGTTTTCGGCTCAACTCTCATGTCAGGAGTCTAATTGGACTTAAATTGGTGCTCGTTGAAATGTGCTTTCCCGGTTTAATTTCAAGAGATCTATCCTTTGGAACTGGAAAATTTGGCCTGGGACATTGACTAGTTTGTAGCAAGGATAAGATATTTACAGTGTGATAATGAGAATTTATCACATGGTCTCGGGACAAGTATCATTTGACAACCAAGCAAATGAGCAAGGTTGATTAAGCTTTTTGCTTGGGTGTTTAATGGTGATTGGCCGGGATTATGTAATAATTTTTTGTGCGATAACCTTCGTGTCATATATGAGTTCGTTATGGTTACTATGTCTTTTTGAAGTGATAAAAGGATTGTCTGTAAAATTTTGATACACTTGACAGTGCAGCATATGTAACATGGGGATTGTGAACTTTAAGGGATTGGATGGGAACTTTACCCCTTTAGGTTACAAATGACCTTTTATTTTGTTCTTACATGTGTGGTTGCAGCGAAGTAATATTTTGAAATAATTTAGAAGTGTAACCCATCATAAATTTACTTAACAAATTTGGCTCATTAGTTTTTTTATTTTTTTATTTTTATCTACTACTACAGTTGTAGGCGTAACTGTGGAAGGAATATGCTGAGAAGCTCAGTGCCCAGCAAATGTTTCACTAGTTGTAATTTAACATTACACTGTTTCTGCACAAAACAGCGAGTCCTTCTGAGAATTTAACAAAATATCAGAACCTTTGAGCAACTTTCTGTTAACCCGGAAGGAATGACTGGCTTTTTGGAGAATGATATTTCACTGCCCTTTTATGACCGGTTTCGGAGTCCATTTCGCTTCTGGTTTGGTTTGTACACATACAACGGGTCACTTCTGCTTCTCTTTTTCTTTTGAGTAAAAGTTGAAGTAAAAATTATGCCAATAAAGTCTTTTTTTTTTTTTTGGAAAGTTAAAACAACTAACCGATGGAGTTTCAAGTCTTTTCACCAAAATGACCGTTGTATCAATTGACCAAAATGACCATTGTCTCAATTGAATCCTTACAGTACGGTCTTACACTTTGAAAACCGTGAACAAGTTGCTCGACCACCAAGGCATGTGTCATCGTGATATTCCATCTTCTTTCGAAGTGAAAGAAAGTTTTTAGTGTAAGGGAAAAAAAAAAAAATTTATTTTAATACCGCAAAGGTTTTTGTCAGTCAAGAAACACTAAATACACTAGGGGTGACAAATAATGGCACGACACGACAACACTACACGAGTTAAAAGGATTTGGGTTTGACATAAATGGGTTTGAATCATACAATGGTTGACACGATTAATCTGTTTATTTAATCGTGTCGGGTTAGAATTGAGGGGTTCAACCTGTTTATGACTCATTTAATTCAACATGTTATAATCATTTCAACATAAATCTTATCTATGCCTTATGATTTTTCTTTTTATTTTGAATATTTGGGTTAATTATGACAATTTTTTTTTTTTTTTAATATTTGATTAAATATTAAATGTTTCATTTTGATAAACAGGTCATTAAATGGGTTAACACGTTTACTTGTTTAATAAACGGGTTGGGTTAGTATTGAGGATTCTTAACACGATTATTAAATGGATTGTGTTTGAATTTATCTATTTAGTATAATACCCTTATTTCGACACGATACGAATATGGCCACGAATTACCACTTCTAAAATATGCCCAAGCGAAAATAATAAAAGGAGTCCAAACTTTCAAAGCTTCTCTAAGAGAAGAGCCAATTGAAAATGCTTTGATCGAAGTGGAAGAAACAAAATAGCCCAGCTATAAACAAAAGGAAAAAAGAAAGAAAAACAAAAAGGTAAAATAGATAAAAGAAAGTTTGAAAGAAATGCTATGGTTCAGCCCAATATGTTTTATATATTTGAAAAAAGTGTAAGGTTGAGGCTCACTTTTAATTTCTAGAAGTAATTCTCAGCCAATGTGTATTTAATTTCATATCTTCCTGAGGCATTAATGATAGTTTGAATGAAATCCATTTTTAAAATAAAGTAACAAAATCCAATTCATGATACTATTGAACCCATAAAATACTTGGTGTGCAAGATTTGCAATAGTTTGATTGAACGGAGCAATATAGTCAACCAACATCTTTTACATGAAAAAATAATAAATCAGACAAATCAATTTATTATTTAAGAGAGAGAGTACAGCGAGTTCTAGTGCCTTCTGTTACCCTCCATGTGTGGCTGATTCTAGTGCCTTCGGAATCACCTGCCGTGAAAATTATTGATAATCAGGGAAGAACAACACATTTATAAAACTCAACTGTGAACGTGTGGTTCAGATTAAAGTAACAAAACTTAAAAAACATCAGCTTGATTTCCCTTAGAAACTCTTAATATACTCAATTAGGCCCATATTCTAATAGCGTAGACTCATGTTGTTATTTTATTATTATTATTATTTTTCTGAGGTATTAGTTCCGAGAGTTGGACGCTCTACCAATTAAGTCCCTTGATAATGTCCAAATGGTTATTATTATAATAATATATATATTTTTTTGTTACAAATTATTTCTAGAACTGTTTGGAAAGTGTTATATTATTTTTCTGATATTGGTATTCAAATTTGAGCTCATATCATATTTTAGACCGTTTATGTTTGTTTTTAATAATTTATAACATATCAAATTTTTTTTGGTTAAAATTTATATAACCAAATTGGTGATATTGTGTGTTTTGGTAAATAAGAATTAAAGTAAATTTTTGAATTTTGCAAAACAAATTTTTGTTACTAAATATGATTTTAATTTTTACTTAAAATACTCCTACAATAAAATAATTGTTTTGACATTGATAAAAAACGTAACGCATAAAACAGATCACCAAATTGTCCAAATGAAAGAGTTAAGCCGTTACTCAATCTTTCACATAGGAAGCAGACAGATTAGAGCTAAATCTTGTAGTAGTTGATTAATCCCCAGTTGCAATTTCTTTTAGATGGTTGAGTTTTAATCTTTCAACGCTCCTTTTGTACTTGCTTTGTTGGTCAAATATTGCAGCACAAGTGCCAGGGTCACTTTATTTCAACTTTAATAAAGGCGTAATGATTAAAAAATTATATAGCATTACACTATATATTTATATATTTTATATGATTGGTCCAGCAATGGTAGAAGTTGGGTGGTGGAAGTCTACTACAAGATGAGATGTGCAAGAATCCATGTAAGAAGTCACTATATTTGTTACATTTGATATAAATAATATATTTATTGAGTTTGGCTTTTCACCATATATGATTCACAATAAAATTACTAAATTGGTTGCATTTGATATAAATGATATATTTTACGAGTTCAATTTTTTTACGGTAGACAATTCAGAATACATGTTTGAAGTTACTAGATTCGTTGCATTTGATATAAATGATATATAAATAATTAAAAAATTATATAGCATTACACTATATATGTATATATTTTATATGATTGGTCCAGCAAATGGTAGAAGTTTGGTGGTGGAAGTCTACCACAAGATGAGATGTGTACAAGAATCCATGTAAGAAGTCACTATATTTGTTGCATTTGATATAAATAATATATTTTTTGAGTTTGGCTTTTCACCGTAGATGATTCACAATAAAGTTACCAAATTGGTTGCACTTGATATAAATGATATATTTCATGAGTTCGATTTCTTTACAATATACAATTCAGAATACATGTCTGAAGTCACTAAATTCGTTACATTTGATATAAATGATATATAAATGATAAATGATTGGTCCAACAAGTGGTAGAAGTTTGGTGGTGCAAGGCTACCACAAGATGAGCGTGTGTACAAGAATCCATGTTAGAAGTCACTAGATTTGTTGCACTTGATATAGTTATATTTCACGAATTCGAATTCTCTACGGTAAATTATTCATAATACATATCTGAAGTCACTAGATTCGTAGTGTTTAATATAAAGAATTTATTTCACGAGTTCAAATCCTCTGCAGTAGATAGTTCGCAACACACATATCTTCTACAAATCACTAAATTCGTAGCATTTGATATAAATGATTCATTTCACAAGTTCAAATCCTTTCCATTACCACACGTCTCTTAATACATGTTTGATGTCCGATCCCAATACTTATTCCACATTTTAAAAAAAGAAATCTAATGTTAGAAACAGTAATAGTATAAAACATTATTTTTTTTATTTTTTCTACTTCTTTTCACTATGCTAAACAAAAAGAGAAAATGCTACTTTTTCTTCTCTAATAATTTCACGTTAGTCTTGTGAAATAATTCTTCCAAATAAAAGTGAACTTGTTTATTAGTAGGGCACAAATCTTCACATATGATTTGTTGTTAGTCATGCGCAATAGCTAAGTCAAAAAGTTGAAAACTTTAACATTAGATAAATATTACTAAGGTCAAAAGATTACATCCTCTGACTTCACTCATTTTGGGATATGGGGCAGTTGTTAGCCGTTTGGGAAAAGTAATCACATTAGAAAAAGATAAGGCTCTTTATTCTGTTGGTAAAAGTTAGATAGTAGGTCCATACATACATGCATACATCATATATATATATATATAGAAAAAGATAAGGCTCTTTATTCTGTTAGTAAAAGTTAGATAGTAGGTCCATACATACATGCATACATCACATATATATATAATTATATATATACACACACACACGAGATTTTCATGTGCAACCCAGTATTGTCTAGATGATGATAGAAAAGATAAGGTTCTTCATTCTGTTGGCAAAAGTTAGATTGTAGGCCATGGATAGATACATCACTTGCAACCCATTTTTAATGTATAGAATCTATAGATGCATGTATCTGCATTTTCTAGGTATAAAGTTATGGTTTATTGTAATTTTTGAGAAATTTGAAACTGAAAGAAAGAAAAAATTAACATATATATATATATATATATATATATATATATTTCTTGTTGAACCCCCACCTCAAACTTTGGAAAGTTAAAGATGTATCACTAAATTACAACATTTGATAAAGATACACACAACTTATCATAAAAAATAAAAAATAAAAAAATAAAATAAAATAAAATAAAAAGTTGTCAAGATGGTAAAGAACAAAAATTGACCAAAACAAGGAGGGCATGACTGAATTTTTTTAATAATTTGAAGGGAATGGAATGAAATACAAGTGAAAATGGAATAAGAATGGGAATGGAATGACTATTCTCATTATATTATTTGGTTGTAAATATGAAATGTGTAAGAATAAAATGATAATAACTATTTTATTGTTTGATTGCACCAATTTAAAATTTAGAATAGAATAAATTTCAGATTGAATTATCCAAAATATCACTCTTAGTAACAAATAAATTAAATTAACAAAATGATATTCTCTAATAATTTTTTAAAAATAAATGTTGGCAGTGGCGGTAGTGGAGGTGGAAAGTAGTAGTGGTGTAGGTGGTGGTGTTGGAAGGTAGCGGCGGTGACATTGGTGGAAGGCAATGGCGATGGCGGTGGCGATGGAAAGCGGCAGTAGTGTTGGTGGAAGGCGGTGGCAGTAGTGTGGTGGTTGTTGTCGAAGAAGATAGTAGTGTAGGTGGCGATGGTGGAAGCCAATGCAGGTGACTGTGGTGGTGGTGGTGGTGGAAGGCAGTGGAAATTGCAGTAGTGGTGGTGGTGTTGAAAGGCAATAGCGGTGGTAATGGTGGAAAGTGATGTGCGATGGTGAAAGTATGTGACAGTGACAATGGTGAAAGGTGGTGGTAGTGGTGGAAGGCAGTGGTAGTGGTGGTGGTGGTGAAAGGCAGATGTGGTTGTAGTGGAAGGTAGTGGTGATTTTTGGACTTGGAACATGAGGATTTTTTGGGAAGTTGATTTTTTAAAAAAATTTACTTAGGAATGGAATGACATTCCATATGTTTAGTTGTGAAATAGATTTTGAATAATATTTGCCTACTCACCGGTGAGTAAAAGAATTATGCTTATCACTCATATGGCTTAACAATATAGCGACAAGTGTCCCTCTGAAAAAAAAAAAAAGATTTGAAAATTTATTTAGGTTAAAACTAATAAAATCTAAATCAAATCCTAATTTAACTATTCTCTTTCTCATAAAATTCAAATCAAATAAAAAAAAATTATGTAGAAGGAATTGGATTAAACTTTTTTATGATGGTGAGACTTAAAAGTTCAATTGTAAACCTAACCACTCCCTGTTAGATAATTTGCATTAAAATAGACTTATTAACATTATTCAAATAAATAAAAGAAAGTATTTAGTCATGATTTGGTATAAAAATAAAATCTGTTTTCTTAAGAATTCTTTTAAGTTGATTAGTTATAAGACAATCATAAATTCATATTTATTTTCACATGTGGGACAAGACCCCATTAATAAGTGCAAACATCTACCTTTAAACAAACAATTTGGTCTTTCTTTTTCCTAATTTCTTTCCTTATCAACAAGAAGGCAACGAAGGGCTAAACAACACAAGCCACGCTCCAAAAGAAGAACATCATATATATATATATATATTAGTTCACGCAAAATCTTATCACCTATAATAAAAAATCCTAATCCATTTCCTTCTATGAATTTGATTTGAGCAAGTTACTTGTAGTTGTGATTCCTTATGACTTAGGGATTAGGGTAATAGGGCAGCATAAGAAAAAGATAGTCAGATATGGGTTTGATTTGGATCATATTAAATTTAATACAAATAACTTTTTAAATCTTTTGTTATTATTATTATTATTATTATTATTATTATTTTACATTGTAGGACACTTGTTATTTTGTTGTTGTACCATATTAGGATAAGCATGAACTTCCTATTCACCGGTGAGTAGGCAAGTATTATTCATAGATTTTTATTCCAATAAAATGATTATTCCCACTTTAAATTACATACCAAACAAATGAATGGTTGGAATGGGCATTACATTCCATTCCATTCCTGCACACCAAACATAACATAATGGTTTAATCTAAGTGGTATTTTAATAGGACAAAAGTATGCAATCTTTCTGAAATAATTAAAGTAGAAAGATTTAATCCATATGTTCCCTAATTTTTTTTGGATTTCTTTGAAGCAGCTTATGCTTATCTCCCTCTTCTATTGTCCAATAAAAGCTTCAATATTGCTGAATTGTAATCTCAGCTGCTGTAACTTCTATTTTTATATCATGGTACTAGGGGTAGCAATTTGGTCATACTCCCCTTTCCATCAATAATAGAATGGGTTTGGTAGGCCTTCAAACCATCACGATTTTGAGATTTTTAAAATTTTGGAAGGTTTTAGGCAAATTTTCAAATACGAGCACATACAAATCCGAAAGTCTATGACTCGTTTGTGAAAGAGGAGAGAAAAGTAAAATGTGTTTGACTTTGATTTCTATTTTTATTTTTATTTATTATTAATTTTTTTTGGGCCATGTTCTTAATTTGAGGCATTTCAAATTGAAGGCCCTACCTACCTGTGCCCAAGACAAGACCAGCCCTGCTTTAAATTATTAGGAGCGAATATAAGAAGGCTGTAGCCTTAGCTGACACCGCCAGTCGCCTAAGTCCCCTAACTAATAGAGTAGTATATATTTATACAAGCCTCTTAAAAATTTAATTTAATTCATCATATTACTAGGCCTAGCCAATAACATGTATCCAAAAATGATTAAACTCCTATTTTATATTATTTTTATATTTTTATTTATTTTTAGACACTTTTCTCTTCTGTCCCTCCCAACTAAAATCATCTCCGTCCTTGCAAACTTTCACTTCATGTGTATCTAACATAATGCTCCAAAGGATTTGAGTTAGTGTTTGGATCGTTTTTCTCAAATAGTTCCAACCATTTCTGTGAAGTGTTGCATAATAAACAATATTGTTAAATTATATTAAATGTTCTTCTCTAACAATTTATTAATGTTAACGAAATCTTGCTCATTGTTTCAATTTTTTTCAAAATAAAAAATCTTATTTTACTGTTTGCGTAATATTAGGTAAAAAGAGAAATCAACTAAAAATAGATTTTTATTTTTTACTTTGTAATTTTTCTTTTTAGTGAGACAGAGATTGCTAGAATAGAGGGGATGAACTTGGTGTGGGTCACGAGAATGAAAGGCATAGAGAATTTAATTTTAATTTTTTAAAAAAGGGTAAAAAGTAGAAGAAATTGTTGAGAACCGTTAAAGTAAATATTTTTTTTAACAATTTTTAGTAGGGCAAGTTCACAATTATAACAAAACATCCATAAAAAAAGTTAGAATATTATCCACCACTGATTCAATCCGTCTCTTCAGTCTTTTCAGTTTTCACGCAAACCACCCCTATACATATAAATAAATAAATAAATAAATATATATATATATATATATATATATATCTATATCATCACTTCTATTGTCACCGTCAGGAATCACGACAAAGGACTCATCAGTCCTCTCCCTCAAATCTTTCCATCGGCGCGCTCTCTCTATCGTGTGTTTGTGTGTGTGAAAAGTGATGGTTTCCATTTTCTCAATCATATTATTTAAAATAATTTCCTTATGAAATTGTAGTTGTTTTTTCTTATATTATTTTTTGTTTATAAAAAATTATTGAAGGAGGCTCAAATAAGGACACACTTGTTTAGAGAGCTGAGCACAATTCTACCAACTAAGTAATGAAAGGTATGTTGGCTGTTACTTGTCTCGCCCACTTGGAGAGCTGACTGATAATGTCGTTTTGGGTTGTTGGTGGTTACTTGCGTTTAAGCGTGTAATAAAATATTTGTTTTCTCTTCTGCATTTTTTTTTTTTTTTTCTTAGTTGGTTGTGCCTCCACTAAGACTACTTTAGGAAGTAAGGTCTAATAACCTAGGCCGTTGATTTATCTAATGTATTTTTTTAAAATAAATTGCATAAAATCTTTCTCCACTTTAAATTTTTGACTCAAAACACTTTTTTTTTTTTTTTTTAAAAAAAAAAAATTCACCCAAAACCTTTTAAACTATCCAATTATCGCAAAATGATTTATAATAATGAAAATGTCCGTAATATAAACTATAAGAAATTTAGGGGTTTTATTTTATTTTATTTTATTTTATTTTTTAATAAAGTAGAACTTAATTTTTTTTTTTTTTTAAAATTATACACCGTTAAATTGATGTTATAATGACAAAAATGTCACTTAATATAAATTTAACAAAAATTTGATTTTTTTTAAAATAATTATTTTATGTTCCTTTTTAATTTTTTAAAAATAAAAATTTAAGAAAATTTTAAAATTGTTCCAAGTCATTTTTCATTTTCTTATAGATGCAACATTAAATTTTATTTATAGAAATAATTTTTAACACCACCATGCTGAATGAGTTATTTATATTAATTTTAATCAGGACACTATTTTTAAAAATTTATATTAAGGGGCATTTTTATTATTATAATACTAGTTTGCAATAATTGGATAGTTCAATAAGGTTTAGGGTTATATTTTTTTAAGGAAGTTATTGTGCTAAAAATTAAAAGTTGGGGGAATTTTATTTAATTGTATTATTTTATTTAATTTTTAATTTTTAATTTTATTGGATAGTTTTTAATTAAAAGTTGGGGGATTTTAAGTTGATGTTTTAGATTTTTCTTTAAATTAACAATTGGGTTAATTAGGGTAGTTTTGATTAATTAAACAGGACATAACGAGACGGGAATGGACTTTCCAACATTATTCCTAGGACGGGGTTTGGTGATGGAACCGTTAAAAGGAAATAATGACCACATACATCAACAAAATGACGTTGACCTCACAGAACATACATATAAACCACACAAAATCATTGTCGAGAAAACACCAAATTTCAAGTGGAAAAATAAAACAATTAGCGTTAAATTATATGTACATTATAACATACCCTTGTTGTGACAAGCAAGTTGCACCGGAAGTTGCAGAACCGGCCCACTTGTCTAGATTCTGAGACAAGGTATGATGTTGTGTTACACTTGTAAGTGATTGTAGCAGCTGAATACTAAATTCAGACTCTATAAAAGAGACGTTGAATAGTGATATATCGAATAGTATTGCATGTGCCACCAGCAAATATATATTTTTTAAATTCAATTTATTTTTTTATTTTTTCTTTTAGATAACTCACATTTAAACGTGTGATTGTCACATTTAAGTGATTGTAGATGTTCGGTACTAAATTCACACTCTATAAAAAAGAGTACGTTGAATAGTGAGACATTACGTTCTTTTTAAGATCTCTCATCTTTTTTAGAGAATGCAGATATAATGTCCTAAAATATTACAAAATGGAAAAAAATGAAATATCCCAAAAGAAAATTAGACATTTATTTTGAGAAATGGAAATAGATAGTTGGCTTTACCACTAGTATCCAGTCCTTGATCGATTCAAAATGTTAAGTTTTTGAGTAATGTTACGTACCCATTCATATACTCAATATTCTTTCCATTTGAAATTTGATATGGGACAAGAACCTCTAACAAATACCACAATATAAATTGAGAAATACAAATTTAGTGGTATTAATTATTTTATTTTTTATTTTAAAAAAAACCTACCTACACATTTTGCCAACTTGAACATTCAACCTTCCACTTTCAAAAGTAAAATGAGATACCGATGAGCTACAATGCTTGGTACTATTTTTAGCTGACAAAATTTTTTAAAACATGAAAAATTAGTTGAGGGCAATTCTAAAGAATAGTAAGATAAATAATGGAGATTTTTTTTTAAATAATATTTTTTATTTACTCGCTCTGTCGCAAAATAATTGAATACTTTGGGACAATTTTGGGACGAAGGGAGTAATACATTTACAAAAACAAGAGGGGGCTGGGGTGACAGAGAGTGAAGAAATGAGAGAGAACCGATTACTTTCTTTTGGACCAAAAATAATATTATTGGAGACAAGAATATATAGTTGGGTAGTTTAAAAAATTGAGTGAAAAACACAGTGTGAGGATAGTTGATTACTATGGATGTGGAGTGGTAAATAATAAAAAATGTCTATCTTTTTATTTTTTGTTGTTTCAAAATAATTGTCCCAATTTAAAATTTAATGTAATATTTTTTAATATTCTTAATTTACTCTTCTTATCTTAAAATTATAAAAGCAATTATAATATCTGGACCCATCATAAAAGGATATATTTGAAAATTTCTTTCCTACCATTATAATAAAAAAAAATTAAAAATTACACACTTAAAACGTTAGATTCATAAGAAGGGATATTTTATATGGGACAGATGAGGTATTTATTATGACAATGAAGGCGCGGCATGGTACAAGCACCACACAATTAATGCAAGTCCATGTTATCATATCCTTCATTAAAAAAAAAAAAAAAAAAAAAAAAAAAAAAAAAAACAACTTTGATTCTTGTACTTGCTCTAAAATTACCCTCAATATTGACTATGTTACTATTCCTAATTGACACGATTAACGGTCTTCTTTGTAATGTCTGCGCCATTCTCAATATATATATACATATATTTCATTTTATGTCTAATTGGATTTACTTCAACCATTTCAAAACTAGTTCAATTCTAATTCTATCCCTTTTGTTTTGCCAGATATCCATCTCAACACTTGCATTTTTGCTGAGCTCACTTTACCCATGCATACATGTTTCTTGACTGGGCATAAATATTTAGTCTAAGAAAAAGAACAACTTATTTAAGGTCCGTTTGGTAATCGCTTTTGCTTAATTTGTGTTTTTGCTTTGACATGAAATAGAAGCATTGTTTTGCTTTAGCGTGTGTTTAACACTATTTTAAAGTTAGTTTGGTAACACAAATTTGTTGTAAAATTTTTTGAAAATAAAAAATATTATGATAGCATGTATTGGTAAAAAATGTTGCAAGTTTGAAAAATTAAATAGCTAATTAAAAATATCATTTTACAATTTATTTATTTATTTTTTTGAGATGCAAAAGCAACCTAAAGCATCATTTTTATGATTATGATTTTGACCTCTTTTTTCAAAAACGCTTCGGTACTAATCAAATGATAGCAAATTTTACCAAACATATAATTGCCAAACGGACCCTAATAGGATATGTTATCTAGTTGTTTAAAAGAAATAAAAACAGGAGCACCAATCATCGTATTAAAAACATAAGGACTATAAACACAAAAGGAAAAGAAATACTGTAATATATTAGTACATAATATTATCAAAATCATATTTAATTACTTAAGTAAAAAGACTAAAAATAATTACCAAATAAAAGAAATAACTCAATATTTTTCTAATAAATATGTTTTATGATTCGGAGTTGCATTAGAACAAATTAATAACGAATGTAAACTTTATTTACATCGTAAAGGCCATTTTTATGCGGGGTAGATATTGAGTGCAAGCACTCATTAATGATAATGTGTTATTTAAAAAAAAAAAAAATTGACCCACTTACTTATAAAATTGTTGATAACGAGATAATTTATTATATTTTATTGGATGGGTATATTAATGATGACGCATCCAATATTTATTGGTCTTAGTTCATTGACACTTGGTAGACCAATTCAATTTAGGTTCTCCAATTAAAAAAATGACCTCACAAAAATGTATTAATATATTAAAAAGAAATCTTAACAATCTGAATTGAACTAATCCACCACATATCAAATGGTTTAAAACCTTTTAATAATTTTTGATATGTAAGCCCAACCCTATATCTTGGATGATGACGAGAGAGAGGGTACTTCTCTTGCCTAAATTCTCACAATAGTTGGGTATTTTTTTAGAAGAGAAAACATGGCCTGCCAAACAATTTTTTACACGTCCAAAACAGGAGCAACACAAGCTGGAAGTTTAGATTGCTTGAGAAATGATTATCAACAGTATGCTAAGATTCACTAAAGCATTCTTTACTGTCATGGTCTTTTCAACCTATATGCTACCAATTAGTAATTTCATACAAATAAAAGAACACTTATTTCATAAAAAATTGATGAGCAATTTAACTATATTACTTTATCGACAGGACAATTAGTAATTTCATAGAAATAAAATGATACTAATTATTCTATGAAAATTGATGAGCATTTTATTTTTCCCTTTATCTTATAGTAGTTTTTAATTTTTTCATTTTTGGTATTCTAAATTAGTTATCAATTTTGAAAAGCCAAACAAATTAAATGCAACATTTATGTAATTATTCTTTTCAAAAATATTTTAACATGAGTTTTATATATTTAAAGTTTAAAAAATAAATTAATAATTTTTAAAAAAGGGCCAATGACAATTAATTGCATATCCTCCTTAAAAAGTTCAATGGCAACAAAAAAAAAGTGCGAATCAGTGTGACTAAATATCATATCTGCACGCTTAGTTGCAGTTTTAAGTCTTCTCAATATTTATTATTAAAGTAATAAAAGGTAAGTCTTGCGCTCCTAGAAAACTGGTAGTACGCTATAAAGTTGGTCGTTGCGCGTGTTTAAGCGCGTGATATTGTACTCTCAAAAAACTAGAAAACTGGTAATACGCTGATATTGTACTCTCAGAAAACTAATAATACGCTAGAAAGTTGGTTGTTACGCGCGTTTAAGCGCGTGATAACGTGCTTCTAGAAAACTGGTATTACGCTACACTAAAAAGTTGGTCGTTACACGCCTTTAAGCGCGTGATATCGCTCCAACAAAACCGGTACTACACTAGAAAGTTGATAGTACGAACACGTTAGGAATTTGAAGCACTATGCGTAGGTATATTGGTAATTTTATATGGATAAATTTGGAGATAGTGAGCGTCTCAATAATGCTATGTCACGGGCAGGCGTGCTTTGTCACGGGCAGCACTCGTGTACGGGCAAACTCATTCAGAATCATATGCCTGTTTCACGTGCAGCATTCCCATACGGCAGCGCTCATTCTGAATCATCATCATTCTACATGGCACAGAAAAAAATAATACACTTTAAATACGGGTGTGATGAGTTGAGGCATGTGATTCTCAGGCCGATGACCCAGTTTCGAATTTTCATTCTATTCGTTGTTTTAATGTTTTTTTTTTAAAATAATATATATATATATATATATATATATATATATATATATTATGAAATATGATACACTTCTATTATTATTAAAAGACAATACAGTTTTCTGATATGAAAGGTTGTTGTTACGAATGAAATTCTCAACTTATATATAAGCATCCTATGAAGTCCTATTGAGATATTTAACAATGCTTAACTTCTTAATCTTTTAAAAATTTTAAACACCATAAATATCAACAACCTTCATCAATATTTTAGAATCTTACAACTTTTTCTATACTAATGAGACTCCACCTAAATGTTGAAGACTCTAGAAATACTCAGCGCTCGCGTGTCACTTGATGGCACGGATCCCTCCAATTTTATTATTATTATTTTTATTTTGAGTGATAAAAATAAAAAAAAAAAAAAATGCTTACGGCTCCATATAACAAAGAAAAATATGTATATTTATCACAAAAATATGCATTATCAAAATGTTTAATGATCCTTAAAAATAAATGGTGTATGAATTTATTGTAAAGGAAAAAAAAAATTGTTTCGTGGCACCGTATAAATTCATATTCATTAAAATGTTTGTCTTCAATTTATAAATTCATGTTGGTAAATTCTATTGATCAGTTGCAGGTCTGACGGTTGTAATACATGGTGGGAAAACCGGTGGTACACTATCCGAACCCCACATTAACCTGTCTCCCCAATTGACGCAGTCCCATCAGCACAATTTCCAATCTGAGACAGCAAGTGGACTCAGACAATCATGGCAATCTAACGGCGGAAAAACGACTAGACATGAATCACAGATCCAACGGTCAGGAATCAATCACACCTCCACCAGGCTCACGTATACCAACACGTAGCACAACACCTCAAATTCCACTAATCCCCACTCGTACGCCTTCCGTTTTTTCTCGAAAAGCTCCGTGCAATCTTTTTTTGGCCTTCCTGCTAATAACAATACCCCCTCATCACACACACAAGCACACACACACCACACCACCCCCCTCCCCTCTCCCCCTTCTCTTTCCCTCTCTAGAACTTTCTCTCTCTATAATTGCTCTGAGGTCGCCGTCCGCACTGTTTGATCTGTCCAGGTAAAGTCAGTGCAGTGTCACCGACACCTGTTTGTCCTGCATGTGGGAGAGAGAGAGGAGAGAATGGACTGGAAGAGAAAGAGATAGAGAGATATATAGAGAGAGTATTTGTTGTGTATTTATTTTTTCATTTTTGGCTATTTGGGTTTGCTTTTCTTGTTCTGAGCAAACCCTAAATGGTGATGAAAAGTGGTAGATTTGAAGCCTTTCCTTAAATGGGTGTAACGGTTTACTCAGATCTGACTCATTTTTCTCTGTGGTACACATTTTTTATGATTTTAATGGGGTTGTTTCCTACCATTTTTGGGAAGAAAATCTTTTATTCCTTTTGACCCAATTTTTGTTATGAATTTCTCTTGTTGTTTTGGGACTTGTTGAGAACTGACAGAAGAGAGTGAGCACATGGAGGCAGATTGTATGAGTCCATACCATTGCTTTTGCGTGCTCACCTCTCTTTCTGTCAGCTTTCAGTGCCCAAATTCGATCCACTCTCAAGTACTTTCTCTCTCTATACATCCCTTTCTATTTTTTTCTGTTCCGAATGATACTCCATTTTTGGGCCTGTGGGCGTGGTAGTTGAAGCAGCACCTGAGTGTGATATAATTGGCTCTATTTGTCGATTTACTCTTGTATTACATGTTTAAATCTCATATATTTAATTGTATTACATGTTTAAATTTGATTATTTAATTATATATATTTAATTATATTACTTTTGATGGCTTTCTTTGAGAAGGTAACCCTAATTACTGTGCTAAATTAACGGAAAACATGTATTATTATGAGATCATTATTATCACTGACCCTTTAGATATATATATATAGCTATATAACTTATCTACCTAGCTATAGGTCCTATATCTATAGGATGGTCCCAAAGCATCTCTCTTGTTTTTCTCTCCTTTTTTCAGTTTCTTACATTTTTTTTTCATCTTACGCATGCTATGTCTACACGATAATCGATTTAATTGGAGTTTGTTTTTCACCTGAATTAAGCCATAATCTGATAGAGCTTGAACTCTCATTCCAAAGGGGTACTTTTTATGATTTTGCTTTTCACTAGAATTTTGTTGCTTTTGCTCTCAGTTTAAATGGGTTTTGATTCAAATAGCTCTCGGTTCATATGGGTTTTGCTTCAAGTGCTTGAATCTTTGTTTTGTAACACTCTTTCTGCAAATGGGTTTTCCTATGATCATGCTTTATTTTCTATTTATTTATTTATTTTGTTTGGATTTCTGATTTTGAGGTAATTATAAAAAGGGTGTGTTAATATTCGCTTGTTACCCTCTTGGTGTTAGGTGATGATGTTATATTAGAAATAGAGGACATTTTGGCTTTTATTTCCGTCTTGTTCCTCGAGTTTTTGCAGGTCAGCATGGATTTATGAAGGAATTTAATTTCAAGTTCTATATTAAGGAGGATGATCTTCCAAATAATTTAAAAGCAGGTATATATGGATTTTTTTTTCTGTTAAAATGATTTGTAATATTGTCTTCCGTTCTGGATTCAAATTGGTCAAACGAACCGATCAATTTGCAATTGTTTTAACAGCCTTTGTTGCTTAGCATTAGCAGTCCAATCAATGCTCAATTTACTATGGGAATCTGTTGCTTACTGTTTCATAAGATCATTTCGGCTAATTATTTGCTGGTCTCACTTGCTGTATTCACTTCTGACATTGTTATATTGTGTGGATTTGATATGAAAAATAAAATGGTAGTATGATTAGTATCAAAATCAAAGACCTAATTAGCTATTGCGTAGAAAAATTGACCAGTATATTAATATATGCAAATGACCAATGATGCTGAAATTATAGAGTTATGTCATCCACTTTTGACAAATTAGGCCTTTGTTTCTGACTATACTATTTAGGACTTTCTGTGCAAGTGAATCCATTTGTGGGTGAGTTATGTAAGCACTGGATGAGATTTTCTCTGTAGTATTTGTTCAAGTAATGTAGGTTGGTAAAGCTGACATACTGTTTGTGCATTTATAAATATTTTATTTTTTATGCCCTATAATATGTTTGATATCTTAGCGCAGACATTATGTGAATCTTGTCACATTGGATTATTATTATTATTATTATTATTGTTATTATTATTTTTTAAATTTTCCAATCTCGATAAATAGTCTATTGTGCACTTCTTGTCAATTAACCACATTGAATTTCAGTTGGTGCATGCAAACAAGAAATGAACAGTTACTGGCTGATGCACTTGGACTGGAGCTCAAGACAAGCTTGGGTTTTTTTTAGAAGCATACTGTTGTCGATTTTTCTACAAACAGTAGAAATTTACATTTTCATGCTATTTAAACATATAAACTACCACACTTAGGCACTCATATCGATGGCATTTAGGCATATGCTAGGATGGTTATAATAAATTAATTTATGTGACATTAGTGTTTGCTTTGGACACTAGTTTGTACGTTGTGTATATTGTCTTCTTATGCTCCATTGTATTTGCTTAGGATACTTAGCTTGCAAGGTTATTTGTAAACACGATTGGTGTCACTTTTCCTACACAGTCTAGATGTTTGTACAGTTCTCTTTCTTTTATAATACTGTGACACTTAACTAAAAGGATATAGTATCTATGCTATGGGCTCTTGTCGGACAACTACAAGTTCTAACTGCAAGACTGATTATTTTAGTTATTCCAAGGAGGGAGAGCAAGTCTGTCAAGCAGCGATTTAAATTTTGTTTTGACAATCATCTCTCAAATATAATTTTGATATTTAATTGAGATGAAGAAGCTAATTGAAACCATACGTTTTTTTCTTGCACCAGCTGTTGGGCATATTAAAGTGTCTTAATTTGTAAAGAATCATGGACTATTGTATCTTGCTATATAGAGATGGAGAAGGTTAATTTCTGTTTTAAGCTAGTAATATAACATATTAAGCAGTCTAAAATTATCTGATGTTAAAAAATTTAAGAAAGCTTCTTTTGCTTTCCATGAAGATGGGAAGTGATCAAGAAAGAAAATTTGGAATTACAACTTTTTTTTGGGATATATGTATAGATAGATGATCTTTTGTTTCTTCATGTGTCTTCTTTTTATTCATAACGGAATGGCTTGATACCATGCTTTTCAGCTCTCATGGTTAACTTACTACTTTAGACAAAAATTTTGCTACAATAATTCATGATTGTAAGGTACTGTCTTTGACATGTTAGACATTTTTTTTTTTTTTCTTAGTTGATACTCACACACACGTCTTTATTGAGACTTGAACCCCTAACCTCCCTTTGGGAAGTAAGGGCTTGATAGCGCTAGGCCACTGGCCCGATGGTATGTTTGACAATTTTCTTGTGGACACATTTGTGAGCATTATATCTAACAATTGAATTAATTAATTAATTTTTTATTTTATTTTATTTTGTTTTTGCAATATTCTTATGCAGGCTATGCACTATTTTGCTAGGTTTGCACCAGTTCATTCATGCCTAACTTTCCATGGTGATGCAAGAGGTATTTGTGTGAAACCATGCTCTGGTGATTGTATGTTCTACCATGTATTTGTTGCTCAGTCTTCCATTGTGGGATCATCTTAGTCACTCTCTTTTATGAGCATCCAACTAGGTTTTTGGTAATTTTTTTTATTTTATTTTTTATTTTTTATTGTCCCTCTCAAATTGTCATTAACTTTAATATGCTATAAAGATTGTTAGATTGCCCAGGTACATATTACATGTTGACAAAGTAGTACAAACTTACAATTCTGACTTATTTTATCAAAAAAAGAAAAGAATAGAAAAAGTTAGAACTTGAATTATTAACATAGTAACTTGAAATGACTATTTTTTCAGAGCTGAAGTACATACAATTAAAACAAATTACATAAAAGTTTTGTGTCCATTGAACAAGATAATAAATTTGTTCCAATTTGGGTATAGGAATTCCATTTAAGATGCTCAGACATCTTGCAATTGACTAGTTGAATGTAGGAGCTTAAATGAGGTGACCTGATTTGAAATTAGTTGCTTGAAAGTCTTGAAACTTAGCATATTTTATCTTTCAACTTAAGCTTGAGTTTTAGTAGGCTTGTTCACATTTGCTTGACGGGTTGATCAGTTGATGAGAAAATGAAACAATTAATAAGTTCCCTTTAATTATGTAAGTTTTTATTAATTTTCTAATTACCTCTGGATTGATTATAGAGAATATTGTTTAAACATTCAACTAGTTTCCTTTAAAGGCTTCCAAAGCTTCCTTTGACAAGGACGGATCTAGTATTGAGTTGTAGATATGTTCTACTTGTACAACTTTTAACAAAGTGGTTGCCTTTGTGATACTCACGTAATCAAAGAGTTCAGTGTTCTTCTTAAACACTGACTCACATACTTAAACTTGTATTCTTAATGTCCTAGGAATTGAGAAAGTCGATCTCTATCCGAGTTGGACACACTAACATCTACTTGTCTCAAGGCCACTGATTATAGGGTTATGTTTAACACAATCTCTAAAAGGATACAACATTGGACAAGTATGAAGTTATCATATGCAGGTAGGTTGCGGCTAATCAAAGCTATTCTTTGTAGTATTTAACAATTAGGGTCAAGCCATTTCATCGTCCCTAAAAAAGTTATCATTGAAATAAACTTTATTCTCAAAGTTTTTTTTGCCTCAGGTTTAGATTTGAAGAAAGGTGTGGCATAAATTGCATGGACGAATGTTTCCAGGACAACATTCCTCCAATGATTTGTATAATGGGAAGATTAGTGTTTTTAAGGCATATTTATATATATAAAGGTTAAAATGGTAAATTCTCTATATAAACGGGGCGGGGTGACCTGTGACAACCTGTTGATATGATTCTAATAGGTTTTTGTTATTTTCAAATCATTTCTCTCTCCTAACTCATCTTGAACCACAACCCTGCTTATTTGAATTTTGAGCTAATAAACTCTTATTTATTTCAACTATTTGAGGTTACTTCTGTCATACATTAAGAACTGTTTAGTGTGCTTAGTGTTACAAGGTGAACTTGTCCCACATAGCATCAAGATGGGGAGGCCTTGGGCATATATGGCTCGGGTGTTAGCCCCACCTAACAACTTAAGTTTTTTGGATCGGATCGCGAAGCACTCAACCTGTTATAGTTGCTATTAGAGCTAGACCCATTCCTTGATCAAACGTCATACCAAGCGTCCTGCCCGAAGGGGTCCAGGTGAGCCACCTAGGTATGTAGGGTGGCCTGATTTCAACGAGGGCGTTGCGAGTTCGAGTGGGGGAGAATGTTTTATGGTGGACTTGTCCCACATCCGATCCAGATAGGGAGGGTCTTGGGCATATATGGGTTGGGTGTTAGCCCCACCTAATAGTTTAAGCTTTTGGGTCAGATCATAAAGCATCTAGCCCGTTACATTAGTCTCACTTTTAATGCAAACCATGCAATAAAACTATGCTTGGGGACGTGATATTTGAACCACACAAGTAGAGGCCATGTGTAAGAAGAGGCTGGAGGAGAAATGAATGAAATTGTGTGAGAAAATGAGAAAGTATATGTAAGAGATGGGGTTCAAATGACACCATCTCTTTCTCAAGAAGGTAAGGGATGAAATTGGGGTTGTGAGAATGGATTTTGATTTGAGGGAGGGGGAACAACCCACTGATTATTAAAAATTTGGCTATTAACTTCTACAAATAAGTCTAGTTGATGAATTTCTACATAAGTAACGCTTATTTGATTTACCAAGTGTCCATTTGGAAACCAAAAATCAAGCCACATTATAGTGTTTGTTCCATAGCACATCCTATGTTTAATTAATTCCTTTGCTAGGTCCCTGAGCTTAAAAAAAATTTCTCTATGCCCCTGAACTTAGAGAAATAGGCTTAATAATCCAAAAGATTTTCTTTTTGATGAGGTATTTATGCATCCAAGCAACTCAAAGACTCCTTTCTTCATGAAAATATTTTCAATAAATGCTTGTGGTTTACAACCTTGTTTGTGATATGTAGCTGTACTATTATGCAACTTTTATTTTATCAATCTTTTTCTTAGGTAACATGAAGGTTTTTTTCAAGAAGAAAAATATTCAGTCTTCTTATCTTTCAAGAGAGACGATTATAAGATAAATAGTAGAGGAAGGCTACCAAATCAGGAAGCCCACAAAATTAGCAAATCAAATCAGCAAATCTCTAGGCTATAAAACAAGAAACAGATTCTACTAAAATCTGAAATAGTAATTTCAGATTTTATTTTCAAAAATAGAGTTTCCTAATTTATTTCCTAGAAATCCGACACCCCCCTTCAAGTTGGAGCGTAGATATCTATCATGCCCAACTTGCTTATAAAGAGCTCAAAACTAGGTCTGAAAAGTCCTTTGGTGAAGATATCGGGTATTTGTTGAGTAGTAGGAACAAAAGGCATGCAAACAACTCCACTATCAATCTTCTCTTTTATGAAGTGTCTGTCAATCTCCACATGCTTCATGGGATTATGTTGTACTGGATTTTGTGCAATACTTATTGCAGTTTTGTTGTCATAGTACAACTTCGTTGGTATGTTCATTGGCATCCGCAGCTCGTCAAGAATTATCTTTAACTATAGTATCTCATAAACTCCGTTAGCCACAGCCCTATATTTAGCCTCGGCATTGCTCCTTGCAACCACATTTTGTTTTTTGCTTCGCCATATGACCAGATTTCCCCAAACATAAGTACAATATCCTGACGTGGATCTCCTTTCAATAACTGAGTCTGCCCAATCAGCATCAATGTATGCCTCTATATTCTATTGTGTGGTCTTCTAGAAGAGTAAACCCTTGCTTGGTGTACTTTTCAAGTATCTGAGAATTCGATAAACTGCTTCAAGATGTTTCTTGTAGGGTGAATGCATAAACTGGCTTACCAAACTCACAATAAAAGCAATATCGGGCTGTGTATGCGCTAGGTAAATTAACTTTCCCACCAACTTTTGATACCGAGTTGTATTCACTTGACCACCTTCCTTGTCATCTCCAAGTTTCTAATTGGGATCGATTGGAGTGTCTGCTAGCCTACAATCGCTCATCCCAGTCTCTTTAAAGAGGTCAAGGACATACTTCCGTTGGGAGACAACAATCCCTTTCTTCGACCGATCAACCTTCATTCCAAGGAAATACCTTAGAGATCCTAAGTCCTTGATCTTAAATGTTGATGAGAGGGAAGTCTTTAATCAATTCATCTCAAGTACGTCTTCTCTACTGAGAATTATATCGTCAACATACACAATCAGTATTGCTATCCTCCCATCCTGTGAATGTCTTATAAACATCGTATGATCACCTTGCCCTTGAGTATACCCCTGGCTTTTAACAAACTGAGTGAATTTCTCAAACCAGGCTCTTGGTGACTGTTTCAACCTATATAAGGACTTCTTCAATTTACACACCTTTGTGCTAAAATTTTCACCAAATCCTGGAGGTACATACATGTACACTTTTTCCTCCAGGTCTCCATTGAGGAATGCATTTTTTACGTCCAACTGTTACAGAGGCCAGTCACGATTAGCTACAAGTGACAAAAGAACTCTTACATAGTTTAGCTTTGCACTGGGGCAAATGTCTCCATGTAATCAATGCCATTGGTCTTAGTGAATGCATTGGCAACCAATCGAGCTTTATACTGTTCTAGAGAGCCATCAGATTTATACTTGACTGTAAACACCCATTTGCACCCTACAGTTGTCTTTCCTCTTGGTAGATCAACAAACTCAAGACAGCCTCCTTCCACTCAGGAATTTTTAGAGCATCCTGCACATTATTAGGAATCTCCATACAAGATAATTGTGAGGTAAAAACACAAAAAATAGGTGAGAGATGTTCATATGACACATAATTGGACAGTAGATACTAGGTGCAAGACCTCATACCCTTCCGGACAGCAATGGGAATTTCAGAATCATCAAACTCAGGATTGGAATTAGACCCAGGTTCAGAACTAGAGGACTTAGAACTCGAAGATGAAATGGGCTGAACATGAGGTAAAAGCTCGGTGAGGAAATTATCTGGAGGGTTTACAGATTCTGAGCAGTGCAAAGGATTGGAAGACCCTTTCTCTCGAGTTGTCCTCTGTCGCGAGTAGACAAGGTTAAATGGTACCAACGCTGTGTTTCTTTTTCCTGTTTCTCCTTTATTAGTCATTATAGGATCATGAACATCATAAGATGGCATTGTAGGAAGACCTGCCTTTTCAGTATCTAAAAAACTCGACTCATTTTCTCCTGGTAAAATAAAGCTTGGGTTTTCAGGTTGAATAATCAAAGTTGGAGAAGGATCATTTTGCGAGTCTTCAGTTGGAAAAAATCATGAAAAACAGCCGAATCTTTGTTTTGGTTCCCCCCTGAAGATGAGGTGTGAAATAGGGATGTAATTAAAAAAGGGTAATATCCATGGTAACAAACATTTTTTAGGAAATGGGTTCAAAACATTTATACCTCGTTTGAGTGGGAGCATAACCAACAAACACACATTTTGTGGCTCGGGGTTCAAGTTTTCCTTGATTATAACTATGAGTATGAACAAATGCGGTACAACCAAATATCTTTAGTGGTAAAGAAGAAGAAAGCCGATTTGTTGGATAAAACTTATGAAAAACATCAAAAGTTGTTTCAAAGCTTAAAACCTTAGTAGGCATTCGATTTATGAGATATATAACAGTAAGAAGGGCTTCACCCTAAAGATATTTAGGTACCTGATCGGTAAAAAACAATGCCCGAGCTACTTCCAATAAGTGTTTGTTTTTTCTTTCAGCTAAACCATTTTGTTGCGGAGTGTCGACACAATAGTTTTGATGAACAATTCTTTTTTCAAGAAAAAATTGGCCCAAAATGTTTTTGAAATATTCTCGACCATTATCATTTCACAATATTTGAATATTTTTTTGAAATTGTGTTTGTTCCATGGTGTAAAAATTTTTGAAAATTGTTTCCACTTCAGATTTTTCTTTCATCAAATAAACCCAACTTAATCTCGTGTCATCATCAATAAAATTCACAAACCATTTTTTGCCAGAATATGTAGATGTTTTACATAGGCCCCAGATGTCACTATGAACCACAGTAAATGGTGTAGTTGGTTTGTAGGGTTGGGTGGGTTGGGGGGGGGGGGGGGGGGAACAAACACCACATTGAAAGGAAGATGGAATTTTATTCCGAAATAAATTGGGAAATAAGTATTTTAAATATTGAAAACCAGGATGGCCTAACCTATAATGCCATAACATAATATCGTTTTCTTTGGAAATAGAAACATAATTTAAGGAAGTACTTTGACATCGTCTACTTGAGTCAGGTCCATCGTTAAAATAATAGAGTCCATCTTTTTCCTTAGCACTGCCAATCAACCTCCCCGTGGTCAATTCCTGAAACTCACAATAAGAAAAGTAGAAATTAGCTTGACACTGATGATTAGAGGTAATTTTACTGATGGACAACAAATTGTAAGATAAATTGGGAATGTGGAGCACATCATATAGGGTTAACAACGGAGTGAGTTTCATAGTTCCTATCCCGGCAATTACCGAGAGTGAACCATCTGCAATTTTGACCTTTTTATTGCCTGCACACGGACTATAGGATGAGAACAATTTGGAACAACCGATTATATGATCACTTGCGCCAGAATTAATTATCCAAGAATGAACAGGTTTAGGAATAACACCAAAAAACGCAGTAGCAAGAGAGTTACCCTTCTGTACCATAGAACAAGATGGAGTTAAAGACAGTTTTGGAGAAAACAATTTGTACAGGTAAAAGAGACTACATTCGAGTTGGTAGAAGACTCCTGAGTCTCTTCAGGAGTGGCTTGGTAGGCGCGACCGTCATGTTTGGATTTTGGCTTCCAATTTACTGGTTTACCGTGAAGCTCCCAACACATCTCCTTCGTATGCCACGGTTTTTTGGAATGCTCGTACCACGATTTCTTACGCCTGTTGTTGTCAGAATCAACACCTCTTGACACAAGAGCAGAGCTCTCAGGTTCCAGGTTGAAACTAGGTTCAGTGTTGCGCAATATGATTTTTTTCCTTGACTTCTCACATCTAACTTTAAAAAAACTTCCCGAATAGAGGCAATGGTTTTCTGCCGAGAGTGCGGCCTCGGATTTCACCCAAATTTCGATTAAAACCGGTTAAAAACATGTAAACGCTGTCGTTTTCCTCTCTCTTCTTGTGGCGAGCGTAGTCGTTCGAATTCTCCCAAACATCATCATAACATTGATCAAGTTCATGCCATAAAGTTACCAATTCGTTTTAATAAGTAACATCGCGATCATTCTGCTTGGATTTCCAAAGTTGAGTTTTCAACTAAAATATTTGAGAAGAATTCTCCAGGTTCGAATAAAGATCTCGAACGGCCTCCTAGACATTTTGAGCAGTGGGAAGAAATAGGTGAAGTTTTCCAATGGTAGGTTCTATGGGATTGATGAGCCAAGCACAAGAGAATTTTCGGACTGCCATTTTTTCAGATTAGGGTCACCAGCAGCAGGTTTCGATATTTCGCCAGTCAAATGCTCAATTTTGCCTCTGCCATCGATCACCAATTTTATGGACTGAGCCCACTTGAGATAGTTGTGCCCATTGAGTTTTGTAACTGTGAGATAAAGGGCTGAATTCTGGGAATAGTAATCTGCAGATACAGGTTTAGGATTGGGCGGAATATTCGTGGGAAAAATAGTTTTGGAAGTACCGAAAGAGACGGTAGGATTTCCTTGGGCCCCGGTCATCGCCGACTTATACGATATCATCAGAAAATAGAAAAAAAAGCACAAGGCTCTGATACCGTGAAGGTTTTTATAAGAAGAAAAATATTTAGTCTTCTTATCTTTCAAAAGAGACATTTACAAGATAAATAGTAGAGGAAGGCCACCAAATCAGGAAGCCCACAAAATCAGCAAATCAAACTAGCAAATCTCTAGGCTAGAAAATAAGAAACAGAAACTATTAAAATCTGAAATAGTAATTTCAGATTTTATTTTCAAAAATAGAATTTCCTAATTTATTTCCTAGAAATCTGACATGACATTTAAATTTGTCACTTGTAAGATTGAGTGACAGTTAAAATAACCTTGATGAGTTGAAGAGCACTGACCCCTTGCAAATGAAAGGAATAGAAAAGTCCAGTTTTTGACTTTAACAGTGATCCCATCCAGTAGGAATGCACACGGTCCGGTTTGGACCGGATTGGGAATATTTTGGGACCAAACCATTTATAACGGTTCCACTATTTTTGAAACCAGACCATACCATAATGTCCATGGAATCAAACCAAACCAAACCATGAAAAATTTGTTTGGTTCGATTCGGTTCGGTTTGTCGGTTTCAGTTGATTTCCTTTTTATTTTATTTTAATTTAGAGAGGCAAAGTTTAAAAAAACAAAAAATCAACTAACATTGATATAATACGCAAAAAAAAAAGAAAAAAAAAAGAAGAATGTTAAGAAGAAGAAAAGGAAAGAAAATTGAGATATATTTGAACAGGGAAATTTTACTTTTTTTAAAAGAAATTTAAGGAATTTAAAGAACAAAAGAAAGAAAGGGGGCACGTGAGAACTTTACTTGATTTAGGTTTAAGATATGATATACATAAATAAATATATATATATATATATATATATATATATATATATTATATAACATAGTAACGGTTCGGTCGGGGCTGGTTCGGTCCAGCACGACCCTGAACCAGGACCGGACCGAAAAATTATGGTTCCATAATTTTAGGCCTAAGATCAGACCAAACCGCTATACAACTAGCCCAAACCGCCCAATTAAGTACGGTCCAGTCCAATTTTTTGGTTTACCGGATTTTTTGAACACCCTACCATCGACTAATGTCTTACAATCTCTGGTTGAGATATCCTTTAATGATAAGGAAAGGGCAAGATAAGTAATTGGGAGAGTACCAGACTCAAATTGAAGGGGCTTAAGATATTAGATTTAGTTGGATTTTCAACTCTATAGAAGAAGGCTAGGCTTCACATATATCATATATGTGGTAGTAACCACTGATTACTTCACAAAATGGGTGGAGGCAATTCCTTTAACTACATGTGATCAAGTTGCCATGTTTTATTTTATCAAGAAGTACATAGTACATAGATTTGGTGTATATCCTAGAGACTATCATCACTGACCGAGGACTTCCATTTATCAGTGAGATGGTACATGGTTTTTCAAGAGAATATGGAATATAATTGACTAATTCCATGCCTGATTACGCCCCTGATATGGTAAAGGCTTTATTCAAAGCTGGCATAAGTGTTTGCACAAATTTAAGGTTTCCATAGGAGAAAAACATGATGTTATTTGCAAATGCCAAGTGGCTTAAGGCTAGTTTGCTACACCTCTAATGGTACTTAAAGTTTGGGTTTTGGGTAATGGAGCTGTTGATGGAAAGTGTATCCAACCCTCACAATAACAATTTTGCCTCCTTTAGTTTTTACTTTGAAAAAATCTACCGATGCTTATTTAGTAATTTTTTTTCCTAGTTAGTATTCATACACCCCCACTCCAAGGAATTGTTTGCATCTAGCAGGAATTGATCCTGAGACTTTATGCTTCATGAGCCACCAGGGCCCGAGTCTTTTCCAACTAGGCTAACCCCGTGGGGTTAAGTGCTTATTTAGTATTGATTTCTATACATATTTTAGCAAAATCAATTCTACTTTTATTTTGGGTTTAAGCAATGCAAAAATATAGGTTTTCTGATGTAAATCATTAATGGTGCTTTAGTCAGGATTGAGGCAGTCAATGGTGCCTTATATTGTGTTTAGTCAAAGTCTATTAAGTAGTAATTATGTGTGGAAATCTGAATATGTCATAGGAATAGTAGAAGTTGTTATAAATGCTATGTGGGTAGTTTAAAAGTTGGTCTAGAGAACTGAAGTGTCATTAATAGTCTTAATATAAAAAGGGATATCCCTATGTATCTGCGGAATCAAATCATAATCAATATCAATTGTTATTATTAGTTTGTAAACTTCTCTTAAGCTTTTTCCCAGATTTATGTTTAGAAATCTAGACTCTGACGGTGACTAGAGTATTTATAGTCTTTCTTACTATTGTAAGAAGACTTTTGTTCAATTATGTTTGCTTCAAGTGGTATCAGAGCCTTTCTCTTAGATCTGTGATTATTGTTGATCTATGGCTAGGCAAAGAAACAAGATAGCCATAAAAGGAAACTGTCAAAATATGCAACAAAAAATTGTAACATCAAATTTCTCGACTAAGCACTATTTTAGAACAATATGGAGTCATTTCCCATATGATTCCAAATATTAGGTTAGAAAAGGATGCTTGTTAGAGATTATCATATGTACTCTAGAAGTCCAAAATAGAGAGTTGCCAAATCACAAAGCACATGGACATCAAAGGTGAAGCATACTAAAGAACCTGAATTTTGGTCCTACACATGTGAGGATTCAAGATTCAAGTTTGCTAAGTTCTTAATAAATGTAAACAACCACAATAATGATGGAAAATAACTCCTGGTTGAGGAAGATCATGGGAATTATGTTGATATCAACTCAACTTTTGATGAATCCTTCGGAAGTGCATATGAGGAAGGTGAGACATCGAAGGAAAATTTTACTTTCAGGCTTCAAGAATTTGACAAAAAAGAGGAAGAACATGAAGATGAAATTTCTTTAGTGAATAATAGTGTTGATTTGCATTGGGATAGAAGAAATTCAGGTGATGCAATTGAATCAAATAATGCAACAACTGAAGTTCAATCTACCTCCAATGAAGTTGAGATTAAAGAGGATAAAAAGTTGGGTAAGAGGAAAGAAGACAAACCTAAGGAAGCATTAAACAACTTATCTAAAGTTAAAGAAATTGTCATTGTTCAAACTATTTCTTATGGATTTTCCAGTAATTTCTTGGTTAACATCGTGCCTACTACAAGTGCCAATACTTTAGTTGCAAATCTAAATCAGGGTTTTGTTGCCAAGAGCATGGATTTCCATCTAATGCAACAAACTATGCTTCCTTTTGGAATGAATATAGGTGATGTTGCATTGTGGGAAGTTAGTGGCAAGGAGAAGCTTGCTTCTAAAAATTTCTAGGTCAGAGACATTGGCTCATGTTTAATGAATCTACATGCATTTTTGGGTAATAAGTATATTGCGTCAATGAACAAAGCAATATTGAGTCTCGATGCCATCCTTTTGGGTGTTGCAAATTCCAAGCATATTGTGTAGATATATTCCTATCATGGTGGTGGGGATATACAAAACAACCTAGAGATTGATGCTTATGTTGATCTTGCTTTCTCTTATCCAAAATAATAGTTATGTTTCATAATTTGTGGAGAGGACAAGCTCAATAATGTGCTCAACAGCACTCCCCCCGTCATAAGCAACCCTGCTTGGACTCTACAAGCTCTCACAGCTCACCAAATACAATAAAATGTATGAACAATAACAATACTCAAGCATACATAAAAGAGAAGAGTGGTTGTTCAGCTCAAAGTAACAGACATCACCCAATAGAACTCATTATGTAACAGTTAGGGTTTGAGGGGTATAATTGGAAATTCGTGTCGCTCAAATTCTGAGATTAATCCCACAACCTTAGATCCTCAATAAAGATATGCTCAAATGATAAACATGATAAATGTAACATGTATATAGCAATACAGAAGCAATAAGCCTATAACAGTAGCAACAAATGAAGAACTAGGGTTTTGCAAGGCCAAAAATAGAAATGACCACAGTCTATCCAAAATCCAACTTCAACAGCCTTAATTCAACTTTATAAATTTGCTAGGTTGTAGATCAATTATAGTATAGCAAGATATAACCATAGTGTATGCAAATCAAAAGGCTAAACCGGTAAAAGTACTCAAATCACAGGTCTGAGATGTGAAAATCATTTGCATCCATATATGTCTCAAGAACAAGTGCTCAACAAATGTAAATAGCCAAAATATACACGTCTGAATCTTGACTTGGTACCACAGCAAGCTCAAACCATAGTGAACCCCTAATCCAACCTCTACACCGACAACAATTGAACCTTAGGCTTCAACAGAACAATGTGATTATTATAAGCATTCTTCTTACTGGATTTTCAACTCAAATCATCTACTATAATCTCAGGAAGAATGAACAATTTTTAGCTCTCGAGTCTCACATAATGCAGGTTCACTTTAGGGTTTCTAAAGAGGCTTAAAGCAGCTGCAATGCTATAATAGTGTATATATACACTTAGCAATTCAATTCAAGTCCTATTTCAATAAGGAAATACACTTGGTACCTACAGCCAATGATTGGCTAGGGAATATTATGACATTCCCTCACTTGAAAGGACCAATGTCCCTTTGCCAACTCAGCCATTTTGTCTTCTAGTGCACCCAAAAAATCACTGCTCACAGCAATGTTATATCAACATTCTTATTCATAACTTAGAGCTTAAGGAATGTAATCTCAGTGTATACATTCTCACACTAGGACCATAACAAAGTGTCACACACCAGGGCTCTGAGTAGAAAGACAAACACCTCTGAACATGCCACTCGTCACTCTCAGCACAGAACTGTTGTTGAGACTATATAAATAGTAATGCTGCTCAATGCAGAGTTGTTTAATACAATATAACATGCTGGACAAATGTACTAAGATATAATGCAACTGTGAAATGACCACATTGCCCCTGAATAACCCTGTAGCCAATTTTAATTCACAGAACCTTAATGAACTCAGAAAATAGGCTATGAACTGAAGTAAAATCACAATGTACCATCTTAAATCATTATAAAAGAGTACTACAAGATGGTAAATGACTAAAATTCTCCTGAGAGATGTTATAAGCCACTGTGTACAACAATGGTAAAGAGAAAACACCTTAACAGCCTTGTAAAACATAGATTTGACATTAGAAGGGCAACCACAATGAAATGCAGGGACCAATAATCTCCCCCTTTTGCCTTTAATGTTAAAATCTCTCAGATGAAATAAGAGTAAGATAGTGGAACAATATCACCTCTCAAATGCATAGATACAGTAGGCAAAAATAGATAACATAAAGTGATAAAAATAGTCTTAAGGATAAAAACTATCCTTATTTCAGTCTTTTTCTCCCCTTTTTTGATAGTGAAGGGCAAAAAGTGAGAATAACCAACAATATAAGCTCAGTAGGGAGGTGGAACAACCTTGAAAAGGTCTCTAGGGGTTGAAAAACTCTAAGGAAGAAGAAGTTTGGTTATGATATCTGCAAGTTGGTGTTCAGTGGGCAGATAAGTGATATCAATTAGGGCTTTTTGAACCTTATCTTTAAGAAAGTGATACCTGATATCAATGTGCTTGCTTCTGCAGTGGAGAATTGAATTTTTGCTAATGGCAATAACACTTTGATTATTATAGAAGTAGGGCTGCAAATGAGCTGAGCCGAGCCTAGCTTTGGCTTGCTTGGGCTCGGGTCGCCATAATCAAGGAGGTGCTCGGGCTCGGGCAAGCCTAGAATAGCCAAGATCAAGCCAAGATCAAGCTCGGCTCATCAGAAAATCGACGAGTTCGGGCTCGGCTCGGTTCGGGCTTATCTGTAGATACACAACACACACATATATATAACGAACACAGAGATACACAACACCTATTATCCTATAGATATCCAGCAAACATATTTACAAGTATATATAATACAAAATGGATTAATGTATATATATAACACAAATATATCATATATATCAATGTGTGGAGCTATATATCAATTTGCTTCAATAAGTACATCAATCTTAAGAATCAGAATGTGAACTTTACTTTAATACAAGTCTATAGAACACATGTATGCCAGTAGGGGAGAGAAAACCCTAACGTACCTCGATCTGGAAGGAGAAAGAGAATGCATGAGAGAAACGGTACATGAGGTATTGACCACTTCCTCATCGGGGCCTGGAGGGTGAGATCGAGGCGGTGATGGTGTTTGAAAAGTAAATTTTATGAACCCTAACTCTTACTTATCAAAAAAAAAAAAAAAAAGATCTATATATATATATATTTATTTATGCACATACATACCTTCAGGTTGTCTGAAATCATCTACAGCTAGCAATTATTTTCATTACTCTTCCATTGTTGTCTTCATAATACGAAATATTGAAGGGAGGCCAGTGAAGGAAGAATGGTTGTAGAGAAGAAAAGAAGTGAATAGAGAAGATGAGAGTGGCTGCGCTGCGATGCTTATTCTGTGGTAGAGAATGAACTAGAGAATATGGTTTGTTTGTTAACATAAATGGGTTGGGTTTTTAAAATGAATATGGGCCATTTTTGTTTGGGCTTTGTTATTTTGATTATAGTAATGGTTTTCAAATGGGTTTATCATGTATAATTGTAATGGACTCATACATTTGGGCTGGATCAAAAACTTATAAATGGCTAATAAACGAGCCTTACATGAGCCATGTTCACGAGCCCATGCGAGCCGAGCCTAACGTTGTTCGGGCTCAACTCGTTTACTAAGCGAGCCTAAAAATTGGGCTCGAGCTCAACTCGTTTACTTAACGAACGAGCCCGAGCCGATCCCTTAGCTAGCCAAGCTCGAGCTGTTCATGAACAACTCGGCTCATTTGTAGCCCTATATAAAAGAGCTTTGAAGGGCCTGGGAATTGAAGTCTAACATCTAAAAGTGTTGTTCTCATCCACAATAGTTGTGAAACAGCTTGTGAACTTCCCCAATCTTTTGAGTAGGTTTTTGTCTTAATAGAAGACATCATTGCAAAGTGACTGTAATCTTCTTCATCTTCAACCTCTAATTCACTTATCCTCTTCTTGGCTCTTGTTTGAATGCCATCTTTATAACTCCAAATGATGTTTTCAGGTTGAACTTGTTTCTGCAAGATGGGATGGGTGGTTTCTTTGTGAATAATTGGCTCTGTATGTGAAGTACTTGCTTCTTTTTATTATGGTAGTGGGCATTCATCTTAAGTGACATGGGGTTGAAGATTCTCATCAAATTTCACATGAATGGATTTAACCACTTTGGAGGTTCTGAGGTTGTAACACCTGCATGCTTTGTTCTTGGTTGAATACCCCAAAATTATCCTTTCATCTGACTTGGAATTAAACTTTTCCAAACTGTCAATGTGATTAAGGATGAAACACTTGCTCCCAAAGACTTTGAAATAGTGGACAGTTGCATGCTTTCCGAACCATAATTCAAATGGTGTTTTTGTATGTTGTACGCAACGAAATATTTAGAAAGTTTTGTATTTTTAAAAACAAATCTATCTCTTTCCAACTTTACTTATTTTAACAATTAAATAATTAATCTTATGCAAGATAAAATAAAGCGAAGTAAAGAGTTAGAGCTGACACTAGGATTTTTAGTGAGGAAATCCTAGTTGATAAAATACATCAACTATTTGCACGGGAAAAATCTCGTGAACTAAAGTAAACCGATCCACTATGTTTGAAAGAAAGTACACTAAACTTTGACTCTGGCTTACACCATATCGTTCTACCGAACACCAATTACTGACATTCCTCTGGCTTTGCGACGTCCCGTCCAACAGCAACTTGACCTTAGGCTTATGCTTGATATCCGTAGAAAAGTAGCAGGTAGATCAAACAACACTCCACAAATGCTTTGACCCTTTCAAAGTGTGATCGTTTTTACTTCTGTTCTTCAATATCTGAATTTGAGGTAGAAGTAGATCTGCTTTTCTCTAATCGATGTAGATGCAACTGTATGATCGCAATCATGATTTTGAACAACACTTTAAACTCAATATGTGTTTATGTGTGTGTTCTAGAAAGACTGTCAGAGAAATCTCTTGGATTTCTGTAAAAAAAAACATCTTCCTAAGACTTTTAAGAATAATGAATTGATACGCCAAAAGCCATAATAAACCTAGATGTGTATCAGGGTTTATGTAGAATTTTCAAAGATCTAATCCTTTAAAACATCTTAAACCAAATAGGACTTTTGATAACATCTTAAACCAACTAGGAATTTTAAAACTGATCAGGACAAAGTTACTTAAAACTGGAACAACAATGGTACCGGTAGCCAACTGTGGAACTGGTTTCTAAATGACAGAATGGTTTTCTTCGATAAACAGCTTCTTGAACTAGTTCCCAAATATGGTACCGGTTCCCACTTGACATAATCCAAATAGAACTTGGAAATTCTGTATTTTGGTAACTTGGAAAATATACCTTGTTGGTATTGTGTCCTCAGTGGGAAATGACTTCCTAAAAGTTGTTCTTTCCTTTTTCAATGATGTCAGTTTTTTATTTCTCTAATCGATGTAAATGCAACTGTATGATCATGATCAGGATTTTGAACAACACTCTAAACTCACTATGTGTTTATGTGTGTGTTCTAGAAAGACTGACAGAGACATCTTTTGGATTTTTTGTAAAAAAAATCTTCTCAAGGCTTTTAAGAATGATGAATTGATTGTGCAAAGGCCATAATAAACCTAGATATGTATCAGGGTTAATATAGAATTTTCAAAGACCTAATCCTTCAGAAAATAAAGAAAATTTCGTGCATATGACTTTTGATAAAATTCTAAACCAAATACGAATTTTAAAACTGATCAGGACAAAGTTACCTAAAAATGAAACAGCAGTGGTACTGGTAGTTAACTGTGGAACCGGTTCCCAAAGGACATAATGGTTTTCTTTGACGAATAGCTTCTTGAATTGGTTCCCAAATGTGGTACCGGTTCCCACTTGACAGAATCCAAATAGAACTTGGAAATTCTGTATTTTGGTAACTTGAAAAATATACCTTGTAGCTATTATGTCCTAAGTGGGAAATGACTTCCTAAAAGTTGTTCTGTCCTTTTTCGATGATCTCACTATTTTGTCTTTTGAACAACCTTTCCATTCCGCAGTTGATATTGATCCTGATATGGTAACTTGAATTACAACTCGACTAGGACTTGTTTTGACATTGAATATTGCCAATTACAAAATTTATATCTTACAGTTTTGGTTGAATTAGGCCTTATGATGTACGTTGCAGTGCTAACAACTTCAGCCGAAAAACCTTTTTCTAAACATTTCTCAAGGAGCATGGTTCTTTCCATTTCTTGCACAGCTCTGTTCTTCCTTTCCACTACACCGTTTTGTTGAGGAGTGGCCACAGTTGAGAACTCTTTCTTGATCCCTCTAGTATCATAGAAGCTTTCAAACTCTCTCATTGTGAATTCAATACTAAGATCTAATTAGAGTTTTTTGATAGTGCACCCTTTTTCATTTTCAACCAATTTTACATACTTAATGAATTGTACAATAACTTTAGACTTATCTTTGAGAAAGTACACCCAAGTCTTTCTATTGAAGTTATCAATTAATAGCATGAAGTACTTGCTTCCTCTAATACTTGTGGTTCTGGTAAGGCCATAGAGAGTCATGTGAATTAAATTAAGTGCTCTAGAGGTGTTGATTTCTTTGCTTGGGAATGAGACCGTAGTTTGTTTGCCCTATTGACATGCTCTTCAAGTACGATCTTCTTGAAACTTGAGCTCAGGTAAACCTTTGACAGTTTCAGCTTGAAGATCTTAGAGATATTATTGGATTGAACATGTCTAAGCCTTTTATGCCATAGTATTCCTTCATCAACAATTGAGAAATTGTACTGAGCTTGAGGATCTTCTTTTGAGATTGTAAACCTTGTCAATAGACCAGAGAAGAGGACTTTGTTTATATTGAGTTCAATTACCTTGCATATATCTTTGTTAAAACACACTCTCTTTCTTGTATCTTACAGTTGACTCACACTGAGAAGATTGTGTTTGAGCCCTTTAACATACAAGACTTCAGTGATCTTAGGTTGTTCTTCAGACTTGCATACAGTTCCTTTGCCAACAATTTTAGCCTTTAAGTTGTCCCCAAATACCACATTGACTCCATCAAACATCTTTAAGGAAGTGAACTTGGAGCTGTCACCTGTCATATGTCTTGAACAACCACTGTCAACATACCATCTGTCATTGAAGTCGTAAGCTTTAAAAACTGTGTAAACCAACTTATTCACTGAATTAAGCTTCTTAGAGATCCACATCATTTTGGTCTTTACAAAGGACCCTTTGTCTTTGACTTTCTGAGCTTGTAAGAGGTCTGACTTCTTCATATACACAAGAGTGAACTTGATGTTTTTAATAGCTGTAGTGACAAAGTCACACCTGTTAAGCTTTGGTGTAGTGTAGGTCCTATCAAGTATCTCATACTTAGGCCTGGCAAACTTTATAATAGGAAACTTGGCATACACTTTACCAATGAATGAGTTTGTTTAGCCTTGGTTGTAGTGTTATAGATGTAACCCATGCCTATTTTGCCAATTTGCTTTGTTGTATTCTTCCAAATCTCTGCAATCTTAAGTGATCTTTCCTTAAGAGCCTGTGAGAGTTCTTCTTTGCATCTTCTGATAGTCTACATCTCCTTGTTGGATTGAAGCTTCAAAAGACTAAACATAGTCAGAGATATTGAACACAGTGTTGGCAGTTTTAACTTGATATGCTTAACAAATAACTCTTTAGACTTTTGCAGCTTTGAGTCAAGCTTCTTGATTTGAGACTTCTGTTGATCACCCCTAACTGCTAATTTTTTGCATTCTTCAATTATTTCCTCACCTTCAGTATCACTGTCTTTTTCCACTTCACTTTGATCTTGAGGGGTTTCAAGAATTGCCATGAACAAGCAATCTACCTCTTGACTTTCATCAAGTTTTTCTTTTTCAGGAACAACATCCCAATCAGAGAGCAAGGCCTTTCTTCTAAATCTTCCTTTGTTATTGAAAGTATCACCCTTTTTCAGTTTAGGCCATTTGAGTTTGGACAATTAACCATATAGTGACCAGGTTTACTACAACCATAGCAGATTTGGTTCTGTGATTATGTCCTCCTTTTGAATCTGAATCTTCTGAATTTTTTAGCTAAATAAGCCACCTCATCTTCTTAAAGATCATCATTCTTAGACTTTTGTTCAGCTTCTTCAACAACTTTTTTGGCCTTAAGAGTAGTTTCTCTTCTGTGTTGAGTGGGACACCAATCTTCATCTCATAGGCTGTAAGTGAGGCTTGAGGATCATCATTCTTCATATGAGATAAATCCTTATCTTTAAGAATAGTGACATTAGCATTGAACCTTTAGGTTAAAGACCTCAAAATCTTCTTGCACACTTTAGAGTCTTACATCTTCACCAAGAGCCTTCATGTTGTTCACAATTTCATTAATTTTGAATAAGTAATCTGAGGCAGCCTCATTTTCTTCCATTTTATAGCTTTGGACTTTCAGCAATTGACTCTTGTTATCCTTTATCACATTATTACCTTCATGAGTAGCCTTGAGTGAGTCTTACATTTCCTTTGCAGTTTTTCAATTTTTTATCTAGGTAAACTCTTATTGTTTAAGAGCATAAAACAGAGCATGTTTAGCCTTTCCATCATTTGCTAAAGTTGCCTTGTCATTTGTTGAAGGATTGTCAGGACTGAAAACCACAATGCCAATGACTGTAGCTTGCCACACATCTTAAGATTGAGACATTAGAAAAGCTTCCATCCTTGTTTTCTATGAATCATAATTTGAACCATCAAAACCTGATGCTTTGTTTGTAGCTTGGCCTTCATCCATTGTAAGGATCTACTGCAGGTTGGTTGAAACCTCAAAAAGGCAGACCAAAGCTCTAATACCAATTGTTGGACCAAGAGGTGGGAGGGTGATTTGGACTATTTGAAATTCTTCTTTAAGCACAGTGATGATTACAATATAAAGCAAATATACTGTGACAACAGGGTTTATAAGGAAAACCCTTTCAATAGGAAAAAACCTTGGTTCTTAGCCTCAGCCAATAAAAGCTCCACTAGTTGTATGCAAATAGTTACACACTTAGCTGTCTCACACTCTACACACACCCTTATATAAGTTGAAACACTAGTTTTCAGATCCTCGACACATACACTAACTTCACTAGTTGTATGCAAGTAGTTACACACTCGGCTGTCTTACACTCTGCACACACCCTTGTACAAGTTGAAATTATACATTATTTACTCTGAAGTCTCCTACTCCGGCGTCTGTTGATTCTTTTTCTTATCATGTTATTGGATCTTTGGTTTTTTTTTTTGTTAGGGATTCATGTTATGCCACGGTCATATCTTATTGTAGCGACACTTCCACGCCTCAATCTCCATGACGAGATCAAAAGCTGTATAATCGGCAAAGACATGGTTTTTATGGTTATCAAAGCATAACAGAACGAGAATTTGTCTTGAAATCATGTCTGGTTGGCCGTTTTGATTGAGATGTGGGGTGTATTGAGCGGATTGAGATGTGGGTGACGAAGGCTTCAATGGTTTCGTGTGGGGTGACAGTATCATTCCTATTAGAAGACCTCTTTTTGTTCAGGCTACCATTGGAGGTTGAGGCACTAAGGGTTTTAAATTTAGGGAAGAAGAGATGGGGAGATGCCATATTATCCATCGATGTTTGGTATTTTGCAGTAGGATGCTCAGCAGTGAAAAATCAAGAAAGGATAAGAAGGGTGGCGATGTATGGCTTGCCTCTTCATCTCTGGTGCCAGAAACTATTCGAAGCCATAGGAGATCTATGTGGTGGATTCAGAGGTGTGGGGGCGGATGATATGGTAGGAGGTGAGAGAGTTATCCTCTATATCTCTGTCGGAGGTATGGTACCAGAGTTTGTCTTTGTTGAAGACCAGCGAATGGCCTTTAAGGTCAATTTGATGGAGGAAATCTCACCTTGTATTATTCCGAAGTCATATTATGATGTTGATTAGAGTTCCCATATCATGCTTGACGAAAGAAACAAAAAAATACGCCGATGGTAGCTGCAGGTCCATATCAGCCCTCAAAGACTGAGACGAGTATATGTTGACGCATCGATCACGAGTGGATAAAGTAGACCCTCGAGCAGTGCACATAACGCCCTTAATCAGTGCCCTTTAAATCTTCGTTATGATCACCCAACTGGCTACCAACCACGTGGGTGGGTACTTGGCGTTACAGGCGCCTTTCATGCCAAGGTCTTTGATGGGCCTAAGTTTGGGCCTGATTTGAATTATGGTTTTGTTATACCTATGGATAATGGGTTGTTATTACGTCATGGGCCACAGGCTACTAAGGAGCCAGCAACCACTTATCCATCTCTTTTTTGAATGACACAACTAGCCCACAACCACTGCCTAAACCCAGCCATGCTGTTTCTTTAGATTTTAACCCACATCGTGGTCTTCACAGCACTTTTTTTAACAGAGTGTAGTCTTCGATGGAGAAGAGGAGATGGATGTAGTTAAGTGCCGATGGGTTGAACATGGATGAGAGGGTTTTTTGACACAATACGTGTTGTTGTCCTGCTGCTTCTCTTCCATCTGGTTATGTTATGCCAACTGATAGAAGCTTCAGACCAACCAGGGGCTCTCATCTGGTTCGTTGTGGACACATGTGGTCTCATAATGATAAACAAAAGTGGGTTCGCACATCTTCAAATAATGATCCAGGTATATCTTTAGCCCATCATCTTAGGAGCCCTCCCTATGCTCTTTCTTCTTCTATTCCTCCTTGTAGGGTGTTAAGGAGTGATGTTGAGATGGAGAAAGGTATGTTGTCAGTTTTATCATCGGTGCCCGAAGATGAGGTTGGGTTGAATGAGGAAGGGATAGCTGGTTGTGGGACTGTCATTCCTAAGTGCATTGACTCAGAAATCTGTGCGGTCAAGGATTCGCCTGAGGGGTTCACGGTCTGTGTGGGACGTGATCTTCATTTTCAACTGGCAAACGACTCGGCAATGGCTTTGTTGAAAGAGCTTCGTCTTTGTGTTGCTTTGAAGGGATTTAACTATTTACCATATGGAGGAGTAGAGGCGACTGATACTTTTAACTTTTTGAATTTTGGGAAAGGTGATTCTGCTATAGATACGGAATCGTAAATGGATATGACTGCAGGTGGAATAGACAGTGCAATGGAAGAGATCAACGATCTGGCCTTCATTCAGCAGGTCTGTTCCAACGAAGTTATCCCATGGTCAGTGACTGATCAATCTAATATGGGATTGGTGGAACTGCTGGCTATTGTATGACCCATATGCTTTGAAACAGTGGCTGATTTGGGCAAGGAATGGGTAGTAGCAAATATAGGGGCTACTAGCGAGCTACTGGGTGTTTCATCAGATGGTAATAATGAACCGACATTGTCTATCCTTTAAGCTATTGTAGAAGGAAGAAAGGTCGCAGTGGTTGATAAGGTTAAGAAGTTGAGACCCTTAGCGTCTTGGAAAGGGGTACAGGAGGTTAAGAATCTTATTTCTTATGTTAATTATGAAGGGAAGAGAAGGGTGGTAAAGGAGAGAGGAAGGACCAGAAGCAGGAGTGGTAGAAGGGGAGGATGGGAGATAATTTTATCTGGTTTTTAATGAAGCTACGAATCATTACTTGGAATGTTCGTGGTCTCAACAATCTGGACAAAAAAGGGTGGTGAAATTAGCTTTAAGGGTGGTGAAAAAAAAAGTCTAGAAGAAACTAAGATGGCTTCTATGTCAGATGGGGCTGTTAGTAGTCTATAGGGAGGTAGGTTTGTGGAATAGGAGGCCTTGGATGCTTCAAGTACCTCTAACGGGATATTACTTATGTGGGATCGTAGATGGTTGTCTCGAATGGATGTGTGGATGGGGAGGTTTTCTATATCCTATGTGTTCAAAATGGTGGAGGATAATTTTAGATGGGTTTTCACTAGGGCCTCTAAACTGGTAGTGGATAGCGACAGACTATTCTTTTGGGAAGAGCTTTGTCATGTTTAAGGATTGTGGACTCTTCCTTGGTGTCTAGGTGGGGACTTTAATACTGTTAGGATCCCGTTAGAGAGGTCCATAGAAGGAAGGTGATTTTTATATATGACTTAGTTTTAAGATTTTATTAATGGGCATTTTCTCATTAATTTGCCTATTGAAGGGCAGCCTTTACCTGGTCTAATAGTAGAGATACGGTCACTTTATCAAGAATGGATAGATTCTTGATCTCTGGAGAGTAGGAAGAGAAATTCTCGGATGTTGTTCAGGCGGTTTTGGCATGGGTCACCTCTGATCTTGTTCCTCTGGTTCTTAACTGCGGGGGGTTGAGGTCTCAATGTTCCCCATTTCGATTCGAGAATATGTGGTTTAGTGCGGAGGACTTCTAAGGGAGGGTACGGTCTTATTGGGAGGATGCTATGGTTATAGGGTCTTCCGGTTTTGTATTAGCTAGGAAGCTCAGAGCTTTTAAAATCGAACTTAAGAGGTGGAATAAGGAAGTTTTTGGGAACCTTGAATGGCGAAAAAATAGAATACTTGCTGATTTTTTTGAGATTGGGCATCTTGAAGAGTCGAGTGGGGATGTGGAGTCTTTACGTTCGAGGAGAGCTTCTTGTCAGGCAGACTTTGATGAGATTGCCTGTATGGAAGAGATCTCATGGCGCCAGAAATCTCGGGCTTTATAGCTTAAAGAGTGTGACCGTAATACAAAATTTTTCCACATGCTTGTTAAAGCACACAGAAGGAGTAATCATATAGGGCGAATTTGGGTGGATGGTTCGGAGTTATGGAGGGAGGAAGAGGTGTGTGATGTGATTGCCTCTTTCTATCAGAAGTTATACACTGAGCCGTTAGGATGGAGACCCAGGCTGGACGGGCTTGATTTCGAGACTATTTCTACTACAGATAAAGATGGTATTGGGATGCCTTTTTCTGAAGAGGAGATGCTAAAGGCATTGTCGAGTTGCAATGGCAACAAAAGCCCCGGGGCCAGATAGGTTTACTATGCAATTTTTGTTGGAAAGTTGGGAGGTGGTGAGAAATGAGGTGTTGGGTACCTTTTAGGAGTTTCATTCTAATGGAGTGTTCGAGAAGTCGTTAAATGTTTCTTTCATTGCCCTCATCCTTAAGAAGGGCGGTGCTTACAATATTTAAGGATTTTAGGCCAATTAGCCTTGTGGGTTATATTTACAAGTTGATTGCTAAGGTTCTCGCTCTTTGGATAAGGGATGTCATGGATGGTATTATTTTGGATTCCCAGAATGCTTTTGTTAGAGGAAGGCAGATTCTTGGCTCAGTTCTTATTGTAGGTGAATGTGTAGATTCTAGATTGCGAAGTGGAGTCCCTTGAGTTTAATGTAAACTTGATATTGAAAAAGCTTATGATCATGTTAACTAGAATTTCCTGTTGTATCTACTTCAGAGAATGGGGTTTGGAAATAGATGTAGGAAATGGATAAAGGCTTGTCTTTCGTCTGTTAAGTTTTCTGTTCTTGTGAATGGATCTCCTGCTAGTTTTTTCGGGTGTTCTAGTGGATTGAGACAAGGTGATCCCCTGTCGTCTTTTCTCTTTCTTGTCGTAATGGAGGGCCTGAGTAGACTTATGAGGAGGGCAGAGGATCTCGGTCTTTTCAAGGGCTTCAGGGTGGGCAAAGATTTAACTCATCAAATAAAGATTTCTCATCTCCTGTTTGTAGATGATACTTTGGTCTTTTGTGACACTGAGGTGTCTCAACTTCGATATTTGAGGTTCATTTTTGTTTATTTTTAGGTAGTGTCTGGACTAAAGGTCAATGTGGCTAAGAGCGTGCTTGTCCCGGTTGGGGATGTTTAGGACATTTTATCTTTAGTTGCAGTTCTTGGGTGTAGGGTTAGTTCTTTCCCTATTCCTTATTTGGGTTTGTATTTGGGAGTCTCCTCAAGGAGGGTGGGGAGTTGTGACTCTCTGTTAGATAAATATGTTAAGAGGTTGGCATGATGGAAGAAGCAATATCTGTCGAAGGGGGGGGGGGGGGAAGTTAACTCTTATAAAGAGTACTTTTTTGAGCTTGCCTACTTATTTTTTTATCTATATTCCAAATCCCATGCTCTGTTGTTGAAAGGATTGAAAAGATCCAAAGGAATTTCCTCTAGGGTGGAAGAGGCAAAGAGTTTAAGTATCATCTTGTTAGATGGGATTAGGTTTGCAAGCCCATTAGGTTGGGTCATTTGGGTATCCGGAAGTTGGTTCCTTTTAATCAAGTTATCTTGGGTAAATGGTTATGGAGATTCGGTAGGGAGAGGCACCGCCCCTAGAGAAGGCTCATCTCATGTCATTTTGGGGAGGAGAGTGGCGGGTGGTCTACTCACCTAGTTTCTATGGTGGGAGGAGTTGGGTTGTGGAAATCTATTCGGAAGGATTGGGATGTTTTCTCTTCTCATATTAGATTTAAGGTATATAATGGTAGATATGTTCATTTTAGGAGGATTTATGGTGTGGTGATCAGCCATTATCTCGCACCTTCCCAAGTTTGTACAGTATCGCAACTGATAGACATGCCTGCGTAGTTGACTGCTATCGACTTAATAGTAGTGGGATTACATGGGATATGAGATTTCGGCGTTCCTTTCAGGATTAGGAGGTGGATGAGGTTTGTGTTCTATTAGACACGTTGTATAGACAGGAGGTAGTTGGCTGCGGTAGCGATGATATTAGGTGGTTCCCTCATCCCATGGTCGTTTTGAAGTACGATCCTTGTTTTGATGCCTAACCAATTTCATAGGCATTGATTTTCCATGGAAGACTATATGGCGTTCTACTGCTCCCCTAGAGTGTCATTTTTTGTTTGGACAGTTATATGGGGTAAGATTTTGACGATTGACAATTTGAGGATGAGAGGCAATTGTATTGTTAATTGGTGTTGCCTTTTCAAAAGTGATGGTGCATCGGTGGATCATGTCCTCCTGTATTGTCTAGTGGCGTACGACTGGTTTAGGTAATACCTGGATCTTTCAAGGGATTGATTAATGTATGGAGGGGATGTCGTGTGAGAAGCAGTGTTCACGATTTTTGGAGGGCAGTCTCGCAATGCGTTTGGTGGTGCGTTTGGAATGAAAGGAATAACAGAATGTTCGAAGGGAAAAAGTCATCCATGGTGATGCTGAAACTTCATATTATTCGTTCTATTTTTAGTTACGTGAAGAGGAGTTCTTATTCCTCTCCCGATGACTTAGTTAATTTCTTGGATTCTTTGGTCCTTAAAACCCGGTTCTACTCTTGTTTCGGGATGCGTTCCCCTTTTAAACGCTTTTTAATTGATTATTATTTATAAAAAAAAAAATGTCTCAAGAACAAGTGCTCAAACCCTGACTTAGTACAACAACAAATGTAAATAGCCAAAATATACCTGTCTCAACCTTGACTTAGTACCACAACAAGCTCAAACCATATTGAACCCCTAATCCAGCCTCTGCACCAGAAATTTGACAATAAATGAACCTCAGGCTTTAAGACTAACTTATACTTGGTTTCATTTCTCACCGCATGTTGATTCTTCCCTCTTCTCTCTCTACCCCTCCTGTCGCCGGAGTCTTCTACTCCGGTGTCTATTGATTTTCTCTTTCTGGTGCTGGATCCTTAGGTTTTTTTTTGTGTTATGATATGATCGTATCTTAATGTTGCGACACTATCTCACCTCAATTTCCATGGCGAGATTAAAAGATGCACAATCGGCAAAGACATGGTTTTTAGGGTTGATCATAAAAGCATTACGGAAAGATAAGCCATCCTAAAATCTTGCTTAGTTGGCTATTTTAATAGCGAAGTGGGCAGTATCGAGGGGATCACGACATGGTCGATGAAGGTTTGGAAGGTCTCGAGTAGGGTGAAGGTATCATCCCTACCAGACGGCCTCTTATTTTTTAGGCTACCTTCGGAGGCTGAAGTTTTACATGTTTTGGATTTAGGGAAGAAGAGATGGGGAGACGCCACTTTAGCTATCGACGTTTGGCACTTTGCAGTAGGATACTCAGCAGTGAAAAATTGTGAAATCAAAAGGGTTGCGATTCACGACTTGCCTTTTCATCTCTGGTGTCAAAAACTGTTCGAAGCTATTGGTGATCTGTGCAGAGGATTTAGAGGTGTGGAAGTGGATGATTTGGTGGGAGGTGAGAAAGTTCTCCTTTATGTCTCTATTGGAGGTAGGGTACCGCAGTTTATTTATGTTAAAGATCAGCGTGTGGCATTTAAGGTCAATCTGATGGAGGAAATCTCACATTGTATCCTCCCGAAGTCCTATTATGGAGTTGATAAGGGTTCCCGTCTTTGCTTGATGAAACGAACAAAGGAAGGCATTGCTGGCAGATGCAGTTCCATCTTAATTCTCAAGGACAGCGATGAGTGCTTCTTTACGCGCCGGCCGCGTCTAAGGAAAGCAAAATCCTGAGTAATGCACAAAACGCCCTTAAATAGTGCCCAATCAAATCCTTATTTTGATCGCCCAATTGGCCGCCAACCACGTAATAAAGAATGTGGCAATACAGGCACCTTTTATGCCAAAGTTAATGACGGGCCTAAGTTTGGGCCTAAATCTGGGCTGTCTTTAGATGACAAGCTGGACAATGGGCTATTTACATTCCATGGGCCAAAAGCTAGTAAGGAGTTTAAGAGGATTGTTTCTTGGGGCCTAATAACAACTTTACTATTTCTTTTTTAAATGTTAAGCCTAATCCGCAGCCTTTGGCTAAGCCCAGTCACAATTCTACTTTAGACGATATTCCACATCGTCGTTGAGAATAGTCTTCGACAGAGAAGAGGAGATGGAGGCATTTAAGTGTTGCAGGGTTGAACGCGGAGGAAAGGGCTTATCGACATAACACTTGTAGTTTTCTTGTAGCTTCTCTTCCATCTGGCTCTGTTCTACCACCTGACAAAAGCTTTAGATCAACCAAGGGCTATTAGCAGGGTCGCCACAGTAGGTGGTCCCGTAATGATAAGCAAAAGTGGGTTCGTACGTCTTCTGATCTAGGTATGTCTTCGGCCTACCATTTTAAAAGCCTTTTATACACTCCTCTTCCTCCTTCTTCTTCTTCTTCTATTCCTTCAGTGATGAGGAGTGAAATTGAACTGGCATCGGAGAAGTGCAGTGAGCTTTCAGTTATACGTGAAGCTGAGTATAGTTTGAATAAGGAAGGGAGGGATGCCTTTAGGCCTGTTTCAGGGTATGCTGACCCAGGGAATGTGCAGTTAAGGATTCATATAAGGGGGTTACGGTTTGTATGGGGAAGGATCTCCATTTTCAGTTATCTAATGCTGAGGCATTGGCTCTACTTAAAAAGCTCCGTCTGCATATAACATTGAATGGCTTTAATTGCTTGCTTGTTGCAAGGGTTGCAGAGAATGAGTCCGTTAGTTTCATGCGTGTAGCCTTGGAAGGTTTTAACTGTTTGCCAACTAAAGGGACTGAGGAGAATGCACTTGTTAGATATTTGGCTAATGGAGAAGATGGCTATTTTACAAGTTTGGTGTATGATAATAGGGGAGATACTGAAGATGATGATGACCAAGGTTCTATCCAACAGGTTTACTTTAATGAGCTAGCCCCTTAGCTGGAGAATGAATGTTCTAATGTGGAACCTTTGGGTGTTTTGTAACCTGATTCTTCTGCAGATATGGGAAATGACTGCGTGATTGATAATATAGGGGTCACTAGCGAGTTGCTGGGTGTCTCATCAGAGGGTAATAATGATCAAACTTTATCTATGCTTCAAAATATAGTGGAAGGAAGAGAGATTGCTGTGACCACTGAAGTAATGAACACCAGGCCTCTATCTTGGAAGGGGGCACATGAGGTCAAGAATCTAATTTTTGATGTGAACTATGAAGGGAAAAAAGGGGTGGTGAAGGAAAGGGGAAGGACCAAAAGTAGGAGTTTAAAGAAGGAGGGAGGGGAATTAATCTTATCCAGTTTTTAATGAAGTTACGAATTATTACTTGGAATGTTCGTGGTCTCAATGACCTGAATAAGAGGGGGGTAGTGAAGATAGCTTAAGGAAATGGGGGGGGGGGGGGGGGCAGGTGGTTTGCTTGCAAGAAACCAAGTTAGCATCCATTTCTGACGAGGTGGTTAGAAGCTTGTGGGGAGGAAGGTTTGTGGAATGGGAGGCCTTGGATGCTACAGGTTCTTCGGGTGGAATTTTAGTTATGTGGGATAACAGATGGTTGTCTAAAATGGATGTGTGGATGGGGAGATTTTTTGTTTCCTGTGAGTTTAAAATGGAGGAAGATGACTTCAGATGGGTCTTTTCTGAGGTCTATGGACCTGTTGTTGATAATGAGAGGAGCTAAGCCACGTTCAAGGAATGTGGTCTCTCCCTTGGTGCTTGGGAGGGGATTTTAATTCTGTTAGGTTACCGTTCGAGAGGTTTACTGGGGGAAGGAGGTCCTTAGATATGGATCAGTTTTCTGACTTCATCAATGAGCATCTTTTCATTGATCTTCCAATAAAAGGTGCAGCCTATACTTGGTCTAGTAGCAGGGATCCAATTACCCTCTCAAGACTGGACATATTTATGATATCTGGGGAGTGGGAAGAAAAATTTCCGGATGTTGTTTAGGCGGTCTTAGCAAAGGTTACCTCTGATCATATTACTTTGCTTTTGGATTGTGGGGGTGTTCTCGTAGAACCTCGTTCTGATTTGAGAATATGTGGTTGAGATCGGAGGATTTGCAAGGGAAAGTTCGATCTTGGTGGGAGGGAGCGATGGTTACAGGTGCGTCCAGCTTCATATTAACACAGAAGTTAAGAGCTCTCAAATTCGATTTGAAGCAATGGAATAAGGACGTTTTTGGGAATCTTGAATAGAGGAAGAATAGAGTCCTTGCTGAATTTTCTGAGATTAATTGTCTCGAGGAGATGGGTGGGGATGTGGAGTCTCTTTGTACTAGGAGAGCTTCCTGTCAGGCAGTTCTCGCTAAGATTGCTAGCATGAATGAGATTTCATGGCGACAAAAATCTGGGCTCTTTGGTTGAGAAGGGGGGATCGTAACACAAATTTTTTTCACAGACTAGCTAATGCTCACATAAGGAGTAATCACATTAGGCACATTCGGGTGGAAGGTGTAGAGCTGTGGAGGGAGGAAGAGGTGCGTAATGGGATAGTTTTTTTTTATCAAAAGCTTTACACAGAACCATTAGGTTGGAGGCCCAAACTTGATGGACTCATTTTTGAGGCTATTTCTGAGTTAGAGAAAGATGGGCTAGAGTTTCCTTTTACGGAAGAAAAAGTTCTAAAAGCCTTATCAAGTTGTAATGGGGATAAAGCTCTTTGGCCTGATGGGTTTACTATGCGCTTTTTGATGGAAAGTTGGGCGGTTGTGAGAGATGAGGTGATGGGTACCTTTCAGGAGTTTCATTCTACTGGTGTTTTTGAGAAGTCACTAAATGCTTCATTTATTGCCCTCATCCCTAGGAAGGGAAGCGCTTCTGACATTAAGGATTTCTGTCCTATTAGTTTGGTGGGCTGTATTTACAAACTTATAGCTAAGGTGCTTGCTCAAAGTATGAAAGGAGTTATAGATGGGATTATCTCAGATTCTCAGAATGCTTTTGCTAGAGGTCAGTAAATTCTTGATTCAGTTCTTATTGCAGGCGAATGTGTGGATTCAAGATTGCGCAGTGGTGTTCCTGGAGTTCTATGCAAACTTGATATTGAGAAAGCTTATGATCATGTAAATTGGAATTTTCTTCTCTATTTGCTACAACGAATGGGGTTTGGAAGTAGGTGGAAGAAATGGATTGAGACATGTCTTTCGTTTGTCAAGTTCTGAATTCTTTTGAATGGTTCTCCCGCTGGTTTTTTTGGGTGCTCTCGGGGTATAATACATGGTGATCCATTGTCATCTTTCCTCTTCTAATTATTATGGAGGGCTTAAGCAGACTTATGCATAGGGCAGTAGATATTGGGCTCATTAAGGGATTCAGGGAGGGAAGAGATATAAACCATCAGATGGAGATTTCTCATTTGCTATGACACTTTGGTTTTCTGTGATGCAGATGTGTCTTAACTTAGATACTTGAGGTGCATACTGGCTTGTTTAGGTAGTTTCCGAGCTAAAGGTAAACGTGGCTAAGAGCGTGCTTGTCCCGATTGGGAATGTTCAGGATATCTCTTCTTTAGGTGCAGTACTTGGATGTAGGGTAGATTCCTTTCCTATTCCTTATTTGGGTTTATCCTTAGGGGTCTCTTCCAGGTTAGTGGGGAGCTGGGATTCTGTGATTGACAGGTATGCAAAGCGGTTGGTAGGATGGAAGAAGCAACATTTGTCTAAGGGGGTAAAGTAACTCTTATTAAGAGCACTTTATTAAGTCTTCCCACATATTTTCTTTTTATGTTCCAAATTCCATGCTCCATTGCTGAAAGAATTGAAAAAATTCAAAGGGATTTTCTTTAGGGCGGAAGTGGAAAAGAGTTCAAGTATCACTTAGTTAAATGGGAGCAAGTTTGCAAGCCTATGAAGTTATGTGGTCTTGGTATTAGACGATTGATTCCTTTTAATCAAGCTATCTTGGGCAAATGGTTGTGGAGTTGGTTAAATTAATTTGTTTAACACGTTTAACCATAATCAAGTTATCTCAGTGAAGAATGTTAACAACGTGTTCAATGGCAGAAAACTCTCTTATAAGAGCATTATTTGTGAGGTAATGTTTTGTCACACCACATCCTACGCTGTGTAGATATTCTCAGCTTTGCATACCTTCCTCTTGGTGCTCACGTTTTGCTCAAAATGTGTTTACGTGGTTAAAGGAGTGTCAACACATATAAGTGTCACCAAACCATTCCCCTTTGGCGATGTGGACATCACAAGTCTCCCTCACGGGCTTATGTATGCTTGCCTATTTTTGGCTGGGGATTTGCTCCGATATAATTTGTTACAACCCACCCAACATGTGTAGATATTCTCTGTCGTGCACAGTCTCATTTCAATGCTAACATTTTTCCTCAAAACACATCTACATGGGTAAGGGGTGTCCACACATATAAATGCCAATGAATTTCCCCCACCCCCTCCCCCTAGCGATGTGGGATTTCACAGTTGGACTGCAAGTTAGACTTCAGCATCCTCATTTTCTTTGTCGCTTTAGTTATTGTTAGGAGCAGCTTGGTTGTTTGAGTTGGGTTTTGAATGGTGTTTGTCCATTTGGTGGCAAAGTGGGGGACATGGGAGAGGTCACTTGGACAATGAGCGGGGTATGAGACTAGAGGAGGAAGTGGTGGAGGATGTGGAGGTGCTAGATTTTAGAGTCTTAAGGAATTGTGGGTTTTGGTTAAATTTCATCATTTATAAGTTTAGTGGGCATTTTGATGCCATTAAGCTCATTTTAATTTGTTTTTATCAATGCTATTAAGTAATGAGTTAAGAATTTGAAGAGTTGTAAGTCTTATTAATTACCTTAATTATGAGGTAAGTCCACAAGTCATGTGTTAACCTTATGTAATGATTAAAGGCATGAGAGGTCTCTACCAGGGGATGGGATGGGGGGTGTAATTACCTTAATTATGAGGTAACTCCAATAGGTTGATACTTATAAATTTTAAATTCTACATCTCTACTATCAAACCTCTAACTCTATCCTTAATTAATTGAATTTTTAGACTCTTTAGTTAGTCCTAATGTCCTACATTAGTTTCGTATCATAGCCAAGTAGACGTTATGTCTACACGATCATAAAAAGAGTTAGTTATTTCAAATTGTGGAGTAGCTTAATGCATTGAATGAGGTTGATTGCCTCAAGATCTCAATCCAATGGTGTTACTTAATAATTGACCCAAAGGGGGAGGGGTGAATTGAGTCTTTGGCAAATAATAAAAACTAGTTAAATTAATTAATTTATGAAAATGATAATGAAGTAAAAATAGAAAAATATAATCGAACCTGCACAAATAAACGTAAAGAGATAAGTAAGGGAGAATCAAACACAGTCGTAACGTGGTTCAAATCTCTTGCATATGTCTATACCTTAAGATGCCCTCTTGAGGAATTCCATATCCACCAAGTCTCTCCGTCATGGGGTGGAGAGAAAACCTTTTACAAACAAGCTTCACAAACACTTTCTTGTTAAGTGAAATATCCTTCACTGTAGTCTTAAAGGGTTACACCAACACTTTTAGAATCCCATAAATAAGGTTGAAGTTTGAGTACAAGTATAATCTCTCAAAGAAAAGATATTCAAGTGACAACTCATTATCTCAGAGTTACTAGTGAATGAACAAATTGAAATCTCAAATCTAGGGAACAAATGTTAGATAAAAATGTTATCTTCAATAATGAGCTTAATTGTTGGTTAATACTTATAAATGTTCATGTAAATGAGTATTTATAGTTTATCTAAGAAATATGGTCGTTTGGAGCTTTAATTGTATGAGGGGATAATTGAACTAGCCATTAGATTTTAAAGTTGTGTAAGTTAGTCCATTAACTTCTGAATGTTAATCGAATGTATCAATATCTTAGTCGACAGAATGAATGTGTCCAATAACTGTTTGAGTATACTATTAAAACTCAAATTAAGTTGGAAAATTTGATTTCTGGAAGACTTCGATTGGTCCAACATGCCTGAGAAATTAAAGTGAAGATCCTGGAAAACTTGGACCGGTCCAAATTTCCATGGACCGATCTATGTGCTTGTGACATTATGGCATGAATTTGGTGTCGGGTCACAACGCGACCCGTTTACGACCCGATGACCATTTGGATGAGCTTTATATGCATCAGCCTAAGGGGTTTGAGATTATGGGAAAGAAAGATCATGTTTTAGTACTGAAGAAGTCCTTCTATAGGCTGATGTAGTCTCAGTCTCAGTCTCCTAGACAATGGTACAAGCGATTTGACACCTTTATGGTTGGGAATGGCTATTGTAAGAGTGAGTTTGATAAGTGTGTGTATCAGAAGAAGCTCTCAGATGGTTAGTATTTGTACTTTTATTTGTATATTGATGACACGTTGATAGCTTTCAAGAACATGTCTGAAATCAAAATGTTAAAGGCTCAACTCAGTAGTGAATTTGAGATGAAGGATCTTTGTGCTGTAAAAAGGATATTGGGTATGGGAGATTCATAGGGACAGAAGAGCAGGAAGATTGTATTTGTCACAGAAGAAATACATTAAAAAGACACTGGAACGCTTCGGTATGCAATCATCAAAGCCTTTGAGTATTCCATTGGCTGCCCACTTTAGGCTTTTAGCACGATTGTCACCATAGATCGAGGGCGAGGTGGAACATGTCTCGTGTTCCTTATGCTAGTGTAGTTGGTAGCATCATATAAATTATTATTGCACTGGGCTGGACATTTCACATGCAGTTACTGTTGTGAACAGATACATAGATAGACCTGGGAAGGTACATTGGCAGGCGAAAGGATTAGTTGGAGATTGTGGAGCTTGCCATAATTTGAGCCAAGGTGGAGATTTATGATGTGGCCCGAATTTAGAGTAAGGTCACACCCGTTGGATGATCTTTGTGTGGGCCCAAGCCTGATCAGTACTTTCTTATAGCCCGATATATAAAGGCGTTTAGGGTTTGGAGTGAGTAAAGATTTTGAGACACTGAAAATCATAGAGAAAGAGTGAGGGGCTGAAACTTGCAATCTCCTATTTTTCGCATAGTGAAGACTTTCGCTGGTTATAAACCATGGATATAGGCTTTGCCGAACCATGTATAATTCCGTTGTGATCTTTGTGTGTGGCTTGTTTATTTTCTGTCATTATTCTTTGTTTTATCTTGGGTTCATTGTGTTTGTCGTAACAGTGCCTGATAATCAATTTCCTTTTTCACTTAGGACTTTCCAAAAAGCCCAGACTTGTGGAGTAAATTGTTTCTCATCGGGTTGCTTCTATTTTAGAGTTGGAAATTGTTTTGGTAACTCTTTGATAAACAATAATTCTTATTCAATAAGGAATTGAATTTGAAGAGACTGTATATAGAATATGGTTTAAATAATGTTTTAGAGGGAAGAAAAGTGTGAATTTTGAAAGAAATAGTGAGTTGGGTTTGTGAGAAGAGAAGTTAGTCTGTAATCCCTTGATATTAAAGTAAAGATAGTTGTTATTTGCGTGTGGATATGGGCAATTTGAACCTCTTAAATCCTTTCTTGTTTTTGTGTACGCGTGCTTTCATTTGTTTTATTTGCTATTTTTTGAGTGAGATCCTAGGGTAATCCGTAACAACTGGTATCAGAGCCATGGCTATAACTTTTACAGATGTAAAGTACTTGGTCGAAAAGTGTGATAGAAGAAGGAACTTTAACGTATGGTAAGTTTGGATACAGGATGTACTAATTTAATATGGTTTAGAAAAGACACGCGTGACAAACTAAAGGAGATTTATGATGTAAAGTGGGAAATGATCAATTTAAGGGCGATGAGTGCTATTCGATTGGCATTGATAGATGATGTGGTGTACGATGTGATAAAAAAAGCTTCAATAACAAACATATGGAAGAAATTGAATAATCTTTATATAGGAAAGAATATCACCAACCGACTAATCCTAAAACAAAAGTTGGACACATTTCGTAGAAGACAAGGTGTAAGCTTGCAAGAACATTTGGTGAGTTTAATAAGATTGTTTGCAACGTATCTAAATTTGATGTTAAGTTGAGTGATGAGGATAAATCTATTAGCTTGTTTACATTGGTACACTCTACTCATAAACATTTATGCATTACTTTGCTTTATGGGAGAAATACAGAGCAAGTTATTAGTGCATTATTCTCCAATGAAAAGTTAAATGGTGAAGATCAACATGATGAGTCTTAAGCTCTTATTGCATAAGAAAAGAAGTTTGGAACTCCAAGGAATTTTGTGCCATTATTAGAGAATATATGCTTTAATTGTGAGGGTAAAGGGGAATCTTAAGTGTTGATGTCCAATAGGAAAGGAGAATGCATCTGTTGTTGTGTCTAAGGATATGAGTGGGGATGTGATGTTGATGAAGTCCTTTTAATGGTCGACAACAAGAAAGAAACTTAGGAGTTGATACTTGATTATTCTTGTTCCTTCCATATGTGTCATGAAAAGTGGTTTACCTCCTGCAAACCTGTAGTTAGTAAAATATTTATGGGGAATAATTCTTTTAGTGATGTTGTAGGATTTGGAATAATCAAAATAAGGATAACGAATGGATTGATAAGGACCTTAAGGAATGTATGTCATGTTCCAAGTGTTGAAAGGAATGTGATTTGTGTAGGGGCTTTTGGATACGAAAGGTTGTTGGTGTGAAGTAAAGAATGGGTTGATGAAGATTAGAAGAGGGCCACATATCATGCTTTTGGGAAGGAAAGTAAAAAAATATCTATGTTTTATTTGAAAGTACTTGGGTAGATGGAGCAGTTGCAAAGATAAAATGGAATCCTATTTCTAGATCCACTAGAGTAATGGATGTAACACCAACCTTCAACATGAAAGTAAGGGAAGTCTGATTCTTTGATGTGAGAGTAAATTCCCTGTTTGACTATTTAAACTTAGAGTTTACTCGCAATAGGGGAATGTGATGGAACGACGAAGAACGACAGGAAGGAAAAGTTTTTGTTTGAGGTGAAGAAAACTTTATTTAAGATGGAGCTATGGAGGAGCACGAAAAGATGAAATTTGAGTCAAGGTGGAGCTTATTAAAGTGCGTCTTAAATTCAGTTGAAAATTTTAATTTTGGAAGATTTGGACCGGTCTAACTTTTGTGGACCGGTGCAATATGCCTGAGAAATTAAAGTGAAGATTCTGAAAAAGTTGTACTGGTCCAACTTTCCATGAACTTGACAAACTTCGTTAACTTTAACAAGTTGGTATCTAACTTTCTACAAAAGGTTGTGAAACGTTATTTAGGCCAAGTTAATCGATTCACTTGAAACACTTAATCGACTAACTTCGGTCAAGTATGAAAATTGAATTCTTTTTAGTTTGAAATGAGGTTAGACATTCTTCAATTCAACTAATGGCCTCATAGCCTAATTATGTGGTTCTAGGGACCTTTAAATAATATTTTTCAATTCAATTGTGGGTTCTAGAGTCCACTAAGTTCAAAGTTGAGCTTTTAAACAACTCAATTCAAAATTAACTCTACAATTAATTTTAACGTTCACCAATAACTAATCTACCCAAGTATTGATCTTAAATTCACTGAGCTTTATGTTCCATCATCATGTTCTGGATCCATTTCGACTTCTCCATTAATATATATGAATCGCTTGAGTATAGATTAAAACCTTATTAACATAAGTGAAAGAATTAGTTCTACACTACAATTGTTTGTTATCATCAAAATTACCTAAACCATTAGGTTGAAACATTTAGGTTAACAAATAATATTACAACCGCTCAGAGTGACTTGGATTGATAGTATTTTTATTCTGCTAACTCAATACTATCTTGTTTCATTTTCTTTAGAAGCTTATATTGATTCCTTTTGGGTTGATGCATTCTCCTAAGAGGGACATATACTCCTTGGGCGGCGTTGGCTTTATGATCAAGTTGTGTATCACTATAAAAAAAAAAAAGGAGTACATATACTTTATTGTTTAATAGGAAAGATTACTTAAAATATAATGGGGAGAAGCCTGTAGATGATGTGAAAAGAAAACAAAAAACAAGGAGAAGCCTATAGATGATGTGAAAAGCAAACAAAAATTCCTCTATCTTCTTACAAAGAAGAGGTTTTAATTGGAAAGTAAATAGGGAGTGTCTAATATATGTTGTTGTAGCGAAAGAAATAAAAGTAGTTGTTGTCCATGATTCTCTAGTGGCATTGGAGGTTGCCAAAATACTGTCTAACTTCTCAAATTTTCCTCCCAAAGATCTCCTTAATGAACTCCCGAAGACCTCCCCTAATGAGCTCCCTTCTTTTTGTAATATCCAACATGCTATAGCCTTTGTATTGGGGTCTCCATTGCCTAACTTTGCAGCTAATACCATTAATTCAAGCGGCCATGCAGAACATTATAGGAAAATTAATGAGCTATTGTTCAAAGGATTTACTTTTAAGTCCTTTCATTCTCTCGGCTTTTCTCACACCAAATAAGGTTGGTTGTCGGCGCATGTGTAGTGATAGTCGCATAACTTGGTTACAATCAAATATTGGTTTCCTATTCCTCAAATCAATGATTTGTTGGACATTATAGTTTGTTCTTTAATAAGCGCTAAAAAGTGCGCATTTAAACCCCTTAAGCTCGAATGTTTTAGAACCTTATTCTATCTTATTTTTCCGTTTTAGTCTAATTTCATATTATTTTCCTTTTAGGCACTTATCCCCAAAATAAGTCAATTTAGCTGAATTAGAGCATTAAAAGAAGTAATCTCAAGCATAGTGGAAGAAAGGAGCAAAATGGTAAAGAAAGCCTTTTATGATCGATCGATCACACTGTGATCGTTCTAACCCTGCCATGATGGAACGAACCCCTTGTCCTTATCCTTAGGAAAATTTTCTATTCGATCGATCCAACCTTTCCTTTGATCGATTGAACCCTTTTGATTTTAATCACACTGTGATCGTTCCAACCCTGCCATGATGGAACGAACCCCTTGTCCTTATCCTTAAGAAAATTTTCTATTCGATCGATCCAACTTTTCCTTTGATCGATTGAACCCTTTTGATCTTATCCACACTTATCACTTTTGTCCTTTTTCCAAAAATATCTCAGCCTTGTCCTTATCCAAAAAGTGCACCGCCATGGTTCGATCGATCCGAGCAACCATGTGATCGATCGAACTGCCTCAAATTGCGTAAAAAGGTGATTTCAAGCCAAGTTAAATATATACTCGTGGTACAATCATTTGAAGGTCCTTGGCACGAGGTCTAACCATTGGGTGTGACATTTGAGCTACCAATATAAGGATTTTAGCTATTTTTAGTAAGGAGGTTGGTTAGTTAAAGAGGCTTGGTTAGAGATTAGAGAGAAATATATAATTTGGGAAAGTTCTTCCACTCATCTAGGGTTTCAACCAAGAACACAAGAGGAGGAGGATGAATTTTACCATGGAGATAGCCCTTGAAGGTTGGATGACAACTTCAATGAGTGGCTAAACTATTCTCTTGGGGCTAGAGATAGCCATGAGCATGCCTCTTAGATTTTGATGTTTTGTAATTAATGGGGATTTGTGTTGTTGTATTTCTTGTCTTGACATCTTATATATATAAATCTTGTTTCTATAGTGATTTGTGTAGTTTAATACTTCCAATTGATCATTTGATTTTATTCATATGTCTATGTATGCTAGAATGAATGTTCATGTGTTTATCTCTAGATTTTGTGACATTGATGCATGTCTATGTGTGTTGATATTATAAATCTAGTGATGGTCAAGGCATGGTGCTTAAATGGGTTACTCATGTAGTTTATTTGATGGTTAATACTTATTTCTTGATGGATTGTGCCTTCTCCTTAGTTTAATTAGTTTAGTTTTCATGTCACTAGCTTAGTTGTAGTGTAATTGCCTTACTTTCTTAGATAGGTGGATAATATATTCTTGTTGTTTGATGTTCCGTGCTTATGAATGCAAGTGGTATATTTATCTAATTTGTTGAGTGTGCATTAATTGTGGGCTTATGGAAGGATTAATGGCTTAATTTGATATGTTGTGCTATTCACTAGGTTGACTAGACAATATATGCTTACTTGGTCATCCATGCCAATATTTCAATTAATGGCACGCACTTTCATTTACAACACACAATCCCCTTAATCCGTCAAATATTGAATGTCTAGGAAGGTAATGCTTAGTGGTGAACTTTATGATCCAAGACTCATCTCTCATATTCTCTACACCTTATTTGTTTTAGTTGTTTTACATTGCATTTATTTAGTTTAAATTGTAGTATAATTCAACCAACAAACCATCTTTTGATCATTCGACCTGCTAATCTAACAAATTGATTCCAAAACACACTTTCTTTCCCTTGGGACGATCCCTGCTTACTCTAGCTACTTTTATAGTTAGTAGTGGCAGTGGCATTCTATAAATTCAAACTTGGCCATACTACACACTTTATTGTGCAATTTGGGAGCACACGACCTAGGCCACACCAAGTTTTGGTGCCGTTGCCGGGGATTAGGCAATGCCGTATTTTGGAAACAATTAGGAATTAATACTCTTTTGATCGTGTTTTTATTTTATTTTATTTTATTTTACTTTGTTTACTTATTGTGTTTGTTTTTTATTGGGTAGGTGCATTGAGCCAAGGGAAGTGAAGCAAAGGGAAGTTCTAAAGCAAGGAAGCAAGTTAAGCTAAGCTAAGCAAAATCATAAAACGCTAAAAATAAAAAAAATATTTTGCAAGGCATAGCAAAAAAAATTGAAAACTAATTTGAAGTTGCTTAAGGACCTTTTGTGAGCTTTTCTAACTCTCTCTCTAGTTAAATCGTCAGCCCGCGTGGTGGCAATTTATAAATTCTTAGATAAATCGTGAGCCCGCGTGGAGGCAATTTATTTTTCTTGCATATTGTTGAAAGCATGGGAGTATGGGTTTGTTGTTAATTGCTTTGTGTTGCGAAGGAGGAGTGCTAGTTTTTGTTGATTTTGTTGTTGTGTTGTTTAAAGTTTTGTGCGGTCTTTTCCCTACTTTTCATCTTGACCACTCCAATGGAAAATTTAGAGGGTAATCTTGGTTATTTAGACCCGGATTTCATGGAACATCTTCCTTTTAACCAATTTCCTCCCGGAGTTTAAGCTCCAATTTCTCCAATGATCCTTCGTGATCATTACAATTTCCATGAATACCATGCACTGACTTGTGTCATGCTTCCTAATTTTGGGGCCAATTAATATGAAATTAAGCCCGAGACTATTCAAATGTGTCCACTTTTTTGTGGCTTAGATGATGAAGAACCATAGAAACATCTTGATGATTTTCTTGAAATATGCTCCACCGTGAAATACATGAATGTCTTAGAAGAAGTTCTTAGGTTTTTCCTCTTTCTCTTTACTCTTAAAAATAAGGCAAAACATTGGTTCAACAATATGAGGGCAAATTCAATAACTTCTTGGATACAAATGCAAAATGAATTTTTAAAAAATTTTTACCCCGTAAGTTTGACCAATTCAATGAGAACCGCCATTAGAGAATTTTCTCACGGGGAAGGAGAACTTTTGTATGAGGCTTGGGAAAGATTGAATGATTTGCTAAAGAAATGTCCACATCATGGCATTCCAAAATGGCAAGTGGTTCAATATTTCTACGAAAGCTTATCCGACATTCACAAGGACATAGTTGATACATCATGTGGAGGTTCATATTTTGGGAAACATAAAGATGATGTTTGGCACCTTTTTGAAAATATGAGTGAAAATTCATTGCATAAATATCACACTTCTCGGGTGAGTCATGATTCTAATGAAAAAAAGAAAAATTTGAGTGTGTCAAATTGAAAGTCCAATGGAGATTGTAGCCGAGGTCAAAACTCTCACTAAAAGACTTGATCAATTTTTATTGAGTCAAAAACCGGCTACTCAATCATCTCATTTTCATAGTTATCATCCTTATCATTCTTGTAAGCCTTGCATAACATGTTCAAGTGTATTTCATACTACTTTTAATTATCCCCATGGACATGTGCTTGATGAACACTATGAACAAGTCAATGTTACATTTGCTCACCCTCATTCAAATGCTTATATTCTGGCGTGGAGTGAATATTCAAGTCCTTTTCAAGCTAAAAATTTTCAAAGTCGGTATGTTCCTCCTCATCAAAGAAATGAAGGTTCTCAAGGATTTGTTTCATCTTCTTCTTATCATCAAAGAATGAATCACTATTCTCATCCTCAAGTGTATGATTCTCAAATTTGCCCTCATCATCCTCGTGCAGTTTCTAGTAATTCCACATTTGAAGATAAGGTTTTGGTGGCTTTGGGTAGTTTGGAAATGAATACTAAATTATTACATTTTTGTCAATCAATATCGAAGCTTGAATCCCAAATTGGGATGATAGCTAATTCCTTGAATGAAAGAGAAATTGGTAAACTAACTAGCCAACCCGAAAGAAACCCAAAAGCCCAATACTTTGTGGAAGCGAATCCTACATCGGGGTACCCTTCCCAAGAGCAAGTGTAAGCCATTACCACTTTGAGAAGTGGTAGGCAAATTGATAATAGGGTTGAAAAACCAAGTGACGATAGTGAACTGGTGCAACCCAAAGTTAGTACCCGTCCCATTTCTTATCTTTCTCCTACTTCCTTGGAAGAAAATGTTCCCATTAAGAATTCTCAATCTTCTTCATCATCTCCTCAAGTTGCAAAATCTTATGACCTAAAAGCTCCATTTCCATATGCTTTGAGAGAGACTTCGCCTTTTGGGAGGCAAGAAGGAAAAATCCATGACAATGGTGGTGTTTAAACAAGTTAACGTCAATCTTTCTCTCTTGGATGCAATTAGGCAAATTCCACCTTATGTAAAAATTTTGAAAGACCTTTGCACACAAAAGAGAAAGAACAAGGGACAAGGCTCTAAAAAAGTGTTCCTCACGGAGCAAGTGAGTTCCATCATTCAACATAACACTCCACCTAAGTTCAATGATCCCGGTGCTCCGACCATCTCATGTGTGATTGGAAACCATGAAGTTCGTAGAGCTCTTCTTGACTTAGGAGCGAGTGTTAATTTGATTCCTTACTCCATTTATGTCCAGCTAGGTTTGAATGATTTGAAGCCAACCTCGGTGGTGCTTCAATTAGTCGATAGATCCTTCAAAACACCTAGAGGTATGGTTGAGGACATACTCATCAAAGTTGACAAGTTCTATTTCCCGGTTGATTTTGTGGTTTTTGATACCGAACCGATTTCCAATCCTACCAACCATATCCCAATCATCTTAGGAAGGCCATTTCTTGCCACTATGAATGCAACCATTAATTGTAGATCCGGTGTTATGGACCTTTCTTTTGGTAACATGATGGTTAAGCTTAATGTCTTCAATGCGAGTTGACATCCTATCAATAAAGACAAGTGTTGTCTCATAGATGTCTTGGATGAAGTTGTCGAGGAGTCCACTCCTTCCATGATTATGAAAAAACCAACCGAGGACAATATTTCATCTCTCCTTTCCGAGAATTCTCTTACATCTTGTCTCCTTGAAATGTATGGGAATTGTGGGTTCGATAATGAGGGATCAATGAGTGAGGTAAGCAATTTAATGGAATCCGTTGCAAGCTTGGATTTTCCACCTTGGAAAGCTCCAAAAGAACCTCTTCTTCCACTCTCCAGCACTCCACCTGTTCCATCTTTAATCTCCCCACCTACTTTTGAGCTTAAAACTCTTCCTTATAATCTTAAGTATGTCTTCTTAGGCCCGAAAGAGACTCTTCCGGTCATCATTTCTTTAAGTCTTGAAGAAGACCAAAAGAATGATCTTTTAAATGTGCTTAAAGAAAATAAGAAGCTATTAGATGGAGTGTGGTGGATCTAAAGGGAATTGACCCTTCCATTTGCATGCATCGCATTCTCATGGAAGAGGATGAGAAACCTTTTAGAAATGCCCAAAGGAGATTAAACCCAAACATAAAAGAAGTGGTTAAGAAGGAAGTTGTAAAGCTTTTAGATGCCAGTATAATTTATCCAATCTCTGATAGCAAATGGGTGAGTCCAACTCAAATAGTTCCCAAGAATTCGGGTGTATGCATTGATTACCGGAAGCAAAATGCCACCACTAGAAAAAATCACTTTCCTTTGCCATTCATTGATCAAATTCCAGAGAGATTGGCCGGGCAACAATATTATTACTTTCTTGATAGCTATTCGGGTTACAATCAAGTAGCCCTTGACCCTTAGACCAAGAGAAAATCACATTTACTTGTCCTTTTGGCACATTTGCCTATAGACGGATGCTATTTGGTATGTGCAATTCCCTTGCCACATTTTAAAGGTGTATGATGTCAATTTTCTTGGACATGGTAGAAGAGTATCTGGAAGTGTTCATGGATGATTTTTCGGTCTTTGGGTCTTCTTTTGATGCATGCCTTAAAAATTTGTCTTTAGTGCTTAAAAGATGCCACGAAATAAACCTCTTTCTTAGCTGGGAAAAGAGCCATTTCATGGTTCAAGAGGGGATTGTTTTGGGAAATTTCATCTCAAAATGGGGTATCGAGGTTGATAAAGCAAAAGTTGAGCTCATTTCTGAATTGCCTCCACCTTCCACGGTGAGAGAGGTCCACTCCTTTCTAGGTCATACCGGCTTCTATCGCCACTTTATCAAAGACTTTAGCGAACTTGCTAGACCCTTATGCAATCTTCTTGCCAAGAAGACCCCTTTTGTTTTTTACCAAGCATGCCTTGATGCTTTTCATACACTCCGTGGCTTACTGTCATCTGCTCCTATAATGCAATCTCCCAATTGGTCATTACCTTTTGAGATTATGTGTGATGCTTCTGATTATGCAATGGGAGCAGTTTGGGGACAAAGGGTAGGTAAACTTCCATGCACCATATACAATGCAAGCAAGACTTTTTTGGGAGCTCAATTGAATTACACTCTATTACCGAGAAAGAATTACTTGCTGTAGTGCACACTCTTGATAAATTCCGGTCCTACCTCTTAGGGTCAAAAGTCATTGTCTATTCTGATCATGCTACTTTGAGGCACCTTTTGACTAAGAAAGAAACTAAACCTCATCTAATCAGATGGATTTTGCTTCTTCAAGAACTTGATTTCGAAATCAAGTATAAGAAAGGCACTGAAAATGTGGTTGCTGATCATCTTTCAAGGTTAATGGTAGAATTTTCCCCAAGCCCGCCAATTCGTGATTCATTTCCGGATGAACAACTCTTCTATTGACCTTAAGGATTTCATCCAATGACAATCTAGGTGTTTTGATGATAACAAACCATTAATGGTGTTTATGGATTAATGTTCACATTGAGTGTTGTAGATGATTCACTTTCAAAGAAGAACCTCATTGAAGATCATAAAGACCATTCCAAGAATTCCATTACTTAAGATCACATCTATGGAAAGCAAAGGAGACAAAGAAAACATGAAGTTGCAAGGAACCATCCAAAGATAGATTGGACATCAATGATCAAGAAAGCAACTTAAAGAAAGGAAGAATACCTCAAAGTCTAAAAGTTCATGAACAAAGCTTGAAGAAAGGGGTAGATAGCTTGGTGAGTGCTAGCTTTAATTGTAATGTTATTTTTGAAGTAACTTCATTTGAAAGATCATCTCTATAGGATCATGCTTATCATCATTATCATTCATATGTTCCTATAGCAATAGACTATGCACTTCATTCATATATAATTGACATATGGAGTCTTTGCTAAAGAATGAGTTAATTTAAGCTTGATAAGCTTTGAAAGATGTCATCACTTAAGCTATAAATGCTAGGACCATGCACATCAATTATATGATTTATTTTGGTCTCTAGAAAGTAAAAGTAAGGCATTAAACTTAATATTTCATCTTTAAAGCCTTCGTTACCATGAATTGTTAAATGACTCTAGGACACAATGCACTTGTTTTTTAACATTCTTATATGTCCCTAGACCCTTAGAAACTGGACTTGAACTAAATTGAACCATACATCAAAGTCCTAGGTTCTAGAAAGATGGCTATCTCATAAAAAGCAATTTTCAGCCCATAAAATTTTCAGACCAGCCTGTACTAAAACTGCTATAACTATTTTTGTAGTTGGAGTTTTTAAGTAAGGCTAGGTGCATTAGAAAGCTGACTTCGAGCTATTAAGTTTAGACTCAAATTTCACCTAAAAAGGATTTGAATTGAATGAGATATGAGCATCACAATATGCATGTTTCTGGTCTGCAAAATTTATGACCTGGTTGCACTAAAACGGCTATAACTATTTTTGTGGTTGGAATTTTTGAGTAAGGCCAGTGGTGTTAGAAAACTGACTTCAAGGCAATGAATTTGGACTCAAATTTCACCTCATTTGGAGTTAAATGGACTGAGTTATGTCCATTTGAAGTCATGCTCTTTTCTGTCCAGTAGAAAAATTTCAAGAGGAAGTTTGTTCATGTCGACGCCTACTAAGCTCATGTCAACCAGTATCTAGGCAGTAGCAAAATCTCAAAAAGAAGGTTATTTACGTCGATTGGTTTGTAGCATACATCAATTGGTTTAGGAAGAAAATGTCAACCGGTTTGTAGCATACATTAACCGGTTCATGCAAAGAGGTCAACCGGTTTATGCCACATGTCGACCGGTTCTAGTTGATTTGCAGATTTCAAACTGCAATGGCTCTTTAACCCTTTGGGACTTTACCATTATGCCCCCAAATGGCTATATTCTTCTAAGGGCCTATAAATACACATTGTATGCACATTGTGGGCATGCAAGAGAACCAACAGAGAGACCTCCCTTTGGGGATGGAAATAGTCTATCATTTTGATAGAAATATCTTCTAGGAATCACCATGAAGCATTCATTTGATATCATTCATGTGATTCATCTTGCAAACTTAGAGTTGAGCTTTCATTTGATTATTTCAATTGTAACTCTAAGTATGAGAGCTTTGATTTGTATATTTGTCTATTTGAGAGACATTCATTGGAAGCTTCATTATATATCCATTCTTGAGAGAAGAATACCAAGAAGTTCTCTTTGCAAGGGAAAACTTGTTTCTCTTTCTCAACCCATAAAAGAAAGAAGGTGTTTCTCAAATGAGAGCATTTGGTAGAGCTCTCCACCCATAAGAGTGAGCAATAGTTTCTTCTTATCCGTCAAAAGAAAGAGAAGAGAGATGGCTTCAATATAAGGTCGGTTCTTCACCCACAAGCAAAAACATGTAAAGGTTTGCTCTCCACCCATAAGGAGGAGCCATAGTGGAATCCTTGAGAAGTTTTCTCAAGGTATGGACGTAGGCCGAGGTTGTGCCAAACCATGTACATCGTGTGTCCCTTGGTTTGCATTTTCTTTTCTCTCTAATCTCTACTCTCTTTACATTTGATTGCATCTTTATTTGCTCAGTCTTTATATATCAAATGTTTAGTCTATCTTGAGTAGAATGAGTTATATATAAATCAATTAACTAGTATGTGAAGCTCAATTGATTATATGAGGAAGGATTGAATGAATGCTTGGATTAAGTTGAATGAGTGATTGATTTTAGCTTAAACTATATGTTTTATAGTTGATTTATATATAGCTAAAATGATATTGCATACCAAGTGTTTGACAAAATGCATATTCAACACATCCTTCATCTTTAGAGTTTATATGTACACCAAGTGTTTGATAATTTGCTATAAACTATATGATAATATGTTTCATGACATTTGCACTTTGAATATTTATCACATTAATATTATGCAAATGCTAATTCTAAATGATTAGTTGAATTGAATGCATTGAAGCTTAATGGAATTCATTTATTTGAATCAATGATAATCACACTTAGTTGCATAACTAATTAGCATGATTCAATATACAAAATGAATTAGTCATTTGCTAAAGTAGTCACCTCATGTGCAGCAAGCTCATTGTTTTACATTCTAAATTAAGTGATATCTATACTACAACTCACTAGAAAATCATTCATCACAATGAATTATATTTGGCTCTAAAGTATAGAGACAAATAAAAGGAGCCGAGAAGCTAAATCGAAAAAGTTTCATAGTTTGCCAATGACCCTATTCACCCCCCCTCTAGGGTCATTACTTGGGTAACATCTTCCAAATTTCATGGACAAATGCCTTGGTTCACTGACATTGTAAACTTTCTTGCAATTGGGAAGCTTCTAACTAATTGGTCAAGGCAAGAAAAGAACCGTTTCTTTGCCAACATTCGGAATTACTATTGGAAAGATCCTGTCTTGTTTCGATATTGTCCGGACAAACGTACAAATGGACAAATGCCTTGGTTAAGGCAAGAAAAGAACCGTTTCTTTGCCAACATTCAGAATTACTATTGGAAAGATCCTGTCTTGTTTCGATATTGTCTGGATCAAATAGTGAGAAGATGTATTCCGGAGAGTAAGGTACCAAGTGTCCTTGTGTTTTGCCATATCCTTGAATATGGTGGTCATTTCAGTGCAAAGAAGACTGCCTTGAAGGTTTTTCAAAGTGGGTTATTTTGGCCCACCATCCATAGAGATGCATACAATTTTTGCAAGGAGTGTGAGTGTTGTCAAAAGATGGGATCGATGTCAAGGAAAGATATGATGCCCTTGACAAACATTCTAGTTGTCGAAATCTTTGATATATGGGGCATTGATTTCTTGGGTCCTTTTCCTTATGCCCTATGGCTTTCAATTCATTTACTTTCCGTTGACTATGTCTTTAAGTGGGTGGAGGCTTGTGCTACCAAAACAAATGACCACTCCGTGGTTGTTCAATTCATTAAATCGAATATTTTTCACTCGTTTTGGTATGCCAAGAGCAATGATTAGCGATGAAGGAAAGCATTTTTGCAATCAATTTTTGAAACAATTATTCCTAAAGTACTCCATCTCACATAAAGTCGCCACCCCTTATCATCCTTAAACAAGTGGGCAAGTAAAAGTTTCAAACCGAGAAATTAAACACATTATTGAGAAAACAATGAACACAACCCGGAAAGATTGGTCACGAAAATTAAATGATGCCTTATGGGCTTACTGGACGGCATATAAAACTCCAATTGGCATGTCTCCTTATAGACTTGTATATGGAAAGCCTTGCCATTTTCCGGTTGAGCTAGAACATAAAGCTATGTGGGTGGTTAAAAAGCTCAATTTTGACCTTGACAAAGCCAGAGAGAATCGTTCACTTCAATTGAATGAGTTGAAAGAGTTGAGACATAATGCTTATGATAATGCCAAACTTTACAAAGAAAGAACCAAAGCTTTTCATGATAAACACATTGTAAAGAAATCTTTTGAACCCGGACAAAAAGCATGGCTCTTCAACTCTAGGCTTAAACTCTTTCCCAGGAAGTTGCGTACCAAATAGGAAGGCCCATATGAAATCATTTCTATTGCGCCCCATAGGGCAGTTAAGATAAAAAGCTTAAAAGTTGGCACCACATTCAAAGTAAATGGGCAAAGGTTAAAGCCCTAGATTGAAGGGCAAGTTTTTCAAAGACATATGGAAGTCGCCCTCTTGGTGGATCCTATCTATGAAGAAATCTAGAGTCTCACTCATTTTTTTTGTTTTCATCATTGTAGACTTGCTTGATTTAGTTGTGGTCTCATCTCAAAAAGGGTTTCTTGGTTGTTCGATCAATCACAAGGCTGTTACGATCGATCGAACCTCTCTGCAGACGAAAATCATCTCTCTGTCCCACTGTTCAAACTTTTTCTGTAGAAAATCAAGTCTCTGTCCCATCGTTCGAGATTCTCTGCATATTTTCAGGTCTCTGTCCACCGTTCGAACTTTATGCCCGATCGATCCAAGTAATCTTCGATTGATCTGGTTGACCCTTGATCGATCTCAATTCTGTACTTAAAATTTTTTTTGAAGCTCTGCATATTTCATCTCTCTGTCCAATCATTCGAAGTTGTTTACAAGTTATCAGGTCTTTGATCGATCGAGGTTTGATCAATCATCATCCGATCGTTCAGAATTCAAAAAAAAAAAAAAATTTCTTCCAAAGTGGCATTCCGTCTTGCTAGAGACATTAAACTTAGGACCCATATGACACATTGTGTCTTTTATCTCTTGTATAATCCATGTTCATTTTCATTTTTATTTCTTTATTTTTCTTACATTTTGTTTCATTGTTCATACTTCTACAAAAAAAAAAAAAAAATTTCACCATTGTGCCCTTATGTGTAGTCATGCATACTTTTATGCTAGGGCTTGATCTCATATCTCTCTTTCATCTTGTGTTATATTGCCTTAGAATGCATGATTTGATTATTCTTATCCCATTTGATATTTGATGTGAGTTTGTTAGTGTGGTTATTCAAATAAGTTGTTGATTCTAAGTTTGGGGGAGACCTTTTTCATATTGGATCATTGCCGGGCTTCATGCTTTCGCCAACACGGTATACTCTTTCCATCTTTTCCATTCTTCTCATTGCACATTGAGGATAATGTGCGGTTTAAGTTTGGGGGTAAGGTGTCTTTGTTGCCTTCTACTTAAAGTTGAGTTTTAAATGCATGATTAAGATTGGAGATCCATGTTAGCTATGATTTGATCTTTCGACGACCATAATACTTAAAATTTAAAAATTGCTTGACTTGAGAGTCCAATACTCCTATGTTAGCTATAATTTTGATCTTTCGAGGACCATGATACTTAAAATTTAGAAATTGTTTAACTTGAGAGTCCAATACTCCTTGTATGCCTTGTGGATGCCATGTAGGAGTAAATTTTTCGAAAGATTGATATCTTGCTTGCACTTGTGGTCCAAATCATCTTGATTTTATGATCGTTTTGATTGTGTTGTAACGGGCTTCAGTTGTCGATGGAGTCACTGGCTTGGTTACATGGCATGGAGCTCGAGTAACCAAGGTGGAGCCTTGGAGGTTTGACTAATCGAGTAGCGCAAAGTGTAGACAATCAGAGTTTTGCAGGAGAATCGTCAAGATTGAAGCTGCAAAGAATTGCCTTATCAATGTTGTGGAAGCGATGATTGGCTGACTGAAATTTAGTTATTTGCACACTTCTGCTGCCCTAATAAATTGGTATTAGAGTTTTCGGTTCGAAACAAGGATGTCGTCTAAGTTTTTGGAAAACGAGAAGTTTAACGGCAAAAATGATTTCAACTTGTGGCGGGTTAGGATTTAGGCTTCGTTGGTTCAATAAGGGTTATCCAAGGTGCTGAAGGGGAAGGATGCACTGCCAAAAAAGATCAAGGACAAAGATAAGGTTAAGGAGAAAACACACAGTACAATTTTGTTATGCTTGAGTAACGAGGTTCTGTGAGAGGTTGCTGGAAAGACTACGGCGGATGGGCTGTGGCAAAAGTTGGAGTCCCAGTATATAACGAAATCTCTTGCGAATTGCTTGTATCTAAAGAAGCGGTTGTTCACTCTTCAGATGCACGAAGAGTCGTCTCTGAAAGACCCATCTTGACGGGGAAAATAGTATCATCATGGATTTTAATAATATTGATGTCAAGATAGAGGATGAAGATCAGGCTATTATTCTGTTATGTTCTCTACCACCTTCATATGAGAACTTTGTCGATACAATGATGTATGATAGAACTGTTTTGTCCCTCTAAGACGTGAAGACAGCTCTAAATTCTAAAGAGTTGCAGAAAATGACGTTTAAGAGCAATATAGAAAGTTCGGCAGAGGGGTTATTTGTATAAAGAGAGACTGGGATTCGTACAGAGACAGAGTGAGGGACTGAAATCTTGTAATCTCTGATTTTACACATAGTGAAAACATACCCTATTAAGGACTTCCTCTTATCAAGATCTCCAGCATAATCTGAATTAACATATCCAGCAACACTCCCACACGTCGCTGCCATTGTCATAGACTAACCCAACATCTGCAGTGCCTCGCAAGTATCATATCCTTATACTAGTGCAGTTGGTAGCCTTATGTATGCTATGGTGTGTACTAGGCCAGACATTTCACATGTAGTTAGTGTAATAAGCAGATACATAGATAGACCTGGGAAGCTCCATTAACAGGCTGTGAAGTGGATATTACGATACTTGCAGATGTTGGGTTAGTCTTTGATAGAGGCAGTGACTTGTGTGGGAGTGTTGCTGGATATGTTGATTCGGATTATGCTGGAGATCTTTATAAGAGGAGGTCTTGACAGGGTATGTTTTCACTCTTTGTGGGAGTGTGATCAGTTGGAAAGCGACTTTGCAGCTCGTAGTTGCATTTATGTTTTCATTCTTTGATAAGAGGAGATCTTGGAAAGCGACTTTGCAGCTCGTAGTTGCATTGTCTACTACTGAGGCTAAGTATATGGCAGCTACAGAGGCAGTGAAAGAAACTATGTGGTTGAGAGGCTTGGTTGGTGATTTGGGCTTGCAGCAGGATGATTTGACTGTGTTTTGCGATAGCCAGAGTGGCATACATTTGATTAAAAATCAGATGTTCCATAAGAGGACCAAGCATATTGATGTTACGTTTCACTTCATCAGAGATGTGGTTGCACAGGGTGCTATTGTAGTGAGGAAGATTGGGACAGCAGAGAATCCGGCAGATATGATGATTAAGGTCATTCTTACACTTAAGTTCAGACACTATCTGGACTTGATTGGTATATACAGTTATTAAGGCCCTTAAGGGCATGTGAAGGCGGCCAAAGGAGTAGCTGGATGGAATTTGAGCTAAGGTGGAAATTATTGGAATTTGTGTCTTAAATTCCTATTCTAATTATGTTTTAGAGTTGTATTCTGTTTGGTAATTTGTTATATGGTAAGTCTTGGCCTATAAGAAATTGTAATCCTTGTCCAACAAGGAATTGGGTTTATAATTCTATAAATAGATACATAGGCTTTGGGTTGAGACTTATGAGATTAAGAGAGATGTAGTCTCATGAGGGAGTCGATATGCAGAGGTAGTTTATAGGTTGATAAAGTAGGAAAAACACTGGTGACACTGTTAGCGAGGAGATAGGCTCGTGGAGTGGTACATAGTGAAAAGACATGTATGTGGAATTGGTATTCTATTGTTATAATATCTCTACGAATCATAGTGGAATCTCTTCTTATCCATGGACGTAGGCCGGTTTTGGCTAAACTATGTATATCTTGTGTTTGTATGTGATTGCTTTGTTGGTTATTTATGTTTCACGCGCTTCCGCTGCCCCAACACCATCTACAAGAAGTTTTGAGAGCTCTTCTCCAAATGAAGCTTTACATGAACTTGAAGAAGTTTTCCTTTATAATGCCAAGTGTTGTGTTTTTAGGATTTGTTATTTCATCCAAAAGGATAGAAGCTGATCTTGATAAAGTAAAGCCGATCACAAATTGGCCGGTTCCCACCATATTGAATGAAACACGAAGTTTTCATAGGTGGTTATCATTCTATCAGCGTTTTATTAAAAAAAATCAGCACAATAATGAGCCCTATCCCCAATTGTATAAGGAAAGGTCAGTTTGGTTGGACAACTATAGCAACATAGGTGTTTGAAGAAGTGAAGAAAATAATGACTGCATCTCTCTATTTTACTACACCTGAAATTTTAAAAATTGTTTGAAGTAAAATGTGATGCTTCACATGTTGGAATTGGATGCGTCCTCAGTCAAGGACATCCAATTGCATATTTTAGTGCGGAACGAATGAAATAAAGCAAAAGTATTCCACTTATGACAATGAATTTTATGTTGTGATTCAAGCAGTTAATTACTGGCATCAATATCTTCTTTTCAAGGAGTTTGTGTTATATTCTGACCTCAAGGTGCTCAAATACATTAACTCCAAAAAGAACGTAAGCCACTGACATGGGAATAAGGTTTCATTTTTGCAAAGTTGTTTGTTATAAGGAATAAAACTTGTGTTGAGAATAAGGCAATCGATGCACTTAGTTGGGTCCCTCACATTATTTATTCTATGGTTGTGGAAGTTCTTGGTTTCGATATGCTTAAAAGTGATACTTATCTTGCACCAATTTTAGCATTATAAATGCTGATTTGATGGCCAGAAAGTAGGGTAAATATTGAGTATTTGTTGCATGATGGCTATCTTAAAGGTGCTTATAGGAAATTTAACTCAGAGTATTAGCCGATACAAAATTCCTTAGAAATTTAGCTCCACTATATATGTGTTTGACCTACCAAAAGACATAGGTATAAGTAAAGTCTTCAATGTCGAAGATCTCACCCTACATTCGAGTCATGTTGATGATCTTATTACTTGCCTTCCACCAGCCTAATGTTTAAAGGAAGAAATTGTTGATCACCAACTTGTTTCAATAAGAGGAGGTTCAAATTATTTTCTAAATGGATTACATATCCACTTTTGAGTGCACGTGGATTACCAATAATGAGTTCGAACACCTATCTCCTCACTTTTATAAGAAATTTCATGCCTTTTCCTCGTCGAGTTTTTCTAAGCCAGGGAGGATTGAGGATTCACTAGGCCTGCCATTAAGCCTTTTGTCAAGCTCAAAATTGGAAATGGTCGCAATTCAAATTTTTGGTTTGACAGTTGCTCCTTGCTTGGCCCACTGCACCTTCAAGTCTCATTACAGCAACGAATCTACTTTACATCTGACTCCAATATTACTCTCAATACCTTTATTGAAGGTTCGTCATGGGTATTTCCCCCTTCAATCACAAGAATCATCCTTAAAATAGGAACCCAGTCTCATTTCCCATCCCCTATTCCAATGGGCCTTACGTAATTTGGTCATAACCATCCCCTTACTCACACTCTAGGAATTTCTCTATTGCTCACACTATGAAATTCCTCCAGTATAACATTCTAACACACTAATGGCCTTATGTAATTTGGTCCACCGCTAAACATAATTTCATACTTTGGATGGATTGCCACATTCGATTATCTACCCTGGACTGTAAACTCATGTTACATCGGCAGATGCCTAACCTTTGCTCATTTTGTTCAGCAAGGCCATAAGCTATTGATCATATGTTTTCTCAATGCACTTTCCTCAGGCCCATTTGGTCCTTTATTCAATCGATATGTGCATTCTACACACTACCATTATTGTGGTTAAAAATGGTGGGTTGGGCATCTCAACACTAGAAAGTTAAATCTTCCAATATAGTTGTTTACAACCTATGCACCGAACAAAATAAAAGACCCTTCCAAGGAAAATTACGATCTGCTTCCTCTGTCTTCCAATGGACCCTTGCTTTAGTAAGATTGAAACATATGTCTTTCTCGTTTGTTAATTCTTCAATCGCCAGATGCATTGTTTCAAAATGTGAACTCCTTGCTTCTATAATTTGTCCCTACCAATGCCCCAGACTAATCGAATTACAAGTGATGCAGCACAAATGCAAGAGGATTTTCTTTAAACAATTGAAGATCTTCAGAAGATTAGATTGAAATTGCGTTAATAGGGGCACCATTGTTCATGGGTCATAAATCTGTTTTAATTTTATGTTTAGTGTTTGTCTTACCCTCTAGTTAAGATATTATTGCTATTTTGGTTTTATTTTGTAAGTCATGTGACTATTTAAGGTATGTTTTGTCATTTTTAGCTCTTTATTCTACTGGACAAAATACTAGCCTTTAAATTACATTTATTTAAAGGTCTATGGTTAAATCTTTTCTAGGGTATCCCTTGTGTCTTATAAAATGGTTGTTCCAAGTTGTAATCATCAGTTTTTTGGGCTTATTGTCAACATATATTATTTGTTACTGCAGCTTTTACCTCTCCATTCTTTTGGGATTGAGTTATGGGTGTTTAAGCTATTTTTATAGCTTGAATTATCTCTTTGTTTTCCCTTCTTCAGATTTATTTCTTTTCTTTTAAAGCTGATTGCATTAGTTGGTATTCGAGTAAGTTTTGGTTTAGTGTTTTGTGTTGGGATATTAGATATCCTTGTTAGGTTTTGCAACATGCCACCAAGGAGAACAAATCCACTTCGCAGACCAGCCGTTCGGCCTCATCAAGGCGCAACTGTTAATCAATAAGAAGTGCTTCCCATGATAGAAGATCTAAGAACGTAGATTGAAGCTTTAGCCCTGCGTTTTTGTTAATCCTTTTTGCAGAAACGCAGCACCCGAATCAACACCTATTCCATTTGAAGAAAGGCATTGGCATGGTGGTTTTAAGGTGGAAATTCCTAAATTCGCAGGATATCTTGGTGGTGGAGAACAACCACAAAAAGAGGAACCAAGTTATCATAATGATGAGGAGTCCAATGGGAACAATCTTTTCAGTCATGAGGAATCATGGTTTGAAAGGTTCCATCATGATTCCAAGAATGATTCAAAAAATGATGAGTCATGGTGTTCGTAACATCAGCTACCATATAACCATTTGTTGACTGGAGCAACTCTTTAATTTTTGATGAAGAACTGCACATTGAATCTATGGATTGGGATCAATTAGCAATCTTTGGTAAGGAAACTACAAAAGAAGAATTACAAAATGAAGGAGACTATGAGAATGTGGCAGTAGCAAAAGCAATGGAGAACAATGAAGTATTTAACCTTTTATCAACTGAAGTTTTGAAAAAATACAAGTCCAATCATTGGTTGGTGTTTGAATATTCGAGCACTAACAATGGATTTCCCTTTTATGATATAATTTGGAGTGAATTCTTGGAACACACTACAACTACTAGGCGGTTGGTGGAGGAAAAATTGAAGTTGATTAAATTTTTACTGGAGGATACGCGTTCCACTGAGTTTTGCAAATCTACCTAACTGCGAAGAAAATCCAGAAAAATTCATGTTTATTATGTAAACATATTATATGTTAGTATAGGAAGATTATTGTATTTGGTTCGAGTTCGGAAAAGAAAAAAGAAATGATGGAACTACATGCTCAGATTCTTTATTGATCGTGGACATTTGCTTCTAACTTGAGGACGAGTTTTCTTTCACCTAGAGGGACTGATGCTGCGCAAATGCAAGAGGATTTTCTTCAAATGGTTGAAGATCCTCAGAAGATTAGATTGAAATTGCATAATAGGGGCACCATTGTTCATTGGTTTTAAATCTGTTTTAATTTTATGTTTAATGTTTGTCTTACCCTCTAGTTTCGGTGTTATTGTTATTTTGGTTTTATTTTATAAGTCATGTGCCTTTTAAGTAAGTCATATGACTATTTAAGGTCTATTTTGTCATTTTTAGCTGTTTATTCTGCTAGACAAAATTTAGCCTTTAGATTACATTTATTTGAGGGGCTAAGCTTAAATCTTTGTTTGGGCATCCCTTGTGTCTTGTAAAAGGGTTGTTTTACGTTGTAATCAACAGTTTTTTTTTGGCATATTATCAATATATACTATCTGTTACTGCAGCTTTTACCTCTCCCTTCTCTTGGGATTGAGTTGTGGGTGTTTAAGCTATTTTTTTTTAGCTTGAATTAGCTATCTATTTTCTCTTCTTCGGATTTATTTATTTTCTTTTAGAGCTGATTGCATTAGCAAGGAATTCTCATGCTTCGTCATTGAAACCACCGGATTGAATTGATGGACCAACTTTTTGAATTTTTATCTTTTGGTTGGGCTTATTGCTCGATGTTTTATATATTCTGAAAGTCCATGGTCTTTATGGGTAAATCCCATTTATGGGTTTGTATAGTTTACTTACATATATACAATTAACCTTTCAAAAAAAAAAAAAAAGGTAAAAAAACCTTTTAAAGGTGTATAAATGGCGTGTAAAATAGATAACTAAGGCTCAAGCCTTAACTTGGCATATGCTAGATGATGGCGAGTCCACTTGGAATCTTGAATTATGATGCAATTAAGCCGATTTTATTTGTTTTTATTAATGTTATTAAGTCATTATCTCAATTATGAGGTAAGTATATACGTCATTATTTAACAAAATCCTACAAAGTGATGGGGGGTATAATCTTGATTGAATCAGTGAATGAATAAATAATCAAATGTCTAACGAAATTTCATTGTGAATGAATCACAAATTATGGAGGTGTGAGACCTTCATTAAATGTTGATGCCTAGAATTATTGGTCTGACAGTCTGACTCCAACAGGTTTCTATTATTTTATATCCTTTCTCCCTGATTTTAAGTTTTACATTTATATTATATGTGATATTGTGACCCGAATTTGGTGTCAAGTCGTATTTGCGGGTCGTGGTCCCTGTTTAGAACTATCTTGTAGCTTGCTATATAAAGGCGCTTAGGGTTTGGAGTAGGGAGAGTGAGAACACTGACAATCATAAAAAAAAAAGAGTGAGAGCAAGAGCTAGGATTTGGGGGTTGAAACTTGTAATCTCTTATTTTTTGCATAGTGAAAACTTTCACTGGAATTTCACCGTGGATGTTGACATAACTTGCATCGAACCATGCTAAATCTTTGTGTTCTTTGTGTGCGACGTGTTTACTTTTTTTTTTTTTTTTTTTTTGTCTTAATTCATGATTTGTTCTTGGTTTGCTACATTTGTCGTAACACTGTCAAACGTCAAACTCCAACCCTGATTAGTTAAATTTCCAACCACTAAACTCTTTTATTTTCAACTATTTAAGGCTGTTCCTAACTTGTACATCATTGAGTTAAATTTGAACTAGACTTATGGGTTATTCAAGTTAAGATGTTTATGAAACAAACATAATTAAGGTTAGCCTAAACCCGTTAATGTTGTGTTAGATTTTAGAAACTCGTTAATTATGAGTTGCGTTTGTGTTATGTTGGCATGTTGTACTAAATTTTTTCACTCCTAACAAACAATAAGCAATCACACAAGGACACAATATTAAACGTTGCTCACAATTCCTAACTTTATCTACGAATGAGAACAAATTGTCCACTATCCTAAGGAAATATTGTAAATTTCCCAAATCTTTCATCTTAAATTCCTGAGCTAAGCAAGCTTTTAATCTGGACACCTCCTTAAGACCATCTCATGTTTCCACAATGTCGTTCTAAATTAAGAACAGTGATCCTGCCCTTAGTATGCTTAATGACCATGGTATGATCAAAATTACTTTGCTTGTACTCAAACTTGATCATTGCCATATAAAATCAGTCCAACTAAGCTCCCAAGGACTGTTTCATGCCATAAAATGCCTTCTTTAATTTGCATACTTTTCCTTTAGTAGTCATAGAAGAAAAGCTTGGTGGAACCTCCATGTAGACTTCTTTCTCAAGATCTCCGTGAAGGAATTCATTTTTCTCATCTAATTACTGGGGACTCCACCCTAAGTTGGCTGCACATAACAAACACACTCTGACGTAGTTCATCTTATCCACTGGTGCATATGTCTCTGGATAATCGATGACATATGTTTAGGTGAACCCTTGGTAACCAAACGTGCCATGTATCTCTCTATAGTTCCGTATGCTTTGTAGAAAAAACCCACTTTAACCCCATTTTGTTATAGTTTTTGTTTTTGTTTTTGTCAAAGTGTTACAAGCACCCATATCCCATTCTTTCCTAAAGCTTTCATCTCTTATATCGTTTATTCCTTCCACTTGGGATTCGCAAGAGCTTCTTTCCAACTCTAAGGAATAGTTATAGAAGACAAAGAGGAAATAAATGCATGAAAGGGAAAAGATAAAGGATCATAGGAAACAAGCTTAAAAATAGGATGTTGAGTACAACTGCTGATTCCTTTTCAAGCAACAATTGGAAGATCATTATTATTATGAACAATAAGAATAAAATATGACTTATCACCTTATAAAAGAGGAGGTACATTGGGTCCTAAAATCGGAGTTGGAGAGTGCAGTTGGCGTGGTGGAGGCACATGAATGGAAATTTGCTTCATTTGACATCTAGCCGATGAGTATACCTCTTCAAATCCTCCTTATCTAATCTCCTATAATCAACGTGTCCTTCACCCTTCTTCCTTATTATAATCAACGTTTCCTTTACCATGCTCCCTTATTATGAATGATGTAATCTTCCACATGTTTTTGTAAATTCCTCCTAAGATTGAGCTTGAACAGGAATAGGAATGTAAGATTGAGAATAAAAAAACTTTTCTTCCTCCACCTCCCCCTGAAAAGATGGTTTGAAGGCAAAAAGAAAAAAAAGAAAAAAAAAGGGGCTTATACTCATGAAAAGGGGCATCTAAGCTAATAAAAGCTTTTTTAGGAGGATGATAGTAGCACTTGTATCCCTTTTATGTTGCCGATTTTCTAATAAACACACATTTTACTACATTGGGATCAAGTTTCCCTCTAGGCCATTGGTGATTATGAACAAAACAAACACATCCAAAAACTCATGGAGGAAAGGAATGAATGATTTCACGAACTTGAAGTAACTCAATAGGAACCTTAAAGTCAAGATCTCTCAGAGGCATCCGATTAATGAGGTATATAGCGGTGAGAACAACATCACCTAATAAAGTCTTGAGATGACCCATGCTGAATAGTAAAAAGTGAACTACTTCGAAAAGATGGCAATTCTTCCGTTCAGCCACGCCATTCTGTGCTGGTGTATTAGAACAACTAGTTTGTTGAATAATTCCATGGTCAACTGGATATGCTTGAAAACGTTTCATTACTAGCTCTAAAAATCTTGATTTTAGCATCAAACTGAGTATATACCATCTTGTGAAATATCTTAAAACAAGGGAACTCTTCACTTTTTTGATGTAATAAGTATACCCATGTAGCCTGAGAAAAACAATCAATAAAGGTAACAAACCACCGATATCTAGAAAGAGAAACAAACTTGGAAGGTCCTCGTATATCTGAATAAACAATCATAAAAGGAGCAATCCTCCTATTATTACTAATAGTATAATAATATCTTTGATGTTTTGCAAACTCACAAGCATCTCAAATAAAATTCGCTTTGTTACACTATTTAACTGAAATAGGAAAAAGTAACTCTAATGCACTAATAGAATGACGACCTAGATACGTAAGCCACTAATGTATTTGGTGAAGTGTATGTGAATTACAAACATGAAGAGACAAATAAGAAGAAAAGTTATCACAAAAAAAAAAAGTCTCGAGTAGATATAGACCACTATGTGCCTTACCACTACTAATCGTTCTCCCCATCCCCAATTCCTGAAACATATGATGAGTACAAAAAAATGTCACAGAAAAATTTAGTGACTCAATGATTTGGCCCACATAAAGCAAATCGGTAGAAAAATTTAGAACATGTAGTATGGAATAGACGAGGAACACTAGACAAGCTCCTTTCCAGAAATAGATGACAAAGAGCCATTTGGAACACTAACCTTATCACTACCAGAACAAGAATAAGAGGAGAAAAGATTAGAAGAACCTGTTATATGATTAGAGGCTCCAGAATCAATATCCCAAAAGGGTGGAAAGACCCTAAAAACACTTGCATATATACCTTTTTTTGAGCTAAATTAAAAGAAGATGAGACTATAGTAGAAGTTAGGGCAGATGGAGTACTGAAGCGAGCCATGATGCCTCAAAGTGTCTACAATTCATCTATAATGAGATGGGTAAAGTCCCCATTGTTTGGCTTAGACGTCGTTCTGAAACTCAGACATATGAGTAAATGCCCTTGCTGAGCTAGACCATTCTCCACCTTAACCTCTAGTGGGTTTTTGGCTCCCTCGGATCAGAGACTTCCGAGGAGGTCACCCATCCTAGTATTACTCGCACACTTAACTTTGGAGTTCTGATGGGTTTACGGTTATCACAGCTTTAAAAAGCGTTGTGTCATAGAAGGGTGTGGAACCTTACATATAACACTTCACCTTCCCCAATGATGTGGGTTCCCAATGTCCTCATTGGCCACACTTCTGCCTGGGCTCTAGCTCTAATACTATTTGTAACAACCCTCACCCTACCTAGACACAATATTGTCCATTTTTGGGTCCTCCGGAATGGAGACTTCCTAGGAGGTCACCCATCCTGGTACTAATTTAGAGTAGGCACGCTTAACTTTGGAATTTTGATGGATCCATGGTTATCATGGCTTTAAAATGCGTTGTGTAATAGAAGGGTGTGAACCTGGGTTCACGGTTATCATGGTGTCATAGAAGGGTGTTGAACCATACATATAACGCTTCATCTTCCCAAGTGATGTGGGATCATGACACTCTGTAGTCTGCCAGTGTGGTAGCTCGTCTAGTGTCTTGCACCTGCCCATATCACACCCGCCCACAGAGGTCGTCACACTTTAGGCTATCCGCAGCAACCTCTCTAGAATTTTGCTTTCTAAATCAGCCACGTTAACTTTTCCTAGAGCCACGTTAGTTTTTTTTTTTTTTTTTGGATGGTAAAGCGAACACACACACACTTTTTTGCCCACATTAGGGCTCGAACCCCTCCCCTCTTCTTTAAAGATGGGGAGGTTATACCATTGGGCCAAAGGCCCTTTGGTCCACGTCAGTTTTTCCACGAGCCACGTAGGCAGCTTCTGCTTTCCAGGTTTTAGCGCTGCAGTAGCCTCTTCGGATTTTTGCACTTTAAGAATAATAATATATTTTTTTATTACCAACAACTATATTTATAACGGATATATTATAACAGCTATATTTATAATGGTTATATTTTACACCTATATTTTAACAATTATATGTTTTTATCATATATAATAACTTCTTTGCTCATCATTTGAGAATCATCACTACATTAATCTAAAAACAATACATTATATTATGGAATAAAATAGCAAAAAAAAAAAAAAAATGCAATATCCACTATCATGTGATTAAAAACAATTACAAGTAATTGAAACAATACAATATCCAAGCCCGGATTAAGTAAATAAATAGGATATGAAAACTTTTGTCGCATAGATTCCGATATCTCCCATTGTCGCATACTAATCCACTATTGCCCTTCTACTGTTGGCATCGAATTTGGATATACTAGCTTGATCTCCTTTTTCTTTTCCCAATAGTTTCTCCTGAATCTCCAGCTGTCTTGTCTTTTCTTTATCCTTTTTTCTTGTTTTTCGCATTGTTTTCACATTCGCGAGATTATCTAATTCCATCTCAATATAGGATTTAAGATCCTTAAAACTCTTTGGGAATGAACTATGCATTGAATTCAAACTCGAACTTTTATCTCGACGTTGCTACGTCACTTTTCTTCTGGGTGGTCATTTAAGCGGTTAACATTCCTCAACATTGGGTGAATCATTTTTCCGATGTTTTATGAAGATTCAACTGAATTTGAAGTTGGTGGCGTAGCTGCATGACTACATGTAGTAGATTGCATATCTGCATCATTGTCAAATCCACTCTTTCTCTTATCTTATTGTTTTGGGTTGTTATTCCCGTCTTGTTCAGCACAATGCAAATGCCATTTACTGGTATTTACAAGTAATTAGAAGTAGAATGTTTAAAATATTTACGAGTTAAATTTAATACAGTAAAAAACTAACCATATCTTCATTGTTATAGCTACTAGGGTGATTCTTATTGATTGTAGCCATGCATCCAAAAAATTTGGTCATTATTTTCTGTATGATGGACCAACGATTCATCAGACAATTTGGAACCCTGGAAGATGGACGAACAAGTTGAAGCACATAATTTTCCTTCACTCGGTCCCATAGCTTTACCCTAGTTTGGTCTGCACCTATAACTGCATCACCGGAGATGGCTAACCAAGCCTTACGTAAGGACTATATTATTTATTAACTGATTTTTTAAATAAAAAGTGGAAAAAACAGCTTTAGGGGGTAATTGGTCAGCCAAAAAGGCCTTTACTTTTGCCCCCTTTGAAAAAAAAATAAAAAATCCTAGCCATTGCAAAACAATGCCGTTTTGCTTTTTTTTATTATTTTTAATTCCACCCTAAAAAATATTTAAGTGATCGCAGGCCGGCTAGCCAGGGTAGCGAACAGGCCCACGAGAGCTAATGGGCCTGCTTCCTTTAAACGAGCCCGCTGCAGTGGGATTTTGGGCACTCTCGCTATCACCACTAGGTCAAAACCCCCACTCTTGCCATCACCACTCGGTTATTGTGACCCGCTGGTCTCTGTGAGGAATGGAAGCTAAAACAGAGTTATTCTGAGTTATAGAGTGAAACATGGCACTTCTACAACTCTCCTCATGCCCGATATATGCATAAGCTTGTCTCAAAGATGGGAAGGGATTCTTACAAAGCACCTGAATATGAATCTGATCGTACTCCATGTTAAGCCGAGCTAAAAAATTATACACGCGCTTCTTATCCAGAAGTTTTTGAAATTTGACACTATCACTAGCACATTTTGGTTCGAAGTCCTATAATATTCCAACTCTTGCCACAAGATTATTAAACTCAGATAATACTATGCAATAGTCATATCTCATTTTTTGTTTTAACGGACCTTCTTTCGTAATTCATAGACTTGTGCATCATTCCTCTAGACTAATTATGAGATACATCTGTCCAAATGTCACGGGCTGAATGAAGAAGGTATCCACGAATGATTTGTGGTTGCATGGAATGTAGTAACCCAGACATCACCTATGAATTGTCTCATACCCATTGATCATAACAGGGATAGGATGACTCTAGTTGCACTCTTCAATCAAAAAACCACACAAGCCACATGCCTGAACTGACAAACGGCGTGATCGAGACCATGCTAAGTAATTGATTCCGTCCAATGGCCAAGACACAACCTAATCCACCTTTTTTAGTACTTGTAGAGCTGCCACTGACTTCCGACATCATATGTGAAGAATAAATACAAAATCCAAAGACCAAACAACGAATCTAAAGGATGAACCCAACGAGAAATCAACCCAACAAACACATAATTACCAAACTTGAGTTGGATGCTTCAAATCATGCAACAAAATCAACACTGCTTAGTCGCATCCCTCTGTGATGGATGAAAGCAAAAAAAATCCAACAAATGAGACTCCATCAACTAACGATCCAGGGTGAGGAATTTTAAGCCCCAACATGCTAACGTCAGCACTGACGCTAACATCAGCACACTTCTAGGCCTCTTTCAACTCTTTTGAGTACCGTAGAGTCCTTATAATATTGAAACCTAGCTTTGATACCAAGTTGAAATTATATTGTAAGGTTTTGGATGATTTATGTTTGGAGAGAAGATAAAAGTAAGAGAGAAGATGACATAGTAGAAAAGAGAATAGAAGAAAGGGTTGTAGAGTAGTTCTGACACCTCTACTCCCATGTATTTATATTAGATAGAAATATAATTAGAATAATTGTGGTAAAATTCCACTGATTATGCCCATTGGTTAAATTTCACTAATTATCCCACCGATTATACCGACTAATTATGCTTATAATAGGAATATTCCAATATATTCCAATAGATGCATGATAGTCATGATTCTAAGTATGTTTGATATAAATTTTGATAGCGATTGTGAAGTATAAACAAGTCTACTTAAGGATGGTAATATTTCTTGGGATGCCTCACATAATGAATTTGTTAATTCTAAGTCTCATTGTGATGAATCTAATTTCGATTAACGTAAAACACGAAAATTCTTGTATTTGCAAATAACCCCCTTGATCTTTAAAAAAAAAAAAAAAAAAAAAAAAAAAAAAAAAAAAAAAAAAAAAAAAAAAAAGAGAAGCCCTAAACTATAAAATATAACAAATAACCTTTCTCCATCATTTAATGTGATGAAATTACATAACTAACCTTTGAATATGAGACTGAAAAATTTACTTAAAAAGTGATTTTGCAATATAAAAAAATATCCAAAATTAAGTAATATCTATTGTTGAAGCAACCCTTCTTAGAAATACTTTTGTGTAAATATATGACTTTCTCAACCTAAAACTATAAGATTCTAGAGTTGTCAGATAAATTATATCCAATGGAACTTGAATTTAGGAGATATATTTTGGAAATTGCCAATCCAAAATTCTAATTGCTAAACTAGGAAAATAGAAAATATTTTACTTAGAAAAATAAAAGCTTTGGAACAAGCTACACTGTCTATGGAGATTGCTTATTTCCATAAATGACACCAATACCTCTACGCCACTAGGTCTAATATTAGACATGGATTTGATGGGTCCAATTAGGATTGAAAGTAGAAGTGGTAAGAGGTATATTCTAGTTATAGTTGATAGTTTTTCTAGGTACATGTTGGTTGCATTCTTAGGAGAAAAATTGATGCCTTTATCAAAATAATTTGTTAAAGAATTTAAAACAAAAAAGGTCATAAAATTGACAGAATTAGAAGTGGTAATTGTAGAGAATTCCTTCGAGAATATATCGATTACTGTAATAATCTAGGAATTAAACATGAATTCTCTACAGATAAAACATACCTAAATTATAGTTGAAAGAAAAAATGAGAGTAATTCAAGTGTTTTATGCTTAACACTTGTGGTTTGACAAAACATTTTGGCCCGAAGCAATTAACACAGCATATAATGCACTAACAAGATTTTATTTGAGGCCAAGCATTGAAAAGACACTCAATAAGAAATATGGTTTAATATGAAGCCTAATCTAAAATATTTTAGCCTAATGTAAATGATATATTATAAGAAGTATATGTGGAACAACTGAAGGCATTTATTGCTCATGAAAATCCTAATTATGTATTTTATTTTAAAAAATGCACTTTATTGCTTAAAACAAGCTCCATAAGTGTGGAATGAGAAATTAACTACATATTCGTTAAGAGGAAATCCTGATTTTATTTTTTTTATTTTTTTTATTTTTACCTTGACAAGAAACAAACTCATAAACCCTCTTTGCCTCTATGGGAACTTAAACCATCAACCTTCTAGTTTGGAATATGAGGAAGTACTACTAGGCTACAACCATTGGTAAGGGTTGATAAGATTCATTCATAAAGAGGGTGGTGAAGATCTATTAATTTCTCAAATTTATGTATATGATTTAGTTTTTGGTTCCACATCTGATAAAATAGCCCATTAATTTTCAAAACAAGTGAGAAATTTTTTGAAACTAGCATGGTTGGTAAATTTGCCCTCTTGGGATTAAAAGTTAGGCAATTATATGATGGGATTTGTATTTCTCAATCTAAGTTTGCTAGGGAATAGTTAAGGAGTAGTTTGGGTTATAATCCACTAAACATGTAACCACTGCTATTAGTGTAGGAGGTAAGGTAAGTAAAGATCCTAGTGGTATGCGTTGCAATATAGAATTATAATAGAAAGTTTTTAATTACTTGTAGGCCAAACACTGCATTTAATGTTAGTTTGTGCACTAGATATCAATCTGATGCAATAGAGTCACATATACGAAGGTTGTAAAATGAATAATAAGTTATGAAAATGGAATTCTAGATTTTGGATTAAGATATTCTATTTACTTATATTGTATATTAGTGGGATACATTGATGCTGATTGTAGGAAGCCTAGATGCTAGGAAGCGTATATTTGAACTTGGGCACAAACTGAGTGGCTTGGTCTTGAAGAAATATAATTTAATTTCGTAATCTACAGTTGAAGCTAAGTATATAGCAGCTGAGTGTTGTTGCATGCGACTTCTTAGATGAAAGAAATATTAAATAGACATTGGAATCAAACAAGGAACAATGTCTATATTTTGCGAGTTGTGGACTTAAGGAACAAAATGTTACTAACCTAGAGAAAGTTCATATTAATAACCAATAGTTTTAACCATTAGACGTAGCTAAATTTGAATATCTAATGACTTGTTATAATTGATTTAAGTTTTATTTATTTATTTATTTATAAATATATAGGAGTATTGCTCATGTACAGAGTTTTTTGTTATTGGATAACGAGATGAGGCAAAAATTAGAGTACAAAAGGCTCTTAATTATGTGGGAAAGAAGTTTTTAAATCGTCTTTGAATTAAGTTGAAAATTAGTTGATTTACTCCTCTCCTCTTACATTAGTTTTTGACATTGTTTCTCTAGTATATACAAATAATCATGCAAAAAAATAATATTTTGATTTGTGTTGAAACATGGATTATCTTGGTAAGGAAGTTAGCATGCCCATGCATGCAAAGGACCAAGGAAAAAAATACTGTATGTAGCAGCATCCTGAGGAAAAGGAAAGAAACAATAGGCAAAAGAAAATGTAGCCGATGTATTTCTAACCTTGAAATTGGCTGCTTATATGATTTGTTTGTAGCCACCCGGACAAATTAAAAATATATGTATAAAAGGTGTAAATTATTTTCTATGGTAAGAGTGTTAGGGTTGTGACTCAAATTATGGTGAAAAAGTGGAACTGGTTCCATTTTAATGGAACTTGTTGCACTTGGACAGAATGGTCAGAATAGTGATTCGAAGAAGTGGAACCGGATGCACTTTAGTGGAACCGGTTGTGCTTGCCTGATATGTGCGGGAGACAGTTTCCTTTTCTAGTTTAAGAAACCAGAAGACTTGGGAAAAAAGGTTGAAGATTTGGGAAATAAGTTATTGTAGAGTTGTAATTGATATGGTAACTCCTTGTCACAAGTTGGGAAATTTTTGTCCAACAAGGAATTGGGTTTGAAGAGATTATGAATAGAGATGGGTGTGAGAGACTAGGATTGAGAGAGAAAAGAAAAAAAAAAAAAAAAAAATTGTAGAGAGAAAAAGTGAGTTAAGTTTGTAATCAATTTTCGCCCATGGATGTAGGCAATTTGTTAAACTACGTAAATCTCGTTTTGCTTGTGTGCGTGCTTTTATCTGATCTATTTGCCAATAGTGTGTGCAATCCTAACAAAGAGCTGCCGGTCCATTAGTGTGCAAGTCAGAAATATTTGGTAATAAAAATATAGGAGAGAAATTCAAAAGAGCGTGTTGATTTTTGTTCTTAATTTCTTTCTAATACATTTTTTTCTACATTCTTGAATGAGATTTCTTGAGTGGGATCTCTTGATATTTGCTTATTTACAGGATACTTAGGCCTAGTAGATAGGTGTAAGTACAGCTATAGGACATTTAGGTGTAGAAGAAAACATAGTACCAACTGTTATTATTAAAGTAGAAATATAAAAAGAAGAGAAAAGAGGGAATTGCATAAAGGCTTGAATGAGATGAATTACCCATTCACAGCTCTAGTATTTATAGATAAAATGAGCACATGTTCATATTACAAGAAAGGAAACAAAATCAAATCATTGCATATTCTATGCCTAGACATATGCGTAAATAAAGTCAAATACATGATTAGTGGCTATCATATCTCACAGATAATATGGTAAATCGCATCCCATGATTTGGGCCTATCATATCTCAGCTATTATGGTAAGTTATACCATAAATCGTGGTATCATAAATGCTAACACTCCTCCTCAAGTTGGTGTGTGGATATCTAAAACGCCCAACTTGGACAATGCATTCTCAAACACAATCTTGCTGACGCCCTTTGTAAGAATGTTTGCAAGCTGCTGAGAGTTTGTGACAAATGGAGTGCAAATTTGACCAGAGATGATCTTCTCTCGAATGAAGTGACGGTCCACCTCTATATGCTTAGTCCTTTCATGCTGAACGAGATTTGCTGCTATGCTAATGGCAGACTTGTTATTGCAGTAGAGTGAGAATGGAAGCGACACTAGAAGGCACAAGTCTGTCATCAAGGTTTTCAGCCAAAGCAACTCACCTGCCCCAAGAGCCATAGCCCTATACTCTGCCTCTGCACTAGATCGAGAGACAACATCCTGCTTTTTACTGCGCCAAGTAACCAAGTTACCACCAATAGTGGTACAATAACCTGAAGTAGACCTCCTATCTGAAATTGATCCTGCATAATCAACATCTGTCCAAGCCTCAACACGTAAGTGACCATGATTAGCAAACAAAATACCACGGCTTGGACACCCTTTTAAGTAGCGAAGAATCCGAATAGCTGCATCAAGGTGTGGGGCACGAGGAGAGTGCATGAATTGACTCACGACACTCACGGCATAAGCAATGTCAGGTCGAGTTATGGATAAATAGATGAGCTTCCCCATAAGTCGTTGATACTAACCAATATCTAACAACAACTCTCCCTCAGAATCAGCCAATCGATGATTCTGCTCAATCGAAGTATCAGCAGGATGAGCGCCAAGCTGACCAGAAGCAGAAAGCAAGTCAAGAACATACTTGCGTTGAAAGATGAAAATGCCAGTCTTGGAGCGAGCCACCTCAATGCCCAAGAAGTATCGTAGGGGACCAAGATCCTTAATCTCAAACTGACGGCCAAGATAGCTCTTAACCTCATTAATTCCGGTAGTATCATCGCCGGTAAGAATAATATCATCGACATACATAATGAAAGCAACTGTCTTACTGCCTGAATGACGTAAAAACATGGTATGATCAGCTGCACTTTGATGGAAACCAAACTTGAGCATAGCAGTGCCAAAGCGATCAGACCAAGCTCGAGGAGACTGCTTGAGGCCATATAGAGAACGACGAAGACGACATACCATACCAGAATGAGTAGGAGAATGAAAGCCCGGAGGAGGAACCATGTACACCTCCTCCTGCAAATCACCATTAAGAAAGGCATTCTTGACATCTAACTGAAATAGAGGCCAAGACCGAATTGCAGCAACAGAAAATAATACGCGGATGGTATTCATCTTGGCAACAGGGGCAAAGGTCTCTTGATAATCTATGCAATAAGTCTGAGCCTAACCCTTGGTAACCAATTGGGCCTTGTAACGAGCAACTGACCCATCTGAATTATGCTTAACTGTAAACACCCAACGACAACCCACAGCCTTTCGTCTAATAGGAAGCGAAACCATGTCCCAAGTCTGATTTTTCTCAAGTGCTTGTAGTTCTTCTGTCATAGCATCACGCCATTGAGGTTGTGCTAGCGCATCTGCAACATTGGAAGGAATAGGAACCGAGGCAACAAAAATAAGAAAACTCCGATAGGAGGGTGAGAGAGCATAATCAGAAACAAAATTAGAAATAGGGTAAGTACAAGAACGTTTATCCTTTTGAAGAGCAATGGGGCGATCATTAAGCGAAACAATAGCTTGAGAAGGCAGAGCTGGTGCCGAAGGAACAGGGCAGTCAATCGTGGGAGTAGGAGCTTGTACCTGTTGTCTCCGATTATAAACCTGTGAAAAAGGAACAATTCTCCCTGCTAGAGGGGTATCACGAGGAGGAATTATAGAAGAAGAAACAGGTAATGGTAGAGAAGTTGAAGACGGAAGAAGGTGATCATCCATTATATTCAATAGGAACCATTCACTCTGAGAACCAACTGAACCACTATAGTATGGTGTATGCTCAAAGAAAGAAACATCTATGAATATAAACCGCCGACGACTGGGAGGATGGTAACACCTATAACCTTTTTGAGAGTGAGAATAACCTAAAAACACACACACTTCAAAGCCTTGGGGTCAAGCTTTGTACGAGTTTGCCCCAATTGCTGAACAAAGCACACACACCCGAAGACTCGTGGAGGAATAAAAAATAGAGATGAATTTGGATGTAAGATTGAGAGTGGGGCTGCAAAGTTAAGAATCCCAGAAGGAGTCCTATTAATGATGTTAACAGCGGTAAGAACTGCATCTCCCCAAAATGACTGGGGAACATTCATGCCAATGCAGATTGCTCTGGCTAAGTCAAGGATGTGGCAATTCTTTCTCTCAGAACGACTATTCTGTTGAGGAGTTTTAACATTAGCCAGCTGATGCGCAATCCCAAATTCTGTACATAACCATTGTACCTACCCATAAGTGTACTCTGTACCCTGGTCAGATCAGAATTTTTTAATGGTACAACCAAATTGAGTCTGAACCATTGTCATAAAATTTTTAAAAATGGTGTATACCTCATTTTTGGTTTTTATAAGATAAACCCAAGTAACACGACTATGAGAATCAATGATCAACACGAAATATCGAAATCCAAGACTAGAAGTAACTGGGCAAGGACCCCACACATCTGAATGAACAAGTTCAAAGGGTGTTAAAGCAGATTTATTACTACTAGCAGGATAATTGGAACGAATATGTTTAGCCATATGACATGTTTCACAGGATAAATCTGACACTGCCACGTTATAAAATAAGGAAGGAAATAAATGTTTCAAATAACCAAAAGAAATATGTCCTAAACGCATGTGCCAACGCATAAGCTGGGCTTTATTAGATGAAACAATATTAGAAAATGAAGCTGAATGTGCTTGCGGTGACAAAGGAGCATCCAATAGGTATAAACCGTCCACTTCACGCCCACTGCCAATCGTCCGTTTCGACACCAGATCCTGAAAAATACAATAAGAGGGAAAGAACGTTACACTACAATTTAATTGTTTGGTAACGCTACTAACAGAAATAAGATTTGTAGTCAACTTTGGAACATGAAGTGTATTTGATAAAGTTAATGAAGGAGTAACTGATATGTGACCCTTCCCAGCAATGGAAGATGGAGAGCCATCCGCAAGGCGGACCTTGCGTTGGCCAGAGCAGATACTATAAGATTGGAAGAGTGAGGACATACCAGTCATATTGTTTGAAGCACCAGAATCAATGATCCATGGTGTTGAAGATGTAGATATGCTATGTGCAGACGCAATAGTACCTGAGTGGGCATAAGTGGAGGTTGGTTGAGATGATGCCTCCATTTGGTTGAAGAATTGCTTGAACTTGTCCAAATCAGCTTGAGTCAAGGTAACTGTGGCAGAAGATGTAGAGGCAGGGTTGTCAGGAGTTGATAACGAGACTGGTTGTGTAACAGAATGTGCAGAGGATCGAGGCTGTTGTTTTTGTTACGGTGGACGTCCATGTAGAGCATAACAATGAGATTTGATACGACCAATTTTTCCGCAATGGTCATACCGTCCACGTTGTCGTCCTAGAGGAGGACCGATGGTAGTGCCCTGAACTAACTGGGATGGTGAAGTTCCTGAAAGGTTGGGAATCCGAACTGCCATAGCAGAATGACCAACAGAAGCAACACCTAATGGATGAGTCCAGCGGCTCTCATCTGACAACACATAGGAATATGCATCCTCAAGAGTAGGGAATGAAGATAAGCCCAATAAATGAACACGAGCATACTCAAACTCGTTGTTCAACCCGGCAAGAAACTGAAACACTCGATTCTTTTCCACAATTCCTGCAGATAAAACTGCATCATCTGGATCCTTCCAAGAGTGGAAGGAATCATAATATGACATCTCCTCCCAAATAGCACGAAGCTTGGCGATGTAACTTGAAACTGTTAAGTCACCCTGAGAAATCCTGGTGATATCTCGCCCCAGCTGGAAAATTCGTGCATTATTTTGCCTCTGAGAATAAGTGCGTTGAACTGAATCCCAAATCTACTTAGCAGTCTTCATAAACATATAGCCAACAGTTATGTTTGGTTGCATCGAATTGACTAGCCAAGACATAACCATAGCGTTATCTGCAAACCACTGTGGATATGCCTTCTCTGACTCAGCTGACTCTTTCTCAAAACCAGTAATATAGCCAATCTTGCCTTTGCTACCAATGAACATCTTGGCAGACTGTGCCCAAATCAAATAGTTGGAACCATCCAACTTCATTGTGGTGATTTGAAGTCCTAGATTTTCTGATGAGTTGGTGGAAAAAATGGCACCACCACCCACAGAACGTGAGCCAAGAGAATTAACAGTCGAGGACCCTGAATCTGCCATAATCTGTCACACGACAATAAAAAGAACTCCAAAAACACCACAAATTCTGTTAATAAATCAAAGGGTCTCCTCAAACCATTAACAATGTCTCCTTAGACCATTCCTAAAAAAATCCAAATACATACCTTTTTTAAGGAGCGCTGCCCACTTACATATAGCCAGACAGCCTCCTTCTTAATATTCGGAACCTTTTTGTAAACTAATTTTGTTTTTTTTACCCAAACCCTTCTAGGTGTTGGAAACCAACTATCCCAATTTACGTAACCCTAGAAGAGTGAAAAAGAAATTGTAAAACTTAAAAATACCTATTTTCGATTACAAAACAGCAACACAGAAAAACATGTGTAAGCAATGTCACACGATGTCACAAACAGCCTAAGGTAGCTGTCGCACAAGTAGCAAGGCTGCTGAAAGGTGTGGAAAGGTGTTAGCTCTGATACCAAGTAGAAATATAAAAAGAAGAGAAAAGAGAGAATTGCGTTAAGGCTTGAATGAGATGAATTACCCATTCACAGCTCTAGTATTTATAGATAAAATGAGCACATGCTCATATTACAAGAAAAGAAACAAAATCAAATCATTGCATATTCTATGCCTAGACATATGCGTAAATAAAGTCAAATACATGATTAGTGGCTATCATATCTCACAGATAATATGGTAAATCGCATCCCATGATTTGGGCCTATCATATCTCGGCTATTATGGTAAGTTATACCATAAATCGTGGTATCATAAATGCTAACAATTAATATTACTATTATTAGTACTGTTAGTAGTAGTATTATATCTTATTTTATTGTGTATCAGTGTTAGTATTACATTCCATATTATTTTTTGTTTTCTCTAATTATTTATCTTTTTAGTTTTTTTATCTTGACTCGCCTATTGCCAATATCTAAGGCCGGATGTGAAAAGTACCACAAAAATAAGTCACAAAAAATTTATCTAGTAACATAGAACATAGGAACATTAATCGATAGTTGCAATGAACTAGTGGATACCTTAAAACGAAGAAAAGTCAACATAATTTGCTTACATGAAAGTAAAAAAATAAGGAAAAAAAAAAAAAAAAAAAAACCTAGAGAGATTGGGGAGGGATATAAGATACAAGCTTCTCTATTCGGGGGGAAAAGGATAACCAACGAAGCAGAGTAGGCATAGTAGTTGATCACTACACGAGGGATAAAGTCGTAGAGGTGAGAAGACAAGGGTAAAAAAGCTAGATAAACATATCTTGAATATAATAAGTGCATGTGCTCCTCAAGGAGCATTAGATGACACTATAAAGAAATTTTTCTGCATCTTTTTAGATGAATTAATACAATCTATATCAAATGATGAGAGTATTTTGGTAGGTGGGGGGACTTTAACAAACATGTAAAAGTTAATAGGTTGGGATATAAACGAATCCATGGAGGATATGGTTTTGGAGAGCAAAATGAGATAAGAGAAATAATTTTAGACTTTGCAAATGTATATGACTTAGATGTAGCTAATACTTCCTTAAAAAGAGAGAAAAACATCTAATAACATATAAAAGTGGAATGAGTAAAACATAAATTGACTATTGCTTGAATGGAAGAAGGGAATGGACTTCATATAAACGATTATAAAGTAATTCCTGGGGAGAGCGTCTCAAACCAACATCTTAACCTAAACCAAATTAGATGTATTAAGGACATAGTTAACACAATATTACTCAAATAGAGCGATATATTAAATAGATGGAAAAATTACTTTCAAATTCCATTAAATTAGGAATACCTTAAAGAAGAAGTAGAAGGAAATGAAGTTGACATAGGAATAATTGATACAATCACCAACAAGGAGGTAGAGGACACACCTAAGAAGGGGAGTAATAAAACGGTAGGCCCAGATAATATTCCCCTTAAGGCTTGGCGAACGTTAGGTAATGAATGGCTAACAAAGTTGTTTATTAATACCGTAAAACAATATATGATGATGAATGAATGGAGAGAAAGTACAATAGTACCACTTTACAAAAATATAAAGGATATACAAAATTGTGGCAACTATAGAGGAATTATATTAATGAGTCATACAATGAAAGTATGGGAAAGGGTAATAGAACAAAGACTAAGGAAGGAGTCCATGGTATCAAATAACCAATTCAGATTTATTCCGGGGAGATCAACAATTAGCTAAAACACATAGAAGTAAGCAACAAGACTTTCATATGGCTTTTATAGACTTAGAAAAAACGTAAGACAGGGTCCTAAGAGATATAATTTGGCGGGCCCTACAAATAAAACAAGTTCCCTTAAAATTTTTAAAAAGAATCCAAGATATGTATATAAATGCAAAAATCCATAAACATAGGATTATACAGAGGATGGATTCTAAGCCCTTACCTTTTTTGTAATAATCATAGATGAAATAACAAAAGACTTCCAAAATGAGATTCCAATGCGTATGATGTTTGTCGATGATATTGTGCTCTTGGATACCTCTAAAGAGAACTTAACAATAAAACTAAAAATGTGTAAAAATGCTCTAAAATGGAAAGGATTGAGAATTAATCGAACTAAAACTGAGTATATGGAGTGTAAATGTAACAAAGGGTTGGACAATTATAATATAATGATAGAACTTCAAAACCAAAAGGTTACTCAAAAGAATTAATTTAGGTACCTAGTGTTGATAATATATATATATATATATATATATATATATATAAAGAAAAAAAAAGGAAAAAAAGAAAAAGAAAAGAAGAAGAGATAGATAATGACATAACTAGTAGAATAGGTGCGGGTTGGACAAATTGGAGGCAAGCTAGTGGAATATTATGTGATAAAAGAATCACACATAAGCTAAAAGGAAAATTTTATAGGACCGTTATTAGACCAACTATGTTGTATGGGATAGAGTGTTCCCTAAAAAAGGGACAAGAACAACACCCTCATGTAGTGGAAATGAGAATGTTAAGATGGATTTTTGGAATGACTAGAAAATATAAAGTTTCTAATGAGAGTGTGAGAGAAAAATTAGGTGTAGCACCCGTTTGTGAAAGAATTAGAGAGAGTAGATTGAGATGGTTTGGACACATCTATCGGAGACCTAGAGACACGCTGATTAAGTGAGGGAGACTAGTTGTCATAGAAGGTAAAAGACGGAATGGGCGACCCAAAATAACATGGGATGAGGTTGTTAAAAATGATTTTAAAAAGTTAAACATGGTAGGGGAAATAACATGAGAGAAAAGATTGGAGAGAGAGAATTCAAGTGGCCAACCCCAGTCATGTGGGATTAAGGCAAGGATGATGATGAAGATGATTTATGATTCATGCTTTATGCTTTATAACTTTATATCATTTTATTTATATATTTTTATTAGACAGTATTATGCTTTGGTAAGGTGATTAGGGTTTTCTGGTCAAGTCAGTCATTCTTATGTTTGTACTATTTCATTTTAAGTTTTGTTAATTGATTGATTGAAGCAATGAGAGTGGAAACTCAATCAATCAACCTATTTGGAAACACGTGTTTGGAAACTCTCTCAAAAGAGAATTTTAAAAGAATATAGCTTCCTATGACACCATTATAAATACGTGGTTATAGTCAATCTAGAGTATCTCTTCAGGTTTCTAACACATATTTGAAAGAATATTTATTTTAGAGAGAAAGAAAAGCTTTGAGATTTAATCTGGGATTTATCATAGACCATTAAGAGATTCAAAGCAAAGAATACATCAAAGACAGTCAAACAAATCAATCAACCAAGCAAATCTTATGATTAAGGATTAATAATAAAGTTTGTAGTCTAGTAGCAGCAGAGATCGTGAAAATCTTCTGATATGAGTTTGGGTCAAAGGTAACTAGGGAATTCTTAGAGTAAAGTCTGTTCAATGTAGTCTTTAATACCTTTCTCGTAGTGGAAGTAATAAAAATCTAGGAATTAGAACCATGTGGATTGATCATGGGTAGACTTGGTCCAGTGATTTTTTCCCTTTTAATGTTTTCCACATAAAAATCTTGTTCTTTTGTTTTCATTTACGTATTGTTTTACGTGTCTCTGTAATTGCAATTGAGACATGTGTTTAATTAATTAACTAAAAATTGAACAAGTATTAACAAGAATCTAAGAAGTTAATTATACATATTAATATCCAATAGACTTATTCACCTTCTCTCTAGGTATAATTGAATCGTGCATACTTTGACATAACAGAAACCTGAAACGGTCCTACTATCCTCTCATTATATCAAAATTTAGGCCAATTATACTTGGAAGCAAGAGTTAGCCGGAACTGTCATTGGAGGCAAGCTTATTGTTAGAATGGACCTTTTCAAAAGCAATTTCTCTAGCATTCCAGTTGTATTATTTTTTACAATGTGCCATTGGAGTTATGGACCAAGGATGGGCTAAGTTTTGTGGTTACTGTTATTGAAAACCTTCTTACCCTGATTAGCCTACTTGAACTAAGAGTAGGCTTACATATGCTCAGGTTTATGGTGAGATTAATTAGCACCAACCAAGATATTCCCAAATCCCTTGTGAGATTCAGGATGAAGTTCTTTGGGAACAACAAAAATGACCAACATTGCATAGCTTTTGAACATTTATTGATATTTTGTCTCTCTAATTCAAATTCTTCTCAGAATCCCTCAAAATCGAAGAAATTCAAAAAGGAGTAGAGATCTATTGGGAGGGTCAATGCCAATTCTAGTGAATGGCAAGAGGCTCCTCAAAGGAAAGGGGAAGATATTGTTGATCCTTCTATTTCTAAAGATCCTTCAAATAAGGGAAATGGATTCGCAACTACAAACACATGAAAATCTTGTCTCACTTCCCTAAGAGGGGTGTGCTTAGCTTGAGTATCTTGAAAGCCATGAGAAGACCGATGTGTCCTACTTGGGAGAGCCCATAAGAATTTCTCATAGAGAAATGTTGAAGATCCAAGTCCTTCTAAGGAGGGTAGTTACTCTAAGGACTCTTGTCCAGAGGACTCTTGATTAAATAATATGTTATGGACTTTGTTGAAACAACCATAATTATTAACTTACAATACTGACTTGTATAGTTACTCTTAGGAGGGAGAGCAAGTCTGTCAAGCAGTTTGATTTAAAGTTTTTTTAAAGCATCATCATTCAAAATTAAATTTGTATTAGAATTGTGATGAAGAGTTAGTTGAAAATCTGAGTTTTCCTTGTACAGGGTGTTGGACATATTGAAGTAGCTTTGTGCATCATCGAGGAAGATCATTTTTTATTTTTTGGTAAGTTGTACTTCATTTCACAGTAATTGAATATTTGGGATTTTTAACAATTAAGCTAATAATGTACATATTCATAAAGAGATGAAATTTGAACATATCTGATGTTGACTCATTTTCGTGAAACTGATTTGGTTTTAAATAACAATGGAAGTGATCAAGAAAATTTGGAATTATATAAAAATTTAATATAAGATGATTTTGACAATGTATATCTCACCAGTGTCCTCTTGACGACTACTTAAAGTACATCAGAATGGCCTCATATAGTAATTTTGATTTATTATGTTTAATTTTATCATTAACTCATAACTTCCCATGGTGATGAAATATACATGTATTTTATGTTTCTAAATGGCTAAAAAAGCGCTCCAGTGATTCTGTGTTATACTATTTATCTGTTTCTCTGTGATTAATGTTAGGCTTATCTTAGTTACTCTTTTCTCTGGGCATTCAACTAGGATATTTGGCACTTTCTTATTGCTCCTCTCAATGTAACAAAATATCTATAATATATTATAGAGAATTTTAGATTGCCTAGGAATACTTATAGTAATAAGTATATCAACTAGGGCATTCAACTATGCATTTTGTCAACATATAATATACTATATGTTGACATAGTAGGAATACTTATAGTAATAAGGTAACCTCAAATTGCCAATTTCTTTTAGCTAAACCACATACAATCAGAACAAAATGCATTAACATTTTTGTTCCCGAAACAAAATAAGAACTTTGTAATTGTTTTGAGTTACATTTATAAATTCGCTGATTTTGCTATTGACTAGTTGAATGTGGGCACATAAATGATTTGATTTTAAAAGTAGTAGTTTGCTGAAAATCTTCAAGGTTAGCATGGTTTATTTGGCAGCCTGAAACTAGGCCTGGGCATGAGCTTTAGTAGCCTTGTTCATGCCTGGTTCTATTAATCGAGCTTGCTCAGAAGGCAAATCGGGCAATTAATAAGTAGCCTTTTAACTGTAGAAAATATTATTAAATAACTAATTGTCACTTTGTTTCTAAAATATTGTTTAAACATTCTTTAGTAGCCTTTTTAGGAGTTTCACAAACTTCTTTAGACAAGGGTAGATCAAAATTCAAGCTGAAAATCTTTTGGTTATTTTCTCATCGGTAGAACTCTTCACAAAGCTATCCAATATGTCATGGACTAGAGTTTAGAATTCCCACATAACATTAGTAACATTTTACCACTTCCCTAAGAAACACTTAGTAGTTCCAAAGCTTAATTAATTAGTACCCAAAAACAAGAATGACACTTTTGACTTTTTCCCCAAGACACTTTCCAAAGCACCATTAATTATTTGCATCAGACCCTCCTCCTTGAAAAAAACTCGCCCTCAAGTTTGAAGCAATTTACCCTGATCTATTAAAATCCTGAATAAAACCTTTCAACCTTTTTTTCTTATTTTCCTTACTCAAACAAAGCACAATAATCTTCTTTCACTAGCAAAGAACATCTTTGCATGACCTTCCCGAGCCTTGTTAGGAATCGTGGTTCATATTCCTATTTTAATTAGGTTTTTATTTTATTAGCTAATTTCTTGTCAGACAAGTCTTAAGTTCTAAGGAATTTGTGCCAAAGTGAAGATTAAAGCTATAATGAATTATCTGATCAATGCCGTGAGAGCAATGATTGGCTTGATGAAATTTAAGCTAAGGTGAAGATTGTTAAAATTATGGCTTATATTCCTATTCTAACTAGGTTTCTATTTTATTAGGTAAAGTCTTGGGTTTTAAGAAATTGTACCTAATCCTTTCTAACAAGGAAATGAGTTTGGGACTCTATAAATAGATACTTAGGTTATGGGTTGAGACTTATGAGTTGAGCGAGAAGTAGCTCGTGGGGGTTCAAGTTGATGGGTAGAGGTGTAGTTACACATTAGACTCTATAAATAGATACCTAGGTTCTCTACTATTGTAATATCTCTACATGATATAGTAAATCTCTTCACATCTGTGAACGTAACCCTAATTTTGGGTGAACCGCGTATATATAGTGTTTTTTTGTGATCGTCTTTGTTGTTTAGCTTTCGTTGTACCCCTATAAGTGGTATCAGAGCTAATGGTTTGTGTTGGGACGCTTGTTCAAAGAAGATCCAGAAAAGACAATCGGTCTCAATTCTACGACAAGGTTCAGTTGCAAGTGGAGGCAATCAATAAGCGTGTTTGATCACGATGGTCAGCAAATCATGATAGGTTACATGGCATGGAGTTCAAGTAATCAAGGTGAAGCCTTGTAGTTTGACTGATCGAGGTGGGGATAATCAAAGTTTTGTAGGAGGATGAAAAAGATTGAAGCTGCATTGAATTGTCCAACTCAATTGTTGTGTTATGGGAAGTGACAATTGGCTTGATAGAACTTGAGCCAAGGTGAAGACTGTTAGGAATTATGGCTCATATACCTATTCTAATTAGGTTTTTATTTTATTAGGTAATTTCTTGTCAGAAAAGTCTTGGGTTCAAGGAATTGTATTCCATATCCAACAAGGAATTGTGTTTGGGACTCTATAAATAGATACCTAGGTTGTGGGTAGGGATGCCGCTAGTCAGCTCTAGATCTCAAGTTGATTCCCAAGTTAAACCTTTGGGCGTCTGGTGGTGTTTATGGCTTGAAAGAAATAAGAGATCCTTTGAAGGAAAGGAGACTCCTATTTCCGTGTTTAAGTTCTTCATTATTACCACTCTATTTTGCTTGGTTGTAGGGAGAAATTATAGATATTTAGAAGAGATAGTTTATTTCTTCAACTCTGAAAGAGTTTAGAAGCCCTATTTGGCCTTGTGTAGTTCTCTTGGGATGTGTTCCCTTTTTAAGCACTTTTAATACAATCTTACTTTTTAAAAAAAAAAAAAATGGTTCCCACTTTCTCACCTTAAATCCACAATATGCAATTTGAACAATGATGGTTGCCTCAGCTTTTGACACTTTGTTTGCTGCTTTTTCAGACTTCTCCTCTTCCGCCTTCTTTTTTCCTTGATATTTTCCTTCATTGTTATCAAATTCTGGAAGTAATGAAGTTGAATCTACCCCCATGATTTCTTCGTCTTCATCTACATTTTTGAAAGATTCATCAAATGTTAGGTACTTAGCAGACTTGAATCTTGAATCCTCACGTGTAGGACCAAAATTCATGTTTTATAGTACTTTTAACCTTTGATGTCCATGTGCTTTCTGACAGTCTAACTGATGTGGAAGCACTACGTTTTGCACTTCTGGATTGCATATGTCACTGAAATCTTTCTTTAGTAAGTTGTCTTATCCAATTTTCACCGTGATGTGCTTTTGTTTGTTGTCCTCTTTGACCCCAAAATCCTTATTAAAAGGAGAAATGATTATTGTTCTAATATAGTGCTCAATCGAGAATGGAGCTAGCAGCATTACCCTTTGAACCCGAGGGTAATTGATCTTTATGGTGCTTCCTCTGTTAATTTGATGTTGTATATTTTGAAAATATTCTTTTGAGGCTATCTTGCTTCCTTTCCTAGTCATAGATCCATAATAATTACAGATCTTACAGCGAGGCTTTATTGGAAATGCTCTGATACCACTTAAAGCAAACAGAAAAAAGGCAGAAGTCTTCTTAAGAAAGACTAGGGTACTCGAATCACCGTTGCAACCTAGATTTCTAAAGGGAAATATGGAATCGCGTGATGGGAAGTTTAAAATTTGATAATATTATAAAAAATAATATGGATTTAAGACTTGGTTACAATAGATAAGACGGAAGTACCTTTTATAAGACAACTACTAATGACACTTGACTTCTCCTAAAATGACTTTTAGAATTCCCACACAGCATTATTGTTGCAACAAACATAGTGAACCTAGAACAACTTAGGAATCTAGACAAAAAAGTATACACGCTACGCACAAAGAACACTAAGATTTAGCGTGGTTTGACACAAGTTGTGCCTACGTCCATGGTGAACATCCCAACTCTCGCTTTCACTCTTCCTTTGTGATTTTCATTGTTCTCTCAATATTCCACCCCAAACCCTAAACACCCTTATATATCGAGCTACAATAGAGTACTAAATAGGGGCCCACAACCCGCAAGCAAAAAGAGGGCTAAAGTTTTTCCATTTCCCTAAGTAGCGCTACCAACCCCAGAGCTTTGAATTGTTAACATTTTACCACTTCCCTAAGTAAATACCTGGTAATTCCAAAGTTGAACTAATAAGTACCCAAAAACAAGAATGACTCTAAGGTTGGGATGTCCTTCCTTGGCCTTTGGCCCTAGGGTATGCCCTAGTATTTTTACTTTTTTTTTGTTTTTGTTTTTTCTAGTTATTTGTACATCTTTTTTGATCCTATACACTTTTCACTTTACCCAAAAAAATAAAGAAAAAAAAAATAAGACAGAAATACCCACACCTGACACCTTATACTCCAATTATTACTCAACATATTTTACAGCCAAAACCCAAGCCATCTTAATGTGTGTGTCCAAGATCCACTTATCATGCTTCCTCACTCGCCATTAGTGTTTTTCTAACTCCACTAACAATCTCTATTATCTCTGTGAGATAGGACAATAACACCTTCACAGACCAATAAACTCCCTCACAAGTGTACATTTATCTCATTCTCCTAAGTCTAAAAAATGAGCTAGATATCTATTTATATTGTCCAAACCTAAGTCACAAGATTCGCGTGTATTGGGTGCCGCTCCGTAGCTCAAAACGCAAATCAACGCTTTGGGAGCGGATGTGGCTATAATTCGCGAATTCAAGTTTTACAATTCACAAATTCAGATTTAAAATTCACAAATTCAGATTTCCAAGTTCGCAAATGGAGAAGTAGACGAAGTTTTTTACATCTGAAGAGAGGAAGAAGAAGAAAAATGATTGTTGCATCAAAGAACCTGTCCAATCCAGAGGCTTAAGAACTTGAATAGAAGCTGAAATCACCCTATTTGATTGGGAATGGTAGAGAATCATCGGCCTCCACCTAGACCACCAGATTGATTCGTCCTCTTCTGACCATGGCTTATCGCATGCCAAGTTTGATATATCCTGTCGTTGTGCCCTAGCCTCCGTTGAGGTTGAGTGGTTTGTTTGGTGCTATACTCATATGTATTTAGATGATGTTTTCTTGGGCCTCTTGTTTTTAGGCCTTTATTATTGGCCTTGTTTTGTTCTAAATGTATTCTCCCAATGACCCAATATATATTTATCCAATCAATCTATAAAATTGCCTAACTTTCCTAAAAAACATATATATATATATATATATATATATATATATATTCAGTATAAAATAATATATTTGAAATACAATAGCAACAAAAAAAAATATTTATTAAATTAATATAATCATATTTCACATAAAATAAATATATAAACATTAAAATATACAATATATAGGTCCTCCCCCCCTCTTACCTAATTGTAAACTTTGCCACTCTCGCGCTCCCACTCCCGCATTATGCGACTTTCGTCCAAACCCTAAATCCTTTTTATCGGTAAGGTTAATACAAATCCTTGTGAAAAAAGATTACAGTTACTTAGAGCCTAAGCATTTCTTAGTAAGAAATCTTCTAAATAAAATAAACTTTAAATTTGAAACCTAACTAAATTACGAGTTTCAGACATAAATTCCCAACAATTTCAACCTTAACAAATTTCGTGAACTTATTGATCGCTATTTCTATGGCAATTGAACATCACACATCGTAAAATCTGTTATGAATCCATGACCATAATGATAAAGTGCAAGCCAATTTTTACTTGGTACTGGAATTACATTACAACATCTATTAAGGCTTTTCTTCTATTTTTTGAATTTCTTTTAAATAGAACCGAACTCAACAAGACAAACCTTGGGCACCACTTGTTGCCCATGAAAATGCTTACATATAGATCCCATCCCAAAGAATAAGCAAATCACTTACGAACACAAAATCTTACGCGATTTGACAAATCTGTCTGCTTCAATAAGAAGAGATAGTCCGCTTCAAATTTCATTAAGAATTACAAAAGTAGAAAAACACACAAGTTTTTACTTTATTTCAGAATATTACCGTATATGTTTTTTAAAACTTTTGTAGACAGCCTCTGGAGTAAACATGGATCCCCCATGATATTCACTCCTTAGAAAAAAATATTTTCCTTTTCAAATTGATGTGTGTCCATGGAAAAGAGTTGGTTCTTGAGAATCGTCCTTGATGTATTATAGGGAAGCTTATTGTGTTGAAACCTTGGGAAATAAAAGTGTTAAGCTAGTAATGGAAAGGCTGAATAACATTTCTTTTTGTAGCAAAATTTCCATATTTTTCTTTATCGATATGTGGACAAAGATAAATCTGCCTGCCAATACTAGTTCTATGTAAATCCTATTCGATTAGATGAGAAACTACTTGAAGTCACATTACTTTTGCTAGAGTTTGTGTGGAGATCTTAATTGATGACGCACTCCAAATTCAAGTAATGTGGATTTGGATGGGAAATACATGGATTTTAGGGTTGAATACCTTGGAAGCCACTTGTATGCAGTGCACACAAGGCTTAGGTACTGTTTGACACTTAATTATGAATATCATTTGAATATCAATTTGACACTTATCTAATTAAGTGTTTGATAATGCAATTTAAATATCATTTAAAAACGCAAGTGCCACTTGTATGCAGTGAGCATAAGGCTTAAGTGTTTTATATAGTAACTTCACTTATCACCAAAGGCTGAACACTTAAAACTAAAAAAGATATCTGAAAAATCTCAATTAATTGTTACTTAAAAACCTCAGCACTTAAAATTTTCAGTGTTATCAAACAACACCTTACTATTATTCAAGAATGGAGAGAAGTGATGCAGCCTGAAGAGACCCCCAAAGAAGAAATGTTGATTGGGTGGAAGTCCAAAGGACGAAGCCTATAAATCGAAATATGGCAACTTCAAGTAAGAAAGTGGACTTTAAAGATGAGGTTAAGAATGTTATGGGTTCATGCAGAGATGAAGAAGTTTGTGGCAACATGTTTAAGATCCTCGATTCAAAATTATCCCCAAGAAATGTGGTGCTTCTGACATTAAAGATTTTAGACCAATTAACCTAGTGGGTTGTATTTACGAGCTCGTGGCTAGGGCTCTTGCTCTTAGGATAAAGGATGTCATGGATGGGATTATCTCGGATTCCCAGAATGCTTTTGTTGAAGGATGGCAAATACTTGATTTAGATTTTATTCCAGGCAAATGTGTTGATTTCAGATTACAAAGTGGTGTTCCTGGAGTCTTATGCAAACTTGACATTAAAAATGCTTATGATCATGTGAACTGGAATTTCCTGATATATTTGCTATAGAGAATGGGATTTGGAAGCAGATGGAGGAAATGGATAGAGACATATCTTTCGTTTGTCAAGTTCTCTGTTCTTGTGAACGGATTTCCTGCTAGTTTCTTTAGGTGTACCCGGGATTTAAGACAGGAGATCTTTTATCATCTTTCTTTTTTCTGATTGTAATGGAGGGTTTGAGCAGACGTATGAGGAGGGCAAAAGATCTCGGTCTTATAAAAGGCTCTAGGGTGGGTAGAGATTTAGTCCATCAGTTGGAGATCTCCCATTTACTTTTTGCGGATGACACCCTGGTTTTTTGTGATGTTGATGTGCCTCAACTTAGATATTTGAGATGTATCCTGGCTTGCTTTCAGGTAGTTTTTGGATTGAAGGTCAATGTGGCTAAGAGCGTGCTTGTCCCGATAGGGGAGGTTCAGGATATTTCCTCCTTAGCTGCAGTCCTTGGGTGTAGAGTGAACTCTTCTCCTATCCCTCATTTGGGTTTGCCCCTAGGGGTTTCCTCTAGAAGAGTGGGGAGTTAGGACCCTGTGATTGACAGGTATGCGAAGAGATTGGAAGGATAAAAGAAGCAATATTTGTCTAAGGGGGAAAGTTACTCTTATAAAGAGCACTTTATCGAGCCTTCCCACATATTTTTTTATCTATGTTCCAAATTCCATGCTCTGTTGCTGATAGGATTGAAAAAATACAAAGGGATTTCCTTTAGGGCAGAAGGGGCGATGAGTTTTAAGTATCACCTTGTCAGATGGGAGCAAGTTTGCAAGCCCATGAAGTTAGATGGTCTTGGTATCAGGAGATTGGTTCCCTTTAATCAAGCTCTCCTAGGTAAATGGTTGTGGAGATATGGGAGGGAAAGACATCGCCCCTGGCGAAGCCTAGTTTCATGTCGGTTTGGGGAAGAGAGTGACGGTTGGTCTACCCGTCCGGTTTCTCTTATGGGAGGAGTCGAGGTGTGGAAATCCATTCAGAAGGGATGGGATGTCTTCTCTTCTCACATCATATTCAAAGTTTGTGATGGTAGATGTGTTTGTTTTTGGGAAGACCTATGGTATGGTGACCAGCCATTATCTCGTACATTTCCCAGATTATACAGTATTGCAGTTGATAGACATGCCTACGTAGCTGACTATTATCGACTCGATAATAGTGGAATTACGTGGGATGTGTACTTTCGGCGTTCTTTTCAGGATTGGGAGATGGACGAAGTATGTGTTCTTTTGGATATGTTGTATCGGCAGGAGGAAATTGGCAGAGGTAGTGACAATCTAATAGGTTTCCCTCTTCCCATGGTCGTTTCAAAGTTCGATCCTTGTTTCCATGTCTATCTAACTTTGATAGCCTTAAGAAGTGGTGTGTGCGATTATTGGAAAGGATGTTGTGTGAGAAGTGGTGTACGTGATTATTGATTCATGCTTGGAGAGGATGTCATGTGAGAAGTGGTGTACGCGGTTATTGGAGCATTGTCCCACATTGCGTATGGTGGTGCATTTGGAAGGAGAGGAACAGTAGAATGTTTGAAGGGAAGGAGTCGTCCTCGGCGACGATGAAACTTCATATTATTCACTCTCTTTTCAATTATGTGAAGAGGAGTTCTTGCTCCTCTTCTGATGATTTAATCATTTTTTTGGATTCTTTGGGGCCTTAAACCCCAGTTCCACTTCTGTATAAAGGACGCGTTCCCTTGTTGAACGCCTTTTTTATTTAATTTTTCCTTTAAAAAAAAAAAAAAAACCTCAATCGATCAGATCGTAGCTTTTCTCCCTATCACATATGTCTCGCCTTCTAGCATTGATAGCGGAGGTAAGAATAGTTGATTAGTGTTTTTCTTGTGCTAGAGTTTTTTTTTTGCTTAGCCTCTTGGATTGTTGGAGGATTATCATAGGCTCGTAGCTCTAGCTAGCTTTCTTCTTAGCAGCTATTTAGTTCTGTTGTGTCTTGTTTCAAAGCCTCCTACTTGGATTGTGAGTGGTTTAATGTGTTGTTTAGGTTCTGCAAAACCTACAGGCATGTTTGGGATTCTTTTATTTTTTTTCCTTTCTAAGACTTTCGCTTTATGCCTATAATGACTTTTTCATCAAAATCTATTCATGGAATCAGTCATTGCACTGTAAAACTGAACCAGTATATCAACTGTAATGTATAGAGTTATTGTGTCCACATCTAACTCATTTGGGATTAGATTCTGATTTTAAAGTTTATCTTGATCTGTTTAAATCTTGATACCTTGCAAACATAATAATTTTGTGGTGAAATATATCTCCGATTTGAAGCTAAATCCTTTGAAAATGAAATAATTTGGGCAATTTACCTAGCATTGAATAAGGTTGTGCGTGTAATACTGTTGGTGTTGTAATTCTATAATGAGGTGCTCCGATTTATGTTTGTTCTATTTCTCTGAAGGTTTGAATATTGTCATGAAAAGTTACGGAAACAAAGTGGGACAATTCCGTGGAACATCCAGTTACTTCTTTGTTGATTTGGTAATCATTCTCTGTTTGCTTTAGTCTTTTTTCTTGATCTTTTCATTTGTTTGACAAAGTACATTGTTTTATATTATCTCATTAAGTTATCAGGATTCTATGGAAGATCAGTGGAGGCCCATAGGATTGGAATTGTAGGATCAAATCGAGGAGAGTAAGATTCTATAAAACTAGTACAAAATTAACTTAAACTAACTCTTAAAGTTATTTTTCAAAATAAATAGAGGGTAAGAATCAATTTTCAATATTATCAACATGCTAGCAAATCTCAATGAGCATTAAAAGATACTAAGAGAGTAAGCCACATGACAAACACTTGAAACCAATTTTTTTATTTCCTCCATACAAGAATTTCAACATAACTGTGAAGCAGAATTTCACAGAAGCAATTAAACAAAGCCTAAACTATTTAAGAAGAACAATTTAGTTACCTATTTATCTAAGCAATTTTGTTGGAAAGACAATTTTTTGGTTAAGAACAAGAGTGAGTGTGTGTCTGATAGAGAGAGAGAGAGAGAATAAAAAACAAAGAGCCTGTAAAAGACTATTCTCTAAAGAGAGACCTTTAACTAGTTTTTGTGAAATTGTTAACCAAACAAGCTTTTGTACTGATTTATGATTTTCAGTTATATGAAAACAGAATACTCTATTCTCAGAAAACTAAACCAAACAAACCCAATGCTCTATTTTCTTCGTTTCTTTTTCTTTTTCTTTTTCTTTTTATTTTATATTTTTGAAATAGGCAAATAATAGGTGGGGCACCTGAGCTATCTCTTTTTTTTTTTTTGTTTTGAAAAAGAAAGAAAAATAGAGCACAATAGAGGAAAGTTTTGAAGTTTTGGGTCATACCTTTGAAGTTCAAGTTTGATTGAACCTACCATTGAAGTTAGGTCTTTGCTTTTTGTTCCTTTTTAAATGCAATTAGGCTAAAGTGTTGGACTGTATACTTAAAAACCTTAAATTTATTTGCAAGAATGGGTTGTTAGCTCAAATAAATATAGAAAAAGAAGAAAACAATGTACAAAATTTAACAGGAACAGTAGGATTGCAAGATCCTACACGATTCTACAATTCTAATTCCAATCCTAATGCGATTTGAATCGATTTAGATCGTACAATTTGGATCAATATTTTAACAACCATGATTAATAAACTAATACCTTATGTAAGGGGAAAAAACTCCACAATTTCAAATATTTTACAAGTCATAGATGATAGACTATACTATTTCATGCATATCTTAGCATAGACAAAATCTGTACCATGTCATACAGTAATTTTTTTTATTATTTTTTTCAAATTGTTGTAATTAAACCACATTGATTAATCTTGCTTTTTTTTTTTTTTGGTTGGATATATTATTCTGCTATTGTTAATGTTTCTATTGACACTAGAAATCACATTGTTATGGTGTGTAAATTGATCCATTCAAGTAAGAAAAATGTCCATAAGCATCCAAAATAATATTGAAACAAAATGTCTATGCAATATCGTGAGTGACATTTTGTTATGCTAGGGTTGCTGTGATTTTGGGCCCGAGTTTAGTATCAGGTCGCGTTGACCCATTGAATGAACAAGTAAAATTTTTAACTTATTTTTTGCTTTGCAGGTCATGGACCTTGTTTAGTACTCTATTGTAACCCGATATATAAGGGCGCTTAGGGTTTGGAGTGGACATTGAAAATCGCAGAGAAAGGGAGTGAGAGCAAGAGCTAGGGTTTGGGGCTGGAACTTGTAATTTCTTATTTTTTGTATAGTGATAACTTTTGCCAGATCTCCACCGTGGATGTAGGCTTTGCCGAACCACGCTAAAACTGTGTTCTTTGTGTGGCGTGTTTACCTTTTTGTCGTGTTTCTTGATTTTTTCCTAGTGTTGTGTTTATCGTAACAAACTGGTATTAGAGCTTTCGGTTCAAATTAGGGATGACATCGAGAATTGAGAAGTTTAACGGCAGAAATGATTTCAACTTGTGGTGGTCAGGATGCAGGCTCTGTTGGTTTAACATGGGTTATCCAAGCGCTAAAGGGAAAGGATGCACTGGCAGAAAAGATTAAAGACAAAGATAAGGTTATAGGGAAAGCCCACAATACAATTATGTTGTGCTTGAGAAATGAGGTTTTGCGAGAAGTTGTTGGAGAGACTATGCCGGATGGGCTATGGAGCAAGTTGGAGCCTCGGTATATAACAAAATCTCTTGCGAACTGCTTGTATCTAAATAAGTGGTTGTTTACTCTTAGATGCAAGAAAGTTCGTCACTAAAAGACCATCTTGACGAGGTAAACAATACCATAATGGACTTGAATAATATTGATGTCAAAGACAGTGGATGAGGATCAAGCTATTATTCTGTTGTGTTCTCTACCACCCTCGTATGAGAACTTTGTCGATACGATGATGTATGGCATAACTGCTTTGTTTATAGAAGACGTAAAGGCAACTTTGAATTCCAAAGAGTTGTAGAGGAGGACGTTTGAAGGTAATATAGAAAGTTAGGCAAATGGATTGGTTGTTAGAGGGAAAAAGAATCAGAGGAATGGTCCGGCAGGAGAAATCATTCCAAGTGTAAGAACAAAACGAAGGTGCTGAGATGCTACATCTGTCACAAGGAAAGACACTTCAGGAAAAACTGTCCGTAACATAAGAAGGGAAAGGGAAAATCCTCTAAAGTTGATAGTGTGGTTGTTATGGAGGGTAATGATTCAGATGGTGATAACATTCTCACGATTTCAGTTGGCAGTGCTCTTTTATAGGTTCATTGATGGAGGGAAGTTCTAATGGGCATTGATGCATCATGCAAGGTTGTAGGTATTGGTACAGTTCGAATGATGATGTATGATGGCATAGTGAGGACATTTACTGATATCAGTACGAGAAGAAGACTGAACTTTTGGAATGGTTAACGGAAAGGTTGGAGAGATGTAATTTCTATACAACTTACAGAAAGAAACTTAAAATGTTAGAGAGGGTGTAACTTAAATATTTAAATAACATTCCCCCTCACGTGTGGCCTTCTTTTGGTCCAACACATGTTATTCAATTTTTAAATAGGTTGACGGTAAGGTTTGAACTCGAGACCTTTGGCTCTGAAACCACAGTAACTACCATCTACTCTAAAAGCTTAAGCTGTTAGAGATGGTGTAACTTAAATATTTAAATTCTTCAACAAAGATACTTGATAGTAGGGCTGTGACCTTTCATGAGTCTGCGATTCCTACTCCGCAGAGAGAGGTAGATGATTCAGGTAGAGCTCAAGTTGTCAGTAAGTAGGTGGAGCATGTAGAGGTTCAATTAAAGGATGGTCCTAATCGGTCAACTAATGAGTAGGTGCAGCTTCGGACTATAAGAGATGCACAATTGCAGCAGTTTAGTGTAGCTAGAGACAGGCCTAGGAGGGGGACTATGCCACTTTAGAGGTATCGATTTTCACATGTTGATTCGATCGCTTATGCACTTAGTGTGGCAGAGGATATTGATGAACAGGTATCGTGTACTTATCATAAGTTCATCACAAGTGGAGAGTCAGTATAATGGTTTATTGCCATAAGTGAGGAGATTGAATCTCTTCATAAGAACCAGACTTGAGAGGTAGCTAAAAAGGCTAAGGGTAGAAGATTATGGGTTGTAATTGGATCTTCAAGAAGAAGGAAGGAACTTCAAGAGTGGAAGATGCGAGGTTCAAGTTATGCTTGTTGACAAAGGGCTATACACAAGGGAAGGGGTGGACTTCAATAAAGTGTCTTTTCTTGTGGTGAAACATAGCTTAATCGGTGTTACTTACTATGGTTGCTCTATATGACTTGGACCTTAAGTAGCTGTCAAGACTGTTTTCTTGCATGTTGAGTTGGAAAAGCATATTTATATATGCATCAGCTTGAGGGGTTTGAGATTCTTCAAAAGGAAGATCATGTTTGCCTACTGAAGAAGTCCTTGTATGTAGGGCAATAAATGAGCCGAGCCGAGCCGAGCCGAGCTTAAAGGTGTTTGGGCTTGGCTCGACTTATTTCAGGAGGAGTTTGAACTCGACTCGAGCTTGATTGAGCCGAGCTCAATGTTGATCGAGTTCGGCTCGGCATAATTTAGCCAAGCTCGAGCTCGGCTTGACAAGCTCATTTACGAGCCATCAATATAGACAAACACAAATCTTCAAAAATATATATACACACACATTATATATATATATATACGCATACACAATTAGGATATATATATATATAGATGCGTATAATAACTAGGCTAATATGAGAGCAGAGGGAGAAAAAACGATGAGAGTGAAATTTTAAAACACAAAGAAAAATGTAAAACTAATCAGTAACTGACTTGAAAATCTATTATAAGGAGTTTTATCAGCGTTTTAGTCGTCATCGCCTTTGACTACTCATAGTGGTTACTATATTTGTGTTTCGATATCGTCATCGCCACAACGCCGCTGACCTGATTTGCTTGGATTGTCCATGTTGTGAGATTTGTGTGAATGAGGAAGTGAGGAAGAGATAGATATTAAGGTTACCAATTTGCAAATGGACGATGGGCCCTTAATTGGATGGGTTGTACCTGTTTCAATTTAAAAAGGACAAAAATATATGAACCTAGTTGAGTTGGACCAGTTTTGGGCTGGTTTAAAATTATGGATTGAAATGAAACTAAATGTTCTTTGGAAAATTTTATTAGGCTTGAACTCATAATTATAATTTAAACATATATATATTAATGTATATATATTATTACATATGCTCGTGAACACGTTTCCGAACTTTGTTCACGAACAAACGAGCCGAGTATAAGGTTGTTTGAGATTAGTTTGTTTATTAATCAAGGTTGAAAATTCTGTTTGAAATTGGTTCATTTATTAAACAAATGAACACAATCTGAGCCTTTAACGGACCGAGCTTAAGTTGTTCGTCAGAACATTTGGTTCATTTACAGCCCTACTTGTATAGGCTGAAGCAATCTCCTAGATAGTGGTACAGGTGATTTGACACCTTTATGGTTGGGAGTGGCTAATGTAGGAGTGAATTTGACTGTTATGTTTATCACAGGAGGCCTTCAAATGGTTTGTTGTGTTTGTCGTAACAGTTGCTATACTGAAGTTTCTGCGCCACAATACTGGGTTAGGATATATGTTATGGGCATTGTGGAGATGTGTAATTTTTTTTTTTTTTTGGAACTCAGAACTTCCCTAGGCAGGGGGCCTTTGGACCCACCCTAGGCTACAAACTAAGGGTGCAATGCCTAACCCCATAGGATGCACCATGTAATCCGGGGGTGATAAAGGGGGGCTGACAAGGCTCGAACATTGGACGAAGTAACGCCCATGCTCTCACCTTACCAACTCATCCAAGCCCCCAGGGGCGAGATGTGAAATTTAATTTCAATAATGATTAATTTAGTTGCTTTAAGAAGGGAGAACAGGTCTATCGAGCATCATGATTATTATTACTTTATTTTTTTGGAAACGATACTCTTTCAAATAGAATTATAAGTTATTCAGATGAAGGGGCTTGTTGAAACACTATCCTTTCTCCTTGCACATGCTTTTAGATATATTGAAGCAAATTTGTAAAGATATGTGGAGTAATCTATTTAAAGGAGGAGAAAACTTATGCAACCCTATGTAAGAAAGAAATGAATTGGTACTATAATTTTGTCTTGAATATTTGGTCTGCTGTACTTTATTTCACATTTCTTGAAAAATGTGCTCTTTTATAAATAAATAAAAAATACTAAGTTTGTTAGATATATTTTCATAAATAAAAGTAATTTATCACAAAGCTTTCTTTTGTTTGCCACGAAGATGGGAGGTGATCAAGATAAGAAAGATTAAGATATACAAATATTAAGCTATGAACAATTTTAACAAATTTGTGTCTGAATTCAAGCTTAATGTGCTTGTATTGCTTGAAACAAGGGTCAACCAAAACAATGTTGATGCAATCCATATGGTAATTGCTCTCACTAATGGTCACTATCTGTGATGTTTCCAAATTTTACCATTTTCCAATTTCTGGAATTTTCTAATTTTTCGAGGGCATTTTCATCTTTTCTCATTTTGTGTGCCGGACATCGTGGGATGTGATGGGTGTGTCCGAGAGCTGGTTGGGGTATTTCATTGAGTTTAGCACTCTTTGAAATGCAAGGGTTGCCATTTCGGTATTTTTCCGTTTTTCAGGCCGGACGGTCCCTGGTGGGACCCGCTGCCGGGACTATTGTGTACGTGAGTTTTGTTTGGGTCCAGTTGTACCTCATTTATTTTATTTTATGTATGTTATGTGGTTGAAAATTTTCATGTGTATATATATATATATATATATATATATATATATATATATATATATAATTATGGTGTAAAAATAAAGAATAAAAAGAATTTTTTTTTAAATTAAAAAGTGGTAGGACCCACCACTTTACATATATGTGGCAAGGAGACCACATTTGGGTCTCACAATTCTCTCTTCTCTCGGCTTCCTCTCTCTTCTCCTCTCTTTTTCTTTTTTTCTTTTTCTTTTCTTCTTAAATTTCAAACTACGATTACTCCCTCAATTTTGTGAGTTTTTGAGTGCCGTTTGTGGCAAATTAAAGAGCGTGCCGAGATCTACGATTTGATCAGAGCAATTCTTCATTTGGTGCACTTGGAAATTTCAAAATTTAGGGTTTGGATTGGGCTCAATTTGGGGGTTTTGCTTCCTTTTGAGGTAGGGGTCTCTGATACACACATTCTTTGATTTTTGTGAATTTTCTCCTTAATAATTGGGCTATAGCATGTTTAATTTCATGGAAATTGTTTATGCTTATATGAGTCTTGTGTATTTAATATGATAATTGTATATCATGTGATAATTGACCATATGTATATTGTCTATTTGAATTGTATGAGATGGCATGCTAAAGTTGAATTTATATGCTTAAATTTCATGTGTAACTACATAACTCTGTGTTATTAAATGTATGTGACTATGTTGTTGATTATCGTGTTATGAAAAAACATTTTTTAAGTGATTTTGTTCCATGCCTTGTGTATTTAAATTACCGTAATTATAATGTGAAAGCATGGTACATGTATTACACAAATTTCTCTTAAATATGATATATGGTTTAAATGTGAATATGTGAAGAATTAAGGCATGGAAAGGCATGATGCATTCATGCATGACATTGGGCATGAAAAGGGAAAAAAATTTGAGTTGAAATGGAAAAAAAATTGTTTTTGAAAGAAATAAAAGAAAATATTTTGGGAAAGGTTTTGATGGAAAGTTTTGCGAAAAACCTGGTCGCCTAGGAGATTGCCTATGGGTCCGTGGCGTTGATGTGATCTAGAGAGAACTAGGGAGACTGCCCTAGCGTGGTTGAGTTAACTAGCCCCAAATGATGCCCTGGAGCTTGCCTTGTGGTCAGGGACAGTTAGCCAATCCTTCTCTCGTGCCGCCACGGAGTTGCCATGGGACGGGTTGCATTAACAGTTTGGAAATGATGGCAAAAATGGTTTTGGTAAAATAGGGAGTGACATTGCATAGCATTGCATCTCATTGCACTGCATAATTTAATTATGACTTAGATTGTCGAATTTGTTGCTATGTTTACCCCGGTATGGTATGATCCCGCTTCTTTATTTTTCTATTCATTGTGTGGATTCACGGGGTCATAAGAGGTGTCTCTTAGGTACCACCTACTGAGAAATTTGCTGACCCCTTATATTTAATATTTTTCAGGACATGGAAGGGAAGTGGCGGACGACGCTCCTCCACAGGGTTCGATGGGTTAGTAGACCGTTTTGACATACTTTGTAACTATGATCTCATTTTATTTATTATTATTATTATTATTATTATTTTATAAACCCTGCGATGATACGTATATTATGTATTCACATAGGAAATGACGGTAGTGCCCTTAGTTGACCTCGAGTTCAGGTAAGGACCTGGTTAACGATTCAGACCCTCGGGTTCGAGTTGTTACACTATCACACAGTTATACACTCTCTCAATTAGGCAGGATTTGTATTTTGTGGAGTCCTGATAGTATCTCCATTAGTATCAAGTAATCATCCAAACTAGTCATACATTGCCATTCATCATTGATGGGAAGTGATACCTCCTTCCATCTGTCTTTTGTCTATGTATCTAACTTTATTGTTGAAAGAAGGGAACTTTGGTCCATTTTAACTCTATAAGCTCCATCTGTCCACTCTAGTCCTCTTGGGGGACTTCAATGCAATTTCACATGTAAGTGAAAACTTTAGTGGAGCTAGCAGATGATCTCCAGCTATTGAGGACTTAGGAGAAGGCCTACAACTCTCAGGACTGAAAGATTTGAGATTTTCTGGGATTTACCATATATCTAAGAAGCACAGACACGGATATGGGACACGGACATGACACAACACGGACACGGCGACACGGCGACACGGCAAATCCAAAAACATTAGGACACAGACATAGCGGGGACATGGCAAATAGTATATATATATTATATTTATATGATGTAGTACTTTAAAATTACTGAGTGTAACTATTTTTCATTAACCTCATAATGAAAAAAATACACAAATCATAACTCATTTACTGTAATAGTGTAATGACTGGCCCTTAAATTTCTATTTGTCTTGTCTAAAATTGCATATTAACCTTACAAGTTTAAAATTATTATGTACTGACTACTTAAGTGAGTAAAAGTTGTTAAATAACTTTACATATTTAAACTTTAACCCAACTTTCTTTCAAAAAATTTTTAGACCCCCAAAAATAAGACACGTGTGTCGGACACACACCCCTGGCGTGTCTGACACGGATTCTTCGCCCATTTTGGTGTGTCCTTGCTTCCTAGCCATACATGGAACAATAAAGTGAAGGAATTTCCAATATAACAATGAAGATTAACAGAACACTCATCAATTACCAATGGAACTCTACTTTCCCCATGTCTGAGTGTTAGTTTCTCCCACCGGGGATCTCTGACCACAATCACATCTTCCTCAAGCTTATCAAGCCAGCTACAAGGAAAATGATTCCTCTCATATTTTTCTACCATTGAGCCTCTCATCCTCACTTCCTATCAACCATTTCAAATACATGGAGACTGTTTGTCCAAGGAACCTCCATGTTTCAAGTGGTCAAGAAACTGAAGATGCTCAAACAACCCCTTAAGGAGCTACAGAAACTTAATTCCTCAGCTGTCTCTGACCTCTTAACAAGAATCTCTGCAATAAAACAGAATTTGCACTCTTGTCAAGAGAGCCTTGATTTGAATTCTATGTGTTCAATATCACTGAGAAGCGTGGAAAGAGAACTAGTGTCACAATACCTCTCCCTATGCTCAGCAAAGCAGGTTAGGGACAGTAACAATTCTTTATTCTTCAGATCCATTTATTGAAGTGAACAAATCAAAATTGAGGTTAGTGAGAACCCACCTCATTTCCTAGGTAGAAACTCCATTTCCCCATTCATCCAAAACTCAGTCCCATTCCAATTCCTCTACTCTCTCTCATCTATTCCTTCAAACAAAGAGATAAAGCTTTGCCTTTTTGGTCTTGACAATGACAAGGCTTTAGGCACTATTGGATACAATGCCTATTTCTTGAAAATAAAAAATAAAAAATAAGTTTGGCTTGTCAGTGGTTTTGATGTCACTAAGTCAATTAGGGATTATTTTTTTTTCTAGTGGGAAGCTACTAAAAAAGGTCAACGACACTTGCATTGCTTTAGTTCCTAAGGCACCAAACCCTTCAAACCTAAATTACTCTAGACCTATAAATGCATATACTTCTTGCTAACAACCTCATGTGTAACAGGTTGGGTGCTTCGCATTCCGGCCCAAAAGCTTAAGCTATAAGGTAGGGCTAACACCCAACCCATTTATACCCATTACACTTTCTATCCGGATCGAATGTGGGACAAGTCCTTGTTTTAACATTCTCCCCCACCCAAACTCGTAACGCCCTCGTTGCGGTCAGGCCACCCTGCCTATCCCGGATCAATGACTGAGTTTGGCTTTAATACCAACTATAATGGGTCATGTGCTTCGCGTTCTGACCCAAAAGCTTAAGCTATTAAGTGGGGCTAACACCCAACCCATTTATACCCATTACACTTCCCATCTGGATCTGATGAGGGACAAGTCCTCCTTTCATCTCATGGGGATAGGTGAAAACCACATTTGGACTATATGAATTCATACATTTTCAATCTAGATTTGATGAGAGTCAAGTCAATTTTCTTAACAAAATAAGGAATGGTGTTCGATTTCCAGTGAAACAAGGCCTATCTATTTATTGCTGTTGAATAGTGGGATTATCTTGGTCGCTGTTTTTATGAGCATTCAATTAGAATCTTTAGCAGTTTATTATTGTTTTTCTAAATGTAATATTTCACTTATAAATGCTATAAAGAATGCTAGATTTCCTAAGAACATATTACATGGCGGCAAAATAGGATTACTTCCAATAACATAATAATTTGAATGATCAATTCTTTGGAGCTATTATTAAATATGTTATAAGAGAATTATTGTTAAATTGGAATTACATCTATGAGACGGTACATTTAGAACCTGACTAGTTAAATTTAAGATAAATGAGATGATTTGAGTGAAATTTAGTTTATTGAAACACTTCAAGGAATGATTTACCTTCTAAGAGCTCTATCCCTTCCCATGCAAAAATACGGTTTGCCCTTTTAATGCAATAAAACCATTTTTCATGCAAAAATAATCTTATGGACAACTAAATTAGGTTAAAAATAAATGAAACACTTACATGAGAACATGAAAATTAATTGTGATGCAACCAGACCGAACCACGCAAAATTTTTTCCTCACTTGAGTTCAATTAAAAATCCTAAGTTTGAGTGATCAACAAAGTTATCCAAAATACTTTTTACCCTTGGCATCTTCATCATTGTTGATCAACTTCAGAAGTCATCTCAAATGGATCAAGAGGTGATCAATTCTATCTAAATGACTTAAAATAAATAAAAAGTACAGAATCTGTCTTTTGTTACAAAATTTGCCAACTTACAAAATACCTTTCAGTAAGGTTATGTCTTTCCCTAAAATGATGTCTTTTAAATTTTAAATACCAATGTAAATAAAACTTTTCAGGAAGGTTTTGTCCTTTATAGAAAGACACCTTTTAATTTTAATTATTATTATTATTATTATTATTATTATTTTGACAAGTCAAGACACTTTTTTAAATTTAAACACCAACTTATATATAATGTATATATAATTAATTTGAAAACATATTTTTATATATCTCCAACAGAGGTAAGCACTCACCCTTTCAAATGCTGTGCTGGTGGTTAACCACAAAAGCCCAAAGATGTGTAGTGATTCCAGCTCTGTTAGACGCCTCCAGATTGGGAAAGCTTAAACCACCTTCTGATTTTGGCTTGCAAACATCACTCCAAGCAACCTTAGCCCCAGACTTCTTCATCTCTACGCCTGATCAAAGAAAATTTCTAAAGATGCCATTAATTTCTCTTAGACCAGATTTGGGAAGCATGAAAATACATGACCAAAAGGGTTATATTCTGACTATGATAGATTTAACTAGATGAAGACAGCCAACATTGGTTACTCTTGCTAGTTCAATGGCCTATTTTATGAGTAATTCTTTCCATAAGGGATTAGAATCAGTGGTCTTCAACCTAGTGGAGATATGGAGAATTCCCAAATGCCTAATATGAAGGTTCCCTCTCTTAAAACTAGGAAGATTAAGGATATTGAGCTTGGTGGAGTGATATCGGACAGATAGTGCTCTAATACCAAACTAATGTAGGACAAAAAGAAAGAACGGGATGAGAAGACAGAAGATGAGATGATGCTAAAAGAAGGAGATGAGAAGAAAGATGAAGGGATAGAAAAGATAGGCTAATGCTCCATTTGGTTGAAGTGATGGAAAAATAAACGAAAGAGAGGGGGAGGGATGGATAAGGCATCCCTTAGGAAGGGAAGGTGTCTCCCTTACTTTTTGTTTGGTTGAATAAAAGGGATACTAGAAATAATGGATGGGGTGACACCTTTTTTTTTTTTTTTTTTGTTTTGGTTTGGTTGGAAGGAAAAGAAGGAGAGTTTTTATTTCTTTTTAGCAATATATCCTCACTACATAAAATCTATATCTACACTATTATAAAGGTTTTTTTTTTTATTTTCAAACATTTTTCATATTTTGTAAAATACAAAAAGAGAGCTTTTCCCTTTTCTTTGAAGGTTATAAATATTTTGGCATGAATGTTAATTGTGTGTTAGTGGGATTTTTTATTTGTGTAAGTGGGAGACATGTGAGTTAGAACAGATCGAAGACCGTATCGGCGAGACTAATTATCAATTTTTTATGGTAATTCTATGATTTACTGGAATGCCTGTTACGAACTTTGTAGAGATGAATTAGCATTCCAAGTTTTATCTGAAGGCCATTCTACAGTAATGAACTTCAACTTTCTTTTGATGTACCTAAAAGCAAAAAAAGGAATGATGTTTCTATCATTGTGTTGTTTCTTTGCCTTTTTGCTATTAAAGTGTAATACCCCTAATTTTAAAAGGATAGTCTCAGCATTTTAATTTTTATTTTATTGGCTTTTTATTTGTTTAATTGCTATTCTTGTTTGTTTAATTGTTTAATTGCATTTATTAATTGATTTTTGAATTAAATTAATTTAATGGTTCTATGTGCATTGTTAATTTATTTAAATTGTTAATTGTTGTGTGCTATTTTCCGTTAATTGTTAAATTATAGTTCGGTTGTTAAATTAGGGTAAGTTTTGGATTTTTATAATTAGGGTTTCTGTTAGAAGTCCGGTAGGTGGAATGTTATAACATGGATTTTATCCTATGGGCCGATTAGGGTTTAACTTGGATTAGGGTTTCTGTCTTGGATTACCATTAGAATTAGGTTATACTTGTGCCTATATAGATACGGTTATAAGCTGTAGGAAGGGTTGGAAAAACTCTATTCACGTATCAAAGCTACAGAGAGATACAGAGTGAGATTTTGAGAGAATAGAGCACGTTCGGTGTGGGGTTCGACTGAGGCTTCAAGGTCGGACCTAGAAGAAAGGAAGAACAGAAGTAAGAGGAGGATAGGCAGTAGTTTAGTGTTGCCGGAACAGTGGACACGACACCGAGATTTCAAAACTGAAATCACAGGCAAGTTCTTTTCTTCCTCCTTCCCTCTGGCTTATGTTCTATGCACCTAGATAGTCTTTAGGGTTTAATTAATCATTAACTGAGTTTTACATGTATATTAGATGCTATATTGATGATATATATGGAAATCTGTTAAATTATAGTTTGGGCATGTTTGATTTCAGTTGTATTCTTAAAGCATGCTTAGTCTATAGAACTTGTAGTTTTTGTATTTAATTTCAACTGCTGTAAACATACCATGGGGATTATACTAGACACAGTTAGGACCCTTAGGAACAGTTTAAAACCAAATAGACAGGTTGGGAGCGACCGGAGACGAAGCAGAAGGTCGCAGAAGTTGCAGCGGTTGAAGACGGCTCTCAGAGGAGGTGAGAGCCGGCTCCATAGAAGTGGGAGCCGGCTCCCACACATGTAAAGCCGGCTCCAAGGTCCTTGGAGCCGGCTCCAGGCTGATTAGAGCCTGCTCCCAAAGTCTTGGAGCAGGCTCTTTTCAATAGTAAGCATTCTGATATTTTTTTACGAGTTATGGTTACTGTTGGAGCATGGGAACTGTTCTGAAAATTTTGGGACTTCACAAAGGGATTAAATGGTTTATTTTGGGTGTTATTAAGACCTTAGATTGATCAAGGTTGGCCTCTGAGTCAGTGGGACAAACGATATTAAATTAATAAACTTTCTATACGGTTAACGGATGAAAGACGGATTAATTGCTTAACTAAATTTTAGCAATTTAATGGGATTTAGGATGTTTATAAAACTCATTTTAAAATGCATGATAGGGCCATCTATGTATTTGTTTTGATCTATACATGCTTTGGGATGCTAATTGCCGAAATATTAAACCTTTTCTGCAATTACTTGGATTACTGTTGGATTGCAATTGCTAGAATAATGAAACGTTTTCTGCAACTACTTAGATAATGGTTTGGACTGTAAATTACTAAATTATGATTTATATATTGTAATTTACATGGATATGGAGGATTGTATGCACCGGTATGAGACGGTGGCATACTAGGGACGGTTTAGCTTCAAAACGCTAAGACCTAACCTATCGGATTAATGGAATGGATTGTAAACTATTGAATCCTAAATTGAGTGACTTCCTGGTTTAGTTGGTTGTAATTAAGTCATATCAGCTGAATAAGTTGAATGACTAACTGGACTGTGTTTCGTATGTCACCTCAATGAACAATTGAATGACATACTCTGGATTTGGACGGACTTTAGATATATGATTATGGTACCACGAGATGAGCTTGAGTCTCAGGCTCGTTGGTTAGGGTGCGTATATGCAGTGGATGCGTAGTTGGATATAGTAGGTTGAGGTGTACCCTGTTAGGTCTAGGTACTTATGCCCACCTTTGGGTGCGTTTTCGCACGTTGCCTTCTATTCAGGTTGAGACCCCTATTATAGTCCAGTGAATGTCCCTTAGTGTGGATATATATATATGTATGGACTAAATAGATATTGTGAGGTATCTAGGGTGTATCTGCGTATCGGGTCACTGCATGGATTGCAGTTAGATTAGAACTTGTTCGTGGGCTAACCCACTCTTTTATTCTTTTCATGTACAGGACGGTTCCAACCTTAGAGCTTGATCGTGCTATTCGAGGACAATTCCTCATTCGTCAGATTATGTAGGACTTCACTCGATGTTTCTGTTTTATTTACTTTCAGTTATTTTAGTTCAGTTGGGATTTTATTTAGGGGTCCACTAGATGGATTCCCGAGTTGTACTCTTGGAAGTTTTGGATGTTTGGATTCACTTTATTCATTACCATTTGGAGGATTTGATAATGGATATTTCTGTTAGCTTTATTCTATTTCTTATTTCATTTAATATTCTGTGTTCGCTTTAAAATACTTTAATTGTTTGATATTTCCCTCGGGTTTGGGCCTGGGCTTGATCAACCCGTGTCTCGGATCCAAGGGGTATCACATAAAGGGCATGCCCAAACTAGTTCTTTGGCTTCTCTTATTGTCTGTCTTCTGTGATCTATTATAAGTGATCACTTCTCCTTGTACTTTATTGCATCATTTATTTTTATAAATTTCCAACAGTTAAGGAAAAAATGAATGAAGAACTATAGTGAATTGTGTGTAAATATATGACATTACCTTTTTGTCAACGATGGTGGTGCCAGGATACTTAAAGCACCCCATAATCGACCACCGGATACGTGCAGTCCCCGTTCCACGTGCACTCAATAATTATCGGGAAAATTCTCTAGTGGTGGCCTCAATGGGATTCAAACTCCTGAACTTCATGTGGGATGGGAACTGCCTGATGGTGGATTTTGAGGTGCTCTAAGAGGCCTAATACTGCCATCATCGACAAAAAATAAATAATAAATAAATAACTATTGTACTTTTTGCTAAACCTTCTCTTTGAATTGGTGTTACAGAAAGGGATTGCCTATATGGAGTGAACAAGTGAGAATTTGCTCTGAGAATGGACTTGAAGGTCCTAATGATGATGGGTACAGTTGGAGAAAGTATGGGCAAAAATACATTCTAGGTGCCAATTATCCCAGGTGAGAAGTCTGTTCTCTTATCCTGCATGAAAGTCACAAGCACCACTCATTCAACCATCCAATCATTTGCTCTCTCTCTCTCTCTCTCTCTCTCTATATATATATATATATATATATATATATTACACATGATTATACACACACACACACATATATATGGTCCTACACAAACATGTATGCACTTCCTTCCATATGATTCAAACTACTAACTCCATCCTTGTTTCAAATGTCCTGCTTAGATTGCCTGATACAAAAGCTTTATAATATATACATCATAGTACTTAACAAAGCAACTAAAAGGAGACACATTTTTGTTTGTCATCAATTGTCATAGCATTAAAGTGTGATTACTAAATGTCATGTTAGTGGGAGTAATTAGGCATTTATATGACCAATGGGCCAGTGGCGTAGCGGTATCAGTCTCTTACTTCCCAAAGGGAGATCAGGGGTTCAAGTCTCAGAAGAGACAAGTGTGTGTGAGTACCAACTAAGAAAAAAAAAATAGGCATTTATATATAATTGGTTACATATTGAATGAAATATAAAAAAGAACATGTATTGATCAAACTTCAAAGTAAGACTAATTTTTGCGAGAATGTTGGAATGGCCATGGCCATTGGCAAGGAAGATATTTTTGTAGTCGTCAGTGCGTTTCAAAATAAGTGAGATTTTTGCGAGAATGTTGGAATGGTCATTGGCAAGGAAATTTTTTTTGTAGTTGTAAACTACAAATAATAATAATAATAATAATGGGTACCAGTGATACCAATAGGCCGGTGGCCTAGCGGTATTAGACCCCTACTTTTCAAAGGGAGGTCAGGGGTTCGAGCCTTAGTAGAGGCATGTGTGTGTGAGTACCAGCTAAGGGAAAAAAAAAGTGTTTCAGAGATAGAACCTTAATTTAGCCATCGATATGGCTATCTCCAGTTGTGTTTTGAAATTCTAGGTAAATAAGGTGACTAGTAAGCGATTTAACAATAAATAAATGGATAATAAGTACTAAAATGTTTGCACTCTTTATATTGCATGACATGTCTTTTCGAAAAAGAAAAAAAAAATATGTGTTGCACATGATAGAATGTTATTATATTGTTCCTAGGCAATTGAGAAATATTAGCGGTGATGGAAGCAATGGTTTTTTGAGCAAATATAACTTGGTAGCAAAATTAACTATCTTATTGAATTTCTTTCTTTGTTTTCCTTTCTTTTCTTTTTTTTCTTTCTTTTTTTGTTGTTTTTCATTTGGCGCACAAAGTTTTCATTATGCGCAATTGCATGTACAATTTTGCTAGTTATAAAAAACATGTGTTTTTTTTTTTTTGGAAAGGTCAAAATTGTATTTTATATATTTAGATAATTATATATTCACTCTTTCTCTCCTTTCTTACTCCTTTTCTTTGTTGGGTTGTGGCTCAAATTCTTGTTAAGAATGTATTCTGAAAAAGTGCAACTAGTTGCACTAGCCTAATAAGTGCAGGAGACAGTTTCCTTTTCCGTTTTGGAAGGTTGAAGACTTGTGGAGCAAGGCTGAAACTTGTTGAGGAAGTTGTATCTCATTAGGTTTCTATTTTAGAGTTGGAAATTGTTTTGGTAATTCCTTGGTAGGCAAGTTGTGGTAATTCTTGATAGGTTCAGACTAGTAATAGCTAGATTTGCTTCTCTCAAGCTAAGAAACGCTACTGAATTGAGTAAGATTGGCAATGTAGAAGCTATGCAACAACTCTTCATACAAGGATGTCATACGCAAGAGGTCAATCATGGTTTCTACTGCAACAATGAGTGGATTTGTCTGTTACAACTCTTGAAAGGTTCAGACTAGTAATAGCTATATTGACTGTGCAAGATGTTGGTGTTTTGTATTGTTCTATGCCATGGAAGTCTTCTTCCCTTTGGTTTCTTTGTTGTTGTACATATTTCTTATTTATAAAGCGTACCCTGTTAACCAAAAAAAAAAAAAAGTTGTGGTAATTCTTGTCCAACAATGAATGTGTTGAAGACTATAAATAGAGGTGGAGTTGGCTGAAGAAGAGATAGAGAGAGAGAGAAGATGTAGGGCTGAAAGGGTGAGTGTTGTGAGGAGAAGAGAGGAGAGGAGTGAGTGTATATAATTCTTGGGAATGTAGCCTGAGAAGAAAAGTTTGAAGAAAAGAGTGAAAGAGTGTGGGGTTTTGACATATGTGGTTGTATATATTCTCTTCCTTGATACATAATAGTGAAGTCTTAGAACAGGTTATTCAAAAGGATCCCCCATTCTTCCATTAGATATTCTTCTTTTTCATGGATACTCGGGTTCAAATACCCATGGATTCGTTGTTTGCTTACTGGCTTCATATAATTCAGAAAATACTAGTTTTCTTGAAGCTTCTTGCTCATATCTATCATCAAAAGGCACTATTCGATAATGTTTGTCTAGCAGCCCCTGCTAACCCGAGTGAACATTCAAATATCTGCCCTACATTCCTTAGTGAAGGTACTCCTAATGGGTTGAAGGCCATATCAATAGGTCTTCCATCTTGCAAATAAGGCATATCTTGTCTTAGAATTTTTTTTAAAATGATACCTTTATCTCCATGTCTTCCAACTTCTTTATCACCTCTTGTTGGATCCATCTCACATCAATAACTCAACCCCTACTCCCTATAGGTAGTTTTAAACAAGTCTCCTTTGAAGTAGAAACCTAAATGCCAAGTATCTCTCTCCATGGACGTAGCCCTAGTTTGGGTGAACCATGTAAAATATTGTGTTATGCGTAGATGTGTATGATTATTATCTCTATGTATGCTTGTGTTGATTAATGATGTGATGATGATGCTTCTACTGTGCATGATGAAAAAGAGATTTAGTTCTCAACAACAACCAGCCAAGAGCTGGTTGGAGGGAGTTAATATCACTAACATTCTTTCCTTCCTTCCAACCCAAGATGAGAAGGCTCATTCACCCCTCCTCTCTTCCATCCTTCCTCAATCACGATAATATTCCAATAATCAAAGCTGAATTGTTTGATTATATATGAGCCTTTACATAGTCATAACATTGAGCAAACCCTAATAAATTGTAAAACATGAAAAATACCAAAATAATTATAAAACTTTAAAATGTCAAATTAATAAAAATAAACAAAAAATAACCCTAATTACGTCAAATCCCTAATTATATTTATCTTTTTTCCATCTCCAATAGTAGTAGGGTCATGTCCTCATGAGGCTCTTGGGTCATGTCCCGTTCTCCATCATGGAGGGATCAATGCCTAAGAAGAGGACTGAACTTTTGGAATGGTCAACGGAAAGGCCGGAGAGGGAAGAAAAAGGATAAAGATCATCTCCAATTTTATCTTGAAGTGAGATACTTTAGTAATTTCTATATAACTTACGGAAAGTTAATTTATGAAATATAATTAAATGAACTAACTGATTGCAACAGTCCAACATTTGCTAATATTTTGCAGAAGTTTTATAAATCATATAGTGCCATGAATAAGAACAATGTAAACGGACAAACAAACGATGTAGTTAAGCAAAAGCCCTCCAATGTTTTTGTTTGATAAATTTTTCGGTGTCTAGAGTACATGAAGCATTATTTTGAACTAGAATCATATCCAAATAAGGTTCCATTACTTCATTTCATTTCTTTTTGAAATGCATATATATCTGTCAAAGTATCTCTGTTCCTAAAGTGCTCCTAACTGCACTTGCCATTACGTGAGAATGGTGCTATGAAAGCAGTTTAGATGATTCGTGAGGTGATGTGTAAATGAACAGGTCTACTTTCACATTAATGATTTTGAACTCAGAAAATGACCAAGTTAAAATTGTATTTAAGCACCCCATTCCTAAGCAAAGCTTCTATCACTTGGCGTGCTTTCTGGAATAGACTCAATAACCTTGACGGTGACTCAGTTTCCTACCTTCACATCCCCATTGCCTGCTACTTTTGCACATCCCACCTGAGTCCATTAATCATCTCTTCTTCCACTGCCCTTTCACTGAGTTCATTTGGGCACACTTTCAGCACTCAGCATGCTCATATTGCACCCAATTGTTGGTCTGATCTTATTGACTGGTGTGCTGTCCACTGAATCTCACCGAGGAAATCAGATAAGTTTCTCCTCCAAAAACTGATACTTAATGCTACCATTTACTCTATATGAATGGAAAGAAACTCAAGAGCTTTTAGAGGAAAGCTTTAATCTCCCCAAACTCCTATTAGAAGGATCAAGGATATCATCAGGAGCAGAATCAATTCCACTAAGCTCTCAGACAGTTCTATACTGAGAATTATTGATGAAGCATGGGGGCCATAATTCCCCTCTAAGTAGCAGTGCCTTCTATCTGCTGGTGAAGCATAGAATTGAGATGGTTTCTGGACTTGTATGGCAGTGACATTGCTTGACATTGAGTTCATTTCTCTAGTTGTTATCATGTCTATTTTTATCTCCTTTTCCGCATCCTAGCTTAGGCTATGGCGTTATTCTTTGCTTGTGTTATATGTTATAATCTAGCCTAGGCTGTGGGATATGTTTTCCTTGATCAACTTTTGCAGCTGCCTGTTGGGCTACTTGTTTGTGCAGCTTTTCTTTCATTTATTTATTTTTTCTTTTTTTATACAACTTACCAATTACCCAAAAAAAAGAAGTTAAAATTGTATCCAATTTCTTCGTAAAAATTTAGATAATCAATCATGCAAATAAACTCAATAAATTAGTAAGTTAAATAGCAAAAGAAATGAGACAAACCAGATATTTTATTTGGAAAATTCAATAGGAGACAATCAGATATCCAGTTCCATAAAATTCACTACTATGTTGGAGAAGATGTTACAACACGAACTCTGAGTTAGACTTCGTACGGAAGCACTTGCCAAGACTCAATTGCTAAATGCCTCAGACCTAGACCTGGTCTACACTCAGCACACGAGCCCAGTATCTGTCGACACCTCATTGATGCCTGAATATCCCAAGAGCTGTGGCTGATCCATCAATGCAATCATCATACCGGACAATAGGTCTTCTTCTACTCCTAACTTTCGATTTTCAAAAGTAGAGCAGATGATGACTGTGATGGTTGATCAAATTCAAATATCGTTATGGGTCTCCAAGTTCTGAGCTCCCAATCTGAATCATAAATTGAAAATAATTTTTATATATTACTCATAACTATTTGAAAGGTAAGAATAAACAAGAATTATTTATCCCTAAAACTGTTTAATCAGTTTCTCTCACTTCCTATGTATGTCTCTATGTGAGTGTGTCTCCTTTTTTGTTTTGGTTAAACTATATGTATCCTTCTACACTTAGGAATCCTATATTATGTAGAAGTATCAAAATCTTTGGCAAGTGACTCGCATAGATTCACAAAGAACATTTTGAACAACTCATTACAACTTTTATTTTTTTTATTGAATTTGTCAACACAATTGACAATTTTGACCCTAGCAGTATATCCATGGAAATACCTGCTTGAGAAATTTTTTTCCCTGTTTTGCTTAAAGTCTCATTGTTAGCCAGTATGAGAAGCAAATGCTAGACCTAGGCCAACTTCAAGGTTTATAGTGCTGGTTTTTTTGCAGTAGAATTGAGAGCATACTATAATAATTAATAATGAATATCAATCCGAATCACGAGTTATAGAATAGTGGTTGTTGAGTGACGTTGTTGATTAAAGTATCAAGGTCAAATGAGGATTGTATTTAGAGTGCTTGAAGTAGTTAGGCTTTTGGTTTCTATTTTATTTTGGTAGTTATGTTTCATAATACAGTGAGTAGTATTCCAGCCCATGGGCAAGGCTACATGCAACACCTGATAGTTGCTATGGGGGGTATCACCTGTCTAATTGAGGTGAGAGGCCTTTTGCGATCTCACACACCTCCATAGGAGGATGCAGCATGGGTACTGCTAGTGCTATACCATTATGACATCTGAGATATCGTGACCATAATTTGTGTTTGGGAACATAGTTATTTACAAATGATGATGTTGTTCTAATGTTGAAAAGAATTCACCAAATTCCTACATAACTCCACAGATGGCATATGTTACATATTTTTGAAGCTACCACTCTTTATTTAATGTGTCCATTCACACATTAGATTTTTTATTTTATTTTTTCCCTAGTTGGCAATCACACACCCCACCTCCAAGAAATTATTTGCACATAGCGCACACATTATAAATTAAATTGCTGAAAATGTGGCTCTTAGAGCTGAAATGTCAATTTTTTTTTTTAGTTAAAGGTTAAGCTTGTATAAATGAAGAAAAATGTACAAGAGGGACCTATAAGATAGGAAACAACAAGATGCACAACAGCTGCAGAGACCCAGCGAAAAACAAGTGATAGGAATCCAGACCTAGCAAGCAAAATACAAAAAAGGCTACAGACTCAGCCTTCTGCAAGCTCAAGTAAACCTAATGCAATACAAACATAAGAAACAACCATCCAAGCATCAACCAGTAAATACTTCCATTGAAGGCGACCAAGTTTAAGGGACAATTAGAGCCTGAGCACAGGCATAGCTGCATCCATCCAAGAACAGTTTCTGCAAGTCTTCAAGTCTTCTAACATTCCTCAGATCAGAAGCATTCTTTAGCTTAATTGAGGCTAATCTTCCTTTTAAACATTTCTTTATCTGAGAAATGACTGAGGTTGGGGATGAGGATGTGTTCCTGAAGGCCCTATTATTTCTTTCCATCCATAGAAAGTAGACAGCAGCAGAGAGTAGTAACTTATGCACCAGAAAATCATTAGCACTCAATTTAGTTTTAGGTAGGATAACTTTTTCTTAGTGTTGTTTTTTTAATTTGGTCATGGTGTAACATTTTTTAATTTTTTTTTAGGGGTCTCTGCTTGATCCTATGGTAAAAGTTCGTACTCACAAGCATGAGGTTGTGTTTGAGATTAGTCACTTAATGGAATAGAGTGCCAAAGACCAGGTTTTATTTCCAGTCTTCCGCTCTGCAGCCCGCGTAGGCAGGACACAGTGAGTAATTGCACTAAGAGGTGTGTACACCATTACCTTTTTTAATTTATTTTTATTATTATTATTATTATTATTATTATTATTATATATCAGGAAATGGAATTTCGGTTCTTGAACATTAAACCCAAGAAATACAATTCTGTTATGTGCCAAGGAAGCAAGATTTTCTTCTTCTTTTTTGTATTATTTATTTATTTTTTGTTGTCCCATTTATGTATTGAAGAAGCATAGTGGATGCATAGAATTGGACATTGACACTAGTTTTTCCTTTTTGTCTTACACAATTAAATATAGATCACTACTTCAAAGAGTGTGCTTATATAGGGTATGTATTTTCAAATATATATATATATATATATGTAAATTCCATTATTCAACTGATATATTGGGAAGAATCTCTCTTGCAGGCAAGAATCAAGGCGTGCAAATAACTATCAATGGCGACAATGATGACAACAAGAAAGGATCATAACGACGAATCAAATCCCTATTCTATTCACTTCTTCAACAACTCCAATTTTTTTCCTATCCTTACGACATGGGTTGCAAATTAAATATTGGAGGTGTGCAAAACTGTGCGCCGAGTACTTATTTAATTATTCCTCTTCATAATGCTTATGTCTCTATTCACTTCTTCATCAACTCCAAATTTTTTTCCTTTCCCTACAGCATGGGTTGCAAATTAAATTTTGAAGGTAATAAAAATTGTCTGGTATTCCTAGTATAGGTGCAACTCATTATTGAATCAGTCTGAATTATGGAATGATAGAAAATGCTGCCTCATTGCCTTATGCGAAATACTGATGCAATTGCTAATATGACCTAACATTTCTATTATAGAAACATGATTAAGCAGCATCTTCACTGATTCGTTGAGAATTTGATCACTTCGTCCCATTACTCTGTCCATTCGAAGTATTATTTCCCGAGAATTTATCCTAATTTTTGACCAGTAACTATGACACTAACAATCAAACAAATATCTATAGTTAAAAGCTGAATGTAAGTCATCTCTCTACATACAAATTTATATATATCAAGCAATTAACATTATCAGTAATCAGTATAACAAGATTAAAATATGCATTATCTGAAAAAGTTTCTGATTTCTCACATGTGGATTGTTGCAGAGAGACCGTGCTCGAAATTTTCCACACTGGAAACATTGATTCATAGGCTTCGTATCTCGCCAAGGACCCAATCCCAGAATGGTTCTGACTTTGGAATGCCATTGATGTGCCAGCAAATGCTGCTTTCTTGCATCTAAAGGGGGAAAGAAGAAGAAGAAAAAAATAGGCATTTACTAGGTGTTATCTCCATTTTACCTAAACCACCGAAATTTATACATATACATATATATATGTGTGTGCATATGTTTACTGGTATATATATAGCGAAAGAGAGAGAGTACATACCTTTTACTGTGACAATGGTTTGGTGAATATTTTCAAAAGTGGTTGCCATTTGAGCGGACGTTTTATCCTGGTTTTGCGAAGTGGGGAAAGTGACCCAGTACTGGTTTATTGCAATTGGTGGAGGAGTGAATTTGTACTTGAGCGGGAAATTTATAGGGTCAAGCACAAAACTGTACTACCATTACTGGAACGTTATTACTGGTGATTATGCTTTTGGTCCTACACTCTCTTATCAGTCTCTGTTTGATGTTATGTTTTTTTAACTTTTTGAAAACTAGCCGTACCTTTCAAAATTTGAGTTTTTTATTATTATTATTATTATTTTTATATAATTTTTTTTTTTTTTTTCAGTTTTAAATTTGTTTTGGGGGCCAATGGTTGGTGTAGATTAGGGAATGAAATGTCTAGAGTGCAAAATGTGAGAATGTTGGTTCGATTGTTCAAAATGTAAGGATGTTAGTTCGATCGTTCGAATTTGAAAGTTAATCATTTTGTGCATATTAGACGATATGAAACAGACGTTTTATATTCAAATTCAAATTTTATTGGTGGGACCCATATCTATTCTATATAATAAAATATGCTGGATTTGGGTTGGACAACGGGACCCATTTTGATGATATATAGGACCCATCATTTTAATTGATTTGAGGTCGATTTTGGGGTAAAATCTTTTCCATTTCAAAAATTAGTCCAGGAGTAATAATATAGTTGAGTCCAGTCAAAAGTTTTCAACTAAAAAAGATTAGATTAGCTTGTAGTTATTGTCCACTATTATATAGTAATTTCTTAGAATTGACGTAGCCTATAAAACCAAGAGATTGAATATAAGATAAAATTTCTATTCTGCCGTTTTTTTCTTCCTAAATATGTTAAATATGTATATTTATCTCCTAAATTATGTATTTGAGTTTTGGGCAACATAAAACGTACTGTGCATTTGCGTACCTCTCCATTTTTATAGGCTAGAAGTGTTTTTTTCCTTATATTTCATTTTGATATGTTTATTATGTATTGATTTCAATAATTGCCCTGTTAAATTTACTAGAATTTTGAAGGCTGTGAAACTTTTATTTTGTTTAAAACAGTATTTTATAATCAAATATACAAAATCCTCCAACCAACTAAAAGCCTTTGTAGTTCATGTATTACGTTAACGATAAAAACTCTAGGACAGCACATTTGGTCTCTCTCAATTTTATACTCACAGAAATTTCTTTCCTTGTCTTTTTATTTTGAATTGTTAATCATATATTGATTTCAACTGGCCTGTTATGATCTTATAAATTGCTTAATATTTTCTTAAATTCCGAAGGTTTTGAAAACGTTGTGATGCTTTATTTTGTTTAAAACTGCATTATAATTAAATGTACAAAATGCCACAACACTTTCTACTTTCTAGTGTTGAAGAGATGATTCTCTGTCAATTGACATGTTAAATACCTTATTATATTCCCTATTAAATTACACAAGCATTTTTATACATGTATATGCCAAATTGCACTAAACTATCCACTTAACTATATATATATATATATATATATATATATTAATTTTATCAACAAACACATTCAATTTACCAAAAGTTGCAAATTACACGTCCAATTTACCATGATTAGCACTTACGAAATGTCACCCAAGAGGAGGCTATGATGATTAGCACTTAGAAATGACACCCAAGAGGAGGCTATGAGAGGTATGCTCTCGACGTAGAGAGTGAGACAGTGAGAGTCGTCTCATAGTAAACTTGCACCTTGATATGTTGAACATGATGCATGTTATCCGGATGGGAATCAAGATAATTCAAGTGTATAACTGAAGATTCTCAACGTAAAGAGTGAGACGGTGAGAGTCGCCTCATAATAAACTTGAACATTTATCAATCATTGGATCGATATGCTCGAGGAAAAATCTTATCAGGATGGGAATCAAGAAAATTCGAGTGTAACTGGAGGGGTGCGAAGACATAATACTCAAGACACTCGTGATAGACTTGCCCTTTTGCAAAATTCTTGTACTAAAAGAGAGTTTTATAAAACATAAATTATAGGATAAATCTCTACACCACAAACTACAGTATAGAAAGTGTCCTCCAGTAGTTCAAACAGTGTGCAAGAAAATTGTACATAAGTTTTCTTAAATAGGTAAAAAGGATAAAACAGAAGGAAAAGGAAAATGTAGAACAAAATCTGGCCTAAGGTTACACAAGACTTTTTGTTTACTAAACCTACGACATTGCACCGGGCACCTGAAGACTAGTGCAGCACCTGCCAATGAAACCTGCTCAGCATTTTATACACCTTTTGAGAGAACCCCAGCAGCAAAGAGAAGATTTCTTCGAGAGAACTGGCGCAGACAAGGCACACACATTTAACCAACCAGAAATTCTTTTCAGCAATTACAATAAGACAAACAATTAAGCATTTTTTGTGTTTACCTGCAAAGTGTAGACTGGAGTGCACTTGGTAGGTAGAGTCTTCAAGGATCTGAGTCTGTTGGTATTTCCAGTTTTGCTGATAGAAAAGAGTACAGTCCATCAAATATTTTAAAGCAGAGACGGGTATTCATGTCAATTGAAATTTTAGTTTCGGACAAACTTACTTCTCTTCTGTTTTCGGCACCTTTGTGCTAGCAGTCACATCCCACAATTTTACACAGCAATCAGCAGAGCCAGATGCCAGAAGCGATCCTTCACAACTAACATGGTAAACAAGTATGAATGGAAGGAGGTAAGTTCCTTGATTTTAGATAAAAGGTTCCAATATAAGTTGGAAAAATTGAAACCTATTTCATGGATATCTTCCATTGAAGGAAATGGATTTTCACCTGAAAGCAAGTGTCCATACACAGGTGTTGTGACCCATCAAAGGGGTGACACAACGACCACTTGAGAGATCCCACATCATAATCGTACCGTCTTCATCACCAGATGCCATGTAACGACCATCAGGTGACATTGCCAAAGATAAAACCATACTTCTGTGACCAATGAAAATCCTAACGCACTCCCCACTCTGTACATCCCACAATCGAACTGTTTTGTCACTAGATCCCGTTGCAATGTAGTTGCAGTTTGCATGCCATTGTACACACTGAAAAGTGAAATCCAACATTAAGAATTTAATTTGTGAAATTAATATTAAAAACAATCCAATTAAAAAGCCAAAGACCCTTGCACAAATCAAAAGCAGCAGCAATACCAAGAGCGGAATGAATCAATATTATTCTTGCAGATTAAAATCCCCTGGCCCCTGGGAAGTTAAATACGAACATCTACTTCCCAATTTTACATGGAAAAGAGTATCGTAATACTGGTTATTAAAGGTGATAGGCAACAAACAACAACTATATAAGAGCCTTGTAACAATGAGCACCACCCCCCGTTTTGTGTGTCTAACAAACAGGAGGAAGATTCTTAATAACAAGAGAACATCTTGCACGCTGCAACTACAAGATACTTGTTTCGAATAAGCAACCACCATATAGATAAAACTTGGAGTTTAAAGTATTATGTATAATGCTGGATAAGAGGTGATTAAGTGATTATTTTGGTTATGTTTGTCAGATGGTCAATAAATGAATAAACATACAGATAAATGAAGTGAGAAGTGATTATAGAATGGTGTGTGATATTTGAATACCAACCAATTAAATGGAAAACTGAAGATATTTCATGGCTCATAATGTGGGGCAATCCAGTAACAGGTCAACCATGTTCACAAGCAAATATAACAGGTCAACCATGTTCACAAGCAAATATAACTGAAATAAAGATGTTGATAAGGATCAATTTGGAAAGCTAGGACACAGAGCATGCATGAAAGCTGAAAGAAAATCAATTTAAGGACAATATGAAAAGGAATCTAAGATCATTTCGTCAAGTCGAAAGAAAACACAATTGCGTCGGGTATACAGGACACACAGGAGTAATCATAATGAACTTAAAGAGTGTTGGAATGACAAGAAGGCCACAAGGAATGCGACTTAAGGCTGTGATAAAATAAGCATACAATTCATCAAAGTTAACAAATACGAAACGTAATCCCTAAAAAGAAGAAAGCTATATGGTGGCCTTCAATAAGAAAAGATAGTCATGTATAGCACAAAAGGGAGTAAAAAAAATATTCATATAGCCATTTCCAGGGATTATTTATCCATGTATAAATACTAGTGGTTGATTCACATATTAATAAATTTAACGACCAGATTGATGATTTCTTTGCAACCAAGACCATAACAGACCTCATCATGTGAGAAAGGACATTTCTTTTTCATCGTCATCATTAATAATAATTGCAGACATGATGACAATGTTGCTTACTGTCTTGTTCCCACTTGTCCAACTGTTGCTGAGCAGTTTTTGGATATCAAACGGACCTCCCCAGAAGGTAATTTTAATGTGGCCGATTTCCCCTCTTTTGCAATCAGTTTCACTACAACACCCGCTGCTCTAGCTAATTGTCCATCCTTTCCAAGTGTGATTTCTATGTTATGCATGGCCGTGCCTAGGGGCATATCGGTTGTAGCAGACTCTTCTTTTTGATCAATCAAAACCCCTTCACAAACTGTACAAGCTTCTTCCAAAGCATACGGCCTTCTGGATGTAGATCTCTATACAGATGGATCTTATATATATCATATAATGGAGTACCACACGAGTGGATATATGGGAATCCAAATCCACCGAATCACTACAAAAAAGGTATAAAGGAGCTAGCAAATGAATGGAAAAAAAAAGGAGCAGCAGTTACAACAGCCGAAGTTACCACATACTCAACCTTAAGAACCCACACAACAATTCATAAACAAAACTGATATGCTTCTCACAAGTCAATTGCAGAGGAATTCCGAATTTTTTAGTTTTTTTTTGGATAAGTAATGATTGTATAAAAAGCGTTCAAACGGGGAACGCATCCCTCAAAAGCCACACAAGGCCAAATAGGGCCTCTAGCTCCTCCAAGGATTTACAACAAAAAAGAGTACTAATAATAGAGAAATTCAACATCCGATAGGATTCTCCTTTCCTTCAAATGGTACTCCAATTTCTTTCAAGCCACCAGACGCATAAAAGCATAACCCTCAGAAATCACGAACTTAGACCCCACTATACAACCTCTCCAAGCCTCAACCAAGCCTATGAAAATAAGTAGGAGGCTCGACAAAGTACTCTTCATTAGAGTAACCCTTCCACCTTTAGAAAGATACTGCTGCTTCCAACCGGCCAACCTCATCTCATATCTCTCGACCACTAGATCCCAACTTCCCACTCTCCTAGATGGAGTCCTAAGAGGCAAAACAAGATAAGAAATGGAAAAGGAGCCAATAATGCATCCCAAAATATAAAGCTAAGGTGGAGATATAAGTAACCTCCCCAACTGGAACTATGACACTCTTTTTCACATTCACCTTCAAGCCAAAAACGAATTGAAAGAAAATCAAAAGGCATCTCAAGTATCTCATCCGAGACTCATCCACATCACAAAAAACAATCATCTACAAACATAAAATGAGAAATCTCCAACTGACTAGCAACATCCCTACCCACCCAGAAACCTCTCAAAAAGCCTAAGTCCACTACCGTAGTCATCATTCTGTTGAATGGACTAGGCCACAACATGGCTTATGAGAAAGCCCGCAACTGACTGCCCCACTTTGACCAAGCCCAACCTCATTATCAAATTTAAAATTTGAACCTCCAACTCGTGCATCATCATGTGAGGCATTTGCTATCACCCGCCCATAACAATAAGGCTTCGGTTGACAACCACGTGTCACCCCATTAACCTATCTATCCTACGCTCCTTCAGCGCATGTAGGATCGATCGTCCCTGTCCTTCATCCACAACGCACTTTTGCAACTCCAATCTGTGATCTTGCCGACCCACTTGACATCGCATCCCTTCCTATCAAAACGATCGACTTTCGTCATTTCCTTTCAAAGCATCCGATCCGAGCACCAAACATGGAGCGATTTCTTCCATCAACGAGACCTTGTAGGCAACCTAATTATCCTCCACAATGATGAACACCGGAATATCCCCTCCCTCGGCGACGATGAGGATGATCGTCTCAGTATCACTCATTTCGTGCACCTCCACATCACGAAAACCACCACATAAATAGCTGTTGGGCTCAGCGGAAGCGCACGAATAAGAAAGTTTCAATGAAAGCCAACAAAGTAATCACACACAAACACAAGATATACATGGTTCAGCTAAAACCAGCCTACGTCCATGGATGAGAAGAGATTCTACTATGATTCGTAAAGCTATTTTTTTTTTTATAAGTAAAGCTATTCGTAAAGCTATTACAACAATAGAATACCAACCCCACCACTCCACGAGCCCATTTCCTCGCTTCCAGCGTTACCGGTGGTGTTTTTCGTACTCTACCAACCCTCATACTACCTCTACCCATCAACTCCCCCATGAGACTACATCTCTCTCAATCTCATGAGTATCAACTCAGAGCCTATGTATCTATTTATAGAGTTAACCAAACTCAATTCCTTGTTAGACAAGGATTGCAATTTGTTAGGGGCTAAGACTTGCCAAACAAGAAATTACCAAATAGAATACAACTCTAAAATAGAAACATAATTAGAATAGGAATTTTAGACACAAATCCCAACATCCAAAGGCCTCAAAGAGTTTCTAACACCATAGATGCAAAGGAAGGCCATACATAATGATTCTCCTTTTCTTTCTCTTCTTCCACCATCCTGAACATCCAACTACAAGGTACCAAACATCTATAATCAGTTGCACTTCTCCCCACTTCTTGCCCGATTTTAGAACTCTTAGTACTTTAACTTCCAATGGCAATCTGAACAGTAGAAGTCCGTCCAGCAAAGTGGTTACCAACACCCCGCAAGAAGTCTTCCATACCTTCGTAGCCCACTCCTAAATCCTTCAAAGACTACCCACATCTCTGTCAAATCGTCCAACCAGACAAGATTTCAGCACAACCCTGCGGATCGTTGAAGTGTGTTTATCAAACCTGGAAAACACGTCCTCTGCTTGCCGATTGCTTTTAACTTCACCTTTAACAGCCAGACGAGGTAGTTTTGCTACCTCAAGAAACAAGTGTTTTCCTCCCTCAACAGCTGTCATGGCTTCTTGTTTGCCTACATAAGCTCATGGGCGTTCCAAAGAGTTCTTGGACCTGCTGGTCCTCGACGCATTGCTGGAGTCTGAAGCATGTGATTTAGCCTATGGTTAGGCACCTCCACTTCCAAGTGATGTTTCCTCTCTTTCAAGATGTCACTGAAAAGACACAAAACTGCGCCCACCAATACCTGCCTAACAGTTCCATCGGGCAGCCCCCTTTATCAGCAACCCGACAGATCATTGACTAAACTCAGCATGATCTAATGGACATAAAAAAGAAACAATAATATATTCCATAAATCTCTCACCTCAGAGCAATGCAACATAGATGATCAACTAATTTCTCTGTTACTTTTGCACAAGCAGTGTCAATTAGGCAGAAATTTTCCCTTCCTCACTAAATTATTCATTGTCACTATTTTCTTCAATGCATCTGTCCATGCAAAGAAACCATCTTACAGTGTACTCAAGATTTCCATATTACCCTTTCCTAGGAAGCTTGGGTCCTCTCTCCATTTAATACCTTATAAATGAGCTTGCCCAAAAAATTCCACTTTTAGAGACCTCCACCTTAATAGTTTCACTCTTCCACACGTAATCATAGCACCATCCACACCAAAACAAGGATCCCACATGCTACCTTTACTTGAGAAACTAACAAAATATGCAAAGTGAGCCTTTTATCCACTGCAAAACCAAATCGCTTAGCGAAGATTTCTTCGGGAATTGCATCCCCACACCAAATATTATGCCAAAATTGCACCCTCTGAAATCACCCACACCCATTCCAATGCAACCAAAAGTCTATCATACTTCAACAAATCATCCCACTCCCTCCAAATATCTTTCCATAACTCCACCCACCAAGAACTTCTTTTGTTCATCTAGTTGCCCCTGGCCCTCCAATATTTGCCAGAACCACCCTCCTTGCATACCATAAAACAAACTGCACTTCATATTTACTCATCAAAAATTCCAATTCCTACTTTGAAGGTACAAGACAAATGTGATATAGTCGTTTTGGTATGTTACCTGGATAAAATATCTGACATATGTACTTCACAAAAATTCCAAGAACGACTCAGTTTCCTATATTCTGGGATCTAGCTAAACTATGAAGATTTTAAGGGCAAGTAAATGAGTGCTCAAGAAATGGTTTTAATATGTTTCAACAGAGATTTTGCATCACATCAAATAGAAAAAATAAAGTCCAACGTCTAGATTAGAGGGGGCACGCACACAAACACAAGCACACATAAATGGGGAGAGAGAGAGTAAAGTGCTCACATCGACGTCAGATAAGTGTCCTGCCATTATTCTTAAAGGCTGTATTCTGTCCATAGACCAGATCCTAGCAGTTCGATCATGTGAAGCACTGGCGAAATAATGTCCTGCAGGACTAAACTGCATTATGAAAAAAAAGTAAGAAAATAAGGTCCGACATTAGCATGTCCTAATCAGATGTGTTTTGTATGCTGATGTGTGTGTCAATATAAATAAAATAAAAAAAGGAAACATGACATGAACAAGAAATGTAGAGAACATTTTCACCCCAAAAAAAAATGAAGAAGAAGAAGATTTATAGAGAACAAGAAAAAAAAAATGCACTGCAGTCATTCAAGTTAAACTTAGGCTAGATGGCATGCGTTAATCCCTTTGAAATAATTGTCAAATACATATGGTGGTAGACTAGTAGCAGTAAGAATATTGAGCAGTCCTATGCAATGGCTTCACAAGTCAACCATGCACTGGAGCAATCACCAATATATCAATGATATACAAGAAATCACCGACAGATTCTGTTGCATTACTAGTGCTGCATAGTCACCAATTTTTTATTTCGCCTGTCATGCTTAGTGCCTTTATCTTTACTTATGTAGGCAGTCTCAAATTTGGAAAAAGAGGAGGATTGTGTTAGGTTGTTTGACAGTCAGGATAAAGTACAAAAACTTCCATTAGGTCTACATGAACATGTATTCCAAGAATATGTGAGTATAAGTTAGGGCATTCCCCTTAAGCAACGGATTGCATTTGCTTCCAGATACTTCGGAAAATGAGCAAGGGAGAGCATACGGTGCCAGATGCAGTGAAAAGTGGGCAAAGGTTCCAACCTTTTTCTGGATCAGTGCAGGTAAAGAAGTTAGCCAAGGTAGTAGGCTTAGAATAGGAACTTGGAATATAGGAACATTGACAAGTATAGAATGGAGCTAATAAGAACTCTGATTAGAATAAGAGTCAATATAGCGTGCTTACAAGAGACTAAGTGGGTAGGAGAGATAGCTAGAAAAGTTGAAAATACAACATATAAACTATATTACACTGGAAAGATAGATATAGGAAGAAAAATAAGGATAGTAGCTAAGAATTTAAAAGAAAATGTTGTTACAGCTATTAGAAAAAGGTATGGGAAGATATTAGTAAAACTTGTACAAGGAGCAACTATTGTTAATATAATTAGCACTTATGCACCACAAGTAGGACTAGACAAACATATTAAAGCACAATTTCTAGAACATATAGAGGAATCAAGAAATACCCGAAGGAAAATAATTATTTATAGAAGGAGATTTTATTGGCCATAAAAGAAATGATCATGGAAAATATTAGGTGCATGGGAGACAAAGATTTGGAGATGGGAATGACAGTGGAATGGCTATCTTTGATTTTTTTTTTTTTTTTTTTTTTTTTTTTCCCTAGTTGGTACTCACACACACTTGTTTCTTTTGAGACTTGAACCCCTGACCTCCCTTTGGGAGGTAAGAGGCTGATACCGCTAGGCCACTGGCCCATTGGTGCTATCTTTGATTTTACAATAGCATATAATGTTATAGTGGCAAATACTTGTTTTAAAAGAAATGAACATATTATAATCTTTAAAAGTGGATTCAATATATGTCAAAAAGTAGATAGACACATGTGCAAAGATTGTTAGGTTATTCTAGGAGAGAGTTTAACATCTTGATAGTCCTAGACATGTATAAAAGACAATCAAGAAAGAGAAAGAGAATTATAAAGCCAAGAATTAGACGGTGGAATTTGAAAGGGGCGAAGTAGAATTATTTAAGAATAAGATGTTAAAATTAAAGGCATGAAATAAAAGATGAAACAAATTTAATGTAGAATAAGGCTGAAAGTATTAAAAGACCAACAAAAGAGAAAGGGAGATGGCCATCATCTAAGGCAACTTGGTTGTAGGATGAGGATGTCCAAACATCTTAGAAACGAAAAGCTGAGTGCTACAAAATTTAGTAAAAGACTAAAAATGAAGAAACCTTTGAGAAATACAAACATGGAAACAAAATAGTTTAAAATAGTAGTGAGGGAACCTAAGAATATAGCATATGATAGAATTTTTTTCGAACCTGCTAAATTAAGGAAGATGAAACTAGAGATTTCAACAAAATTATGTACATCAAGAGTGAGGATCTAAGGGTTTTAGTGAAAATGATGAAAGGGGAAATATGCTGGCCCTGCTCAACTACCGGTATACCATCCAATGGCTTGACTATGCTTTATGAAGGACATGGCAAGAGGCTTTGCATCCAATCGTTCTGCCTTAGCTTGTAATTCCTTAGATAAAGAACCCATTAAGGGAAAGGAGGTTGGGAGCTACTGGGATTTAGGAGGCTGGAGGCGCTTTCTGCCACTATGGAAAAGTAGACATTTCTCTCTGGGAAAAACACATAAGATTTGTTCTCACTCCGATGTGAGGCAGTACTTCTTGAATTCTTTTTTCCAAGTCCTCCTTGAACAGAGCTCTTTACGAGTAAGTAGCTCCATCATCCTTTTCTGGGTACGTATGCTATTCAAAGCATCATGAAAGTCTGGGTTAACAACGATGTGGCTAATGCTTCTTGGGTATTATGACTCCTTTCTCCACCTAGTAGCTGTATGAGCGGGAACGTCTACAATTCTTTCTATTTGTCACTTTCCAGGATGGGACTAAACTAATAGGTATATCGCAACATGTGCTTCCTCGCTTGACTGAGCCATGGCATACTTGGCTGTGCTGACAGCATAGCATAGAGAATTTTACTGTACACAAGTACTCTCGGTCAATCATCTCATTCTCCTAATGGATATTCTCCTCGTACATGCGGCTACTAGAAGTCTAGGGGGGCGCCTATCGAGATCCGCCCGACAGCAAGTCCGTAATTTGGCCTTACCTTATGACCTTGGCCAACTTTCTTCATCCCCACCCTTATCCCCTCACAAAAGCAACTCACACATCCTCATTCTGAGGAAGCACTATATGTTCTCCTTCATGGATGGTTTTTCTGGGGATTGACAAGCATGTCTCAGCAAGAATAAACGACAGGTTCCTCAATTGACTAACTGACCTATCTGTTTCCGCGCCAGGCGATCTCTTTCCTTATTTTGTTAACTGATGTCATGTCAGCAGGTTCTTATGCGGTAAGTTATACCATGCTATCTGATTGATGAAGAAGATGTAGCCTGGTCGACCAAAGAAAGTATTGAAAATTTAAGGGAGGAATCAGGGAACAAAAATCTTTCAATAACTGATGTTGCTTCCTATTATTGAAGATTTGGTATTAATAAAGGAATCAGTAGAGAAAAATCCTCCTTGTTTCCTATTTTCTAATTCTTTTCATTCTCATAATTTCTTCTCCTATATAAAGGAGCCTCCACCATTGTATTTTATATGAATTGAGAGAGTATTATAAAAGTGATGTAGCCTTTTGGGCTCTTTGTCCAGTGAATGTAGGCCCTAGTGGCTGAACTACGTAATATCGGTGTGTTCTTGTCTCATTTCTCTCCTCGCTTCCGTTTTATTATTTAGAACATGGTATCAAAGCCTAATTTCTCTTCCTAAGTTCGGACCCATATTTTGGGGTATTCTCTTAGCATCTGAAATATTGTTAAGGGTTTCTCGATGCTATTTGAGACTTGTTTGGGCTGCTGGTTTGTTCGGCAGTAATGTTCTTCGCCTTTTCCGTGCCTCTGGCAGTTTTTATTGACTTGTTTGGGCTGCTGGTGTGTTCGGTAGCATTGTCTTCGTCTTTGCCGTGTCTCTCGCAGTTTTTATCGACTTGTTTAGGTTTCCGGTGTATTCGATAGCATTGTCCTCGCCTTTGCCGTGTCTTCGGCAATTTTTTGTTGACTTGTTTGGGCTGTTGGTGTGTTCGATAGCATTGTCCTCTCCTTTTTCGTGTCTTCGACAGTTTTTATCGACTTGTTTGGGCTGCCGGTGTGTTCGGTAGCATTGTCCTCGCCTTTGCCGTGTCTCCGGTAATTTTCTGTTGACTTGTTTGGCCTGTCGATGTGTTCGGTAGCATTGTTCTTCGTCTTCTCTCTTCTCTCTTCATCATTCACACTAGTTGTTACTCGTCATCTCAATGGCAAGTTGGGCATTCGTGCTCCAACTCGAGGGGGAGTATTGAAGATTTAAGGGAGGACTCAGTGAAGGAAAATCTTTCCGTAATTGATGTTGTTTCCTACTATTGAAGATTTGGTATTAATAGAGGAATAAAAATCCTCCTTGTTTCCAATTTTCTAATTCTTCCCATTCTCATAATTTCTTCTCCTATATAAAGGATCCTCCACCATTGTATTTTATATGAATTGAGAGAGTTTTATAAAAGTGATGTAGCCCTTTGGGCTCTTTGTCCCGTGGATGTAGGTAACCACGTAATATCGGTATGTTCTTGTTTCATTTCTCTCCTCGCTTCCGTTTTATTATTTACAACAGAAAGAAAAAGAGGTAAACCGACACCCAACTTCCTTGTGACAGGCGAATGGATGTCACCGATATTTACCAACTCCCTTGTTAGTAAAAAGACCTTTATATTACTAATAAAAAAAATGATGAAATTTGAGAAAGATGGAATATGTTATTCCGCAGGACAGTAAATGCGAGGTAAAAAATACATTGAGTAAGATGAAAACATATTCAGATTTCGTACATGAAAACAGATTAGGCTTTAAACCTAATGGCATTCGATTGATAGGTGTTTAGGAGATGATGGGATGTCCTGGCTAACAAAATTGCTCAAAAAGATGATAATAACTAAAATTGCCTGATGCGTGGAGTAAAAGGTTAAAGATAAGACAGACTAACTAAATATATGGAACGCAACTTTAGTAAAACTAGAAATACAAGCAAGAATGTAGTAAAAATCGAGAATCAAGATATATCACAAACCTAACATTTTAGTTAGAGACCCGATTGTGTACAGAGACAATATTAATCATAAAATTAAAGCAGGATGGATCAAACAACTACAAGTCTAGCCATACTTTATGAGACAAAATGTTGGACAACTAAAAAACAACATTTTCATAGAATGAGTGTGGCAGAAATGTGAATATTGAAATGCATGTATGGCAAGACAAAAAAAAAAAAAAAAAAATGAATCCATGAGATGGTTGTACTTGCACCAATGAAAGATATAAGGAGAGAACCAATTAAGATGGTTTGGCCATGAGCAGCGATGTCCAAAATTTGCACTGGTTTGGAAAAGTGACGTGGTCCTTATTGAGGCTAATGCTAGGGGAAGGAAAAACCAAAACTAACATGGGTTGAGATAATTGGAAAATATATGATAGTTTGTTGTTTAACTGAGGTGATGGCCGCTAAAATGGAATAGTGAAAAGGGATTCATGTAGCCAACACCAAAAAGTTGGTGAAAGGCTTTGTTTAATTGAGTTGGATCACCAATTATACATTTCCAGGTAACATGCCATGTGCAATAAATAATATCAGTTTAAACAACTTAATACTAAAATCAAGCTAGAATAACCAAGACATTAGAATTCGCCCTCGATTTCTCGTAAACAATCTCAATCATATAGTTCATTACCAAGGACAACACATCATGGTAGTGACCAGGGCATCCATTACCAACACAAAAATTTAACATAAAACCAAAATCAAAAGGCAGCATGTATCATGATGAATCCTATATCAAAAAATTTTACCTGAACATCCCAAACAGGGTAATTGTGACCCTTGTAGCAAACGAGATTTGCATTTAATTTCGTGCTCCATAATCTAACTGCAGAAAATTTACGCAATTTTTCAAGTTATACAGTAGTTTCAGAACTAAGACTAATTTCAGATCAAACATGCAAAAGAATCTAAGTTTAGTTAGAACCAAATCTGCAAAGAGAGAAAGAAAGAACAAAATGGAACATTACAGTTAGGGAGCACATACTTGTTGAATCTGATGAAGAGGATAGCAGATAATCCCCAAAAGGACTAAAAGTGGCTGAATAAATGGGCCCAGAATGACCCTGAAATAATGTATAAGGTCTTCTTCCACTGTTCTCCCCAAGTAAATGCTCACTGGGAGCCAAATCACTTTCACCCTGCAAAGTAGCTGACACTAGAAATGTTTCAAACCAGAATTTATTTCTATGCATAAGAAACAAACAAGCTTCTTTTGTTTTTAATCCCCTTGATAAGTCAATAAGACAACAAACAAACATATGTACAAAGCAAGTTGATTTATGGACAAATTGATATCCAGAAAAGAGATGTTTATGACTTGAATCTAACAATTCATTTTACAATGATTTAAAGAATTTTCGAAACTCTCCTTTAGCTATTTAAACAGCAGCTGCAAAACATTTTAAATTAAGTTTCTTAAGTCAATTTAGGGAAGTATGTACAAGAATAAACTTAAATCAATTTTGACAGGTACTCTCAAGTCTCAACTAAACCGGACTGGAGTAGGGTTAGATTTTGACACCCACTACAGTAACAAATGATACTTGTACTATTGACTCAGCATTTTCACAGACGACTTCAATACACCAAAACTTTAAGCTTCAGAAGTGATGAGTAGAAAAATTAAATATCAATTGCCAAAATAAATCGTCCACTGGGTATTTGAGCTCCAAGTAAACTAATTTCTTTTGGGTGGTAATCGTTCTATAGACTACAGCACAACTTTATAGGCAAAAAATGTTAGCCATATCCAATTATGATTCAATTTATCTCAATATTATGCATTCAATTTTTTTCATAAGTAAGTTGCCTATTTGGATCTTCGTATCCTATATATATATATATATATATATATATAAATCTAATGGCTTACCCATGTAACAGGGATTGGGGGATACGGGACTAGTGTAAGACGGGAAAAAAAGAAACACTCTTATGAGCTGTGTTACCAGGATTGATTTAGGGCAGCACTAAAAGGAGCTATTTAAACAATGATTGTAATCATTTAATTCATCACTGAAAAAAGTAAAACTATTGACTTCTAGGATTTAAACGGTGTAAGAAGGAATAGAGCATGGGGGTTATGATCATGGTTATCGAAATTGCAATCCAGATCATGGGGTTGCACAATCTTATTGTCCAAACTAATCAAGTCAAATATGATCATATGAAAAATTGTACAGAAATAAGATCCCCATAGGATCATTCAAGATCCTAGGATCAACATATGATTTGTTTCTTTTCATATGGTACATGAAAACATTCGTAAAGTAGATAAATTTAAGACCTTTTATCTAAAAGTGTTGGTTGATAGATTGTGTAGAAGAAATTTTCTAGGTTTATTTCAATAAAACTAACTTTGGAATTATAAAACATAGAATTCAGCAAGGTGAAATTAGAATAGAACGATCTGAACCTTGGTCTTCCCATACGTAACCTTGCTTGCAAATTGCGGGTTGTTAATGTTCTAGACCTACATTACCAAATTTGGGCAAATCTGTGCATGAATACATGTGCCTTACTTCAGATGCATAGCTTGCAAACCAATAATGAGCTTCTCATATTTTTGGAATTCATAGACCACTTTGATGAAGTGGAAGGCTATACCACCCTGTCCCAAAAGCACCAATGATGTTGAGGATTCAGTCAGGACATGGTCTTCAAGATATCTCTCGAGTCCCGATTGATGATTGTATAGAGAAGATTCCAAGTGTGCCACAACTATGGAAGTTGGAATTTTGCACAGGCGTGAGATCCTTGTTTTCATGCAAGTCGTTTTTAATGGGTTGTAGACGTCAACTTTGGTGATTTTGCTGTCATCAACCATCTATCCCTCAAACAAAGATCTCGAAAGTATGGTTAACAACTTAACCGTAACTTGTGTACATGGTCACTCGTGGAAGGCTCAACTACGTTTTGACAGGTTTACTATAACATTGGCATACCTACTATTGTCAGTCACCGGTGGAGGTTCGACCACATTCTAATCGATTTATGATACATAATCTGTCTAGTGTTCCTGGTCACCTGTAGGGGCTTGACTGCAATGTGATCACTTTAGTCACTTTGCGGAGCCTCAACTGCAAAGTGATCGGTTTACCTACACTAGGCTTGCTTTGTATATCTGGTCACATTGGAGCCCTGACTGCAATCTGATCAGTTTACCTACAAATCTTGGTACACCTGGTCACCTGAGGAGCCTTGACTGCAATCTGATCAGTTTACCAACACTAAATTTGTCTAGTATATCTTGTTCATGATGGAGCTCCAACAACCACCATTAGGTTTTTGCACTGAGTAGTGAGTATGTCTTTCCACCAATGGAGTCCTTACAGTTACTAGATTGACATTCTTCACTCAATGCATTTGTTCACCCATGGAGTATGATAGCAAGTTCAAAAGCAAGATGGGTGCCCTTCAAGATTTTATAATTTGCTACAAGGCCAGGAAACTCTGCTGACCCAAGATATTGACGTAGAACCTACTCTAGTCATGAGAGTGAAAACTCAAAACTTTCTCAAAACAAAACAATCATCCATCAGTTTAGCCGTTCATAGTTTATACTCTTGTGGGCTGGGAGTATTGCACAGTTTAGACTAATAAGTTTTGGAGCATTTGGGTTTATGTTTAAGCTTGGAGATTAATTAGAATCATGTTAAGGAGTTTTAATAATTGAGGACAGTTTAGGCTCGTGTAAATGAACACTCTGGACAATTTAAATTCGTGTGAGGAGCATTTCAGATAGTTTAGGCTCGTTTTAAGGAGCATTTGGACCTTGTGTAGCTTTTGCGGGTTGTAATCCCCGTTCGATCGCTTTTTAATACAATATTACTTATCAAAACAAAAGTTAAGGAGTATTCTGGACAGTTTAGGGTTGTGTTGAGACGCATTTTAGATAGTTTAGGCTCTTGTCAAGGATCATTCTGAACAGTTTAGGGTCGTGTCGTGAACATTTCAGATGGTTTAGGCTCATGTCAAGGAGTATTTTGAGGACAATTTAAGTTTGTGTCAAGGAGAAACTCCTGAAATTTTATTTTGCAAAGAAGAAAGGTAGATAAAATGTTAGACGGTGAAACAAATGGACAGCTAGGGTTTGGGCGTTCGTTTGTGGAGGTTGTACGGCTGCCTCGTATTCCCACCGACAGGGAGGTCATAGTCACTATTTTTATGTGGCTGAGAGTGTTATATGGAAGGGGTGAGAAATGCTTGTGGGTTGACAGAGAAGTGGGTTCTCTGGCTTAAGTCGAAGCAAGAGCATCGAAGGCATGGAAGGTTGCTTGTGGTGTTGCAGTATCTCCATTGCCGGATTCCTTGATGCCATTCCACCAGGAGGCTATTAGGGTTAAATGGAGGGGAAAAGGGTAAGGGGGAGACGACGCTACATTTGGACATTGGTCCTTTCGAGTAGAATGCTTTGGCTTGTTGAGGAAGAGAAAGGATTACCACTGCATTTGTGGTGTTACCCTTTATTTGAGGCCATCAGTGATGTTTATGGGGAATTTAAGACTCTGGAGGCAGATGACTGTGCTATCAAGTGAAGTTGATGGAGGAAAAGTTGTCAGAGCTGTATCTGATGCGGCATCCTTAGTCGGTAGAGATGATAGCTCACTAATTCTGGAGGATAAGTGGTGGCGGGTTTTTTTTTTTTTTGGGGGGCGGGCGGGCGGACTTGGTAGCAGAAAAGATAGGGAAGAGTCGAAGCTGAGAAAGAAAGTCCGAGATTAGGATTACAAAGATTGTGGGTGAACAGAGGTAAGGAATGAAGTGCAGCGCATGAGCTTGAAACGTGTGGAAGGGTGAAAGATGGAGGAGGGACACTTGGCACAAGGAGGCAGCCCATTCGTGCATGGTGGAAGCTAGTTGGGGAACATGTTGTGAAGCAGATATTTTTAAAAAACTAGGGAGAGTAATGTACATCTCCTTTCTTCTTCTACTCTGGGGGAAACTGTAAGGGGAGAAGATGGTGGTGGAAATTCCCGATGGCAAAGGAATGAGAGTTCGATGAGAGAGACTGTGATGGATGTCGAAAAAAATGATGATAGTGTGACAATTGGAAGGGAGGGTAGTGTGCGTCAGGAGGAGGGAGAGTCGGTTCAAATTGCAGTGTTCGAAAGGAGGATGGTGCAATCATTTTATGCTAGGAAAAGGAATTCAACTGAGATTGGAGAAGGAATCTACTGCGATGGCAGAGTTGAGATTACATGGTGATATGGGAGACTTGGGGAAGCTAGAAGAAGGAAATAGGTTAGTGAATGGAGACGCCTCTTCTGATGACGGTATAATCTGAGATTCGGCAGAGTTTCAGTAGTTTTCTAGTCTCTTTGTCTGTCACTCTGTCTTTGATGTGTTGAGTGGCCTTCTATTTATAGGCCAAATGCTGGAATGTTTAATTTCCGTAATTAAGAGAAATTTGTCTCTTTTTATATGGAAATAACTTTAAATGTGAATTTGAATTGTAATGCTTTCTATAAAAGTCAGTACCTTCAAGATTCTGATAGGTGCCCATTCATAGGACCCGCATTGATGGAATTTATTTGATCAAAAGATTGACTTTTTGACCAATCGAATAGTGAAAAGACCATCTCCAAATTTAGTGTCCACGCACGCATGCATGAATCATGTTAACTATTCAGCTACATTTACATCTGTGTTTCGTAAAAAAATCTGTAATCATGTGAGCTTCAGAAGGCATTAAATTTCCCCATATTACTAACGGGTCCTGATATTGTGATTTCAAATTCAGTAAAAATAAAATCTACCTAAATTCATATAATTTCTACCTACGTGTACGAAAGCTTGGACATAGCTTGCTTACAGTGAAAGTCCATACCGAGGGGTAGGTTGAAATTCTCATTAAGAAATAAATTTGAACAAACAACGTGCAGGATGCTGCTATTGAGATTTTGGGAGGAAACTTGCAGAGTTACGAGGCAAGATCTCTAGATGGGAAGAAATCATATACAAATGCGGTCACAAATTTAGTAATTTCATCCTACTGCAAGCAGTGAAAACTGCATCAGACACTCATTTTGGTCCAATATCTGGTAACAATTATTTCTAGTTTTTCATAGATCGTCTGGAGAATAAAAATCAGTTTTTCTAGTCATATTGTATTGGTAGATGCCTCATCACAATGCCAATAATAAGCAGTATTAGGCCTATAGAAGCAATGGCCAAGGCCAATGCTTAAAACTACACTAATTATTCTAGTTTTATACTTGTGTCTATAGACCTAGGCGATAGAGCTTCTTTTTCCTCGAGTTTTTACTCATAATAAACACACCTGATAATAGTTTTTCGCTAAATCTTTTCTTGCATTTATAATAATGCAGCAACAATAAGATGTATTTTTAAAGACCAACACAATGGCATGTCCCCAAGCAAAAGTATACCACACCATCACACAGAAACAGGAACATATCATAAAACACTTACAATTGCCAATTTGTTGCCCAAGCTTTGCCATGTCCCAAACCTGTGGACCACAGCTTGAGCATTAGCAAACAGAAAAATTCACTAGATGCTTATTCAGCAAGATACATTGACAGAGAATACAACCTTTAGTGACGAGTCTGAGAATCCACCAGCAACCAATGATCCATCATGAGATATTGATGAGCAGTTTAAACTAGAAACCATTTGACATACAAATCAGAAATTGACCACAGAACAAAGTTCAAAAATACTAAGTCAAGAACCAAGTGAAAGACGTACCTGTTATGTGTGTTTATAAATGTATAGAAGCTAATTGAAGGAAGTGCCACACCACTTAACTGCACGCGGTTCCTTAGGTCTTCAAGGATAGAGTGTTCCACTTCTGTTGGCCTGAGATGGAGAACAAACATTACCAGAGCATGCAGTAAAAAATTCAGCTTAATGTCATTGACTTCTTAACCTGAGACCCTACCAAAAGCCAATTAAAAAATACTCCATTCATAATGATGGTGAAGTTCTAGGTGATATTATCAAGTAAATATTCCCAAATATCTGAAAATGGTTCCACAACAAATGCTACAAAAGAAAAATGACTCCTCCAAACGTTTCATTTTCCATTTTGCCACCTCATACATTTGTGGCCTAAAGTGATTGAGGAAGGGTTTGTGTGCACAAACATATTAGTACTTGTATACATGTTTAAGTACCATCCACTTATGCAGACATCTGCATAGATGTACTCACAGAGAAATAAAGACAAAATTATGAATACTTAGGATATATTATTAAGTACTATTACAATTTACCATAAAATATAAGATAGTAGAAATATAAAAAGAAGAAGGAGAGAATTGTGTAAAGGCTTGAATGAGATAAATCACTCATTCACAGCTCTGCTAACAAATATAAAGATTGATTAAGACACTAACCTATCTAAAAGAAAAGGAGAAAATAAAAATAAGTAAACATCAGATAAAATGGCAGGGGTTCAGATAAAAGTGCAATTTGGCTGCTGATATAGCCAAACCCAGTGTTGGCTGCTGCCAGAGCAAATGCTTCTGTGGATGGTTATATTGGATCTTCAGAGTTTTGCATTGCTCTGGCAGCAGTCGGTTCCACTTTGGCAATAGGGACTCCCTTTAATATAATACAGTAAAGAGAAAAAGTGAAAAAAAAAAGCATGCTTAAGGAATATTCGTCTCCCAAAGAGTAAGTGGAAAATGTTCCTTGCTCTTCCATTTTTTCCTTGTCATCTCTTATTCCCTTTTTTCCAATTAAAGTTGATAATAAAGTTTTCAATTTCTTCTCAGTTCTTTCACCACCAATCAATTAGGGTCACATAACATTTTAACCTTCTTTATCAATCAAACGCAGCAGTTCACCATGAAAGTGTGATATAGTAGAGTAGGAAACACGACATATGGGAAGGAATTTTGAGCACGTTTTACTTAGATATTGTTCGACAAATTGACTTGGGCACCAATTTGTTTATGCAGTAATGAACTTTACATAATTTGGAAGCAAAAATTAAAAGAAAATGCTACCTACATACCAAAATAAACAACCCTTTTGGGACTTTAAATTTTGAAGGGGTCATGTACTAAATGTTCGTCTCCCTTGGAAATTCCAAAACTACTAAAACTTTTGGGATTTACTTTATTATTGGGGGAAATTTTCAAAACAAACATCTCCAGTAATCAAGTTTGAAAGTACAAAAGCAAAAATTGTTTTTCTAGTATTAAAAAATAAAAATAAAAATTTCTTGTGAACTAAAAACTTTACCCAGAACAGCACCATAAGTAAAACCACACCAACAGCCTACAACACTGGTGGCACTAACACAATCACCATCAACTACATCAATGCCATGACTGCATACCAGCTACAACATTTATCCACAATCAAACTCTGCAACCACAAACAAATCTAATTGGCTGATGATGAACAGTATCCCATCCTTGGTAACCTAAAACTCTAGGTGAGGTGACAAATGGCACTCCTTGGGAAAGGATTTTCATTCCTTGGGAATTGTCATTCCCATTCTAAATGTCATACCAAACAAGGGAATAGTTGAATGGAATGCCCATTCCATTCCATTCCTGCATACCAAACTAGGCCTTAGCGAATAGAGAAGCCCTCAAGTGTATCTGTTGGAGATACTGACTGAACAGAGTGCAGTTGAGATCAATTAGGACCCAACATAAAAAAAAAAAGACGGTGAACTCAACTCGTTTCAGGTTCAGTTGGGAGCTGACTCAGAACTGAACCAACCAAGGTCCAAACCGACCTAGGTTGATTATCGAACTGACCCAGACTAAGGTTTGGTAGTATGGGTCAATTTCCATTTTGAGGATGTAGCGGTTCAACAACAAAAATATACCAAATGTAAAATATCGCTAAAAATATATATCTAGGACATATATTGACAGATATATTAAGAAGATAGTATAAATTTACTTCATGAATGCACCATATATTGGTAGCAGTTTACAATCCATTTCTTAATAGCCAATCTCTCTAACCCAACTCAACCAAAGACCAACTATTAATCCTACATGAATCATGTTTCACCGATCCGTTATTACTAGAACCATAGTCTGTGATTGTTTTGTGATTGTAGATCATTAATATCCTACATCTGTGAGGAAAATATGAAACGGGGTTTCTGAAAAATACATTACTGGCAATGCAAGTTCTGGTTTTACACGTGGCGCCACAGATACAGTTGTGACCTCAGTACGAGCAGCTTTCCCTGTTGCACCAACCATCTTGTCCTTCTTCAACTTTTTGAGCGAAGCACCTTGCTTTCCTCCATCAACTGATCTTTTCTGAACAGAAATTAAAATTTAAAGCAAAAGCAAGTATCTGAAAAGCGTTTGGTGAATGAAGGATTATGAGGGACGGACCTAATGCATTGGCCGGGGGGGGGGGGGGGGGGGGGGGGGCAATTGTCCCACTGAAATTTTTTTTTATAGTAATTTACCCTTGTTAATTTGGTTTTTTCAATTATATACCCGTGAAATATTACTATTGCCCCCCCACCTAATTTTCTGGGTCCATCCCTGGATTATAATACACACACGCAAAGAAAAAAGAAAAGCTGTAGGCATTCGGAAGCATGTTTTTCCACCTTATTCTCTTCCAAGTCCCCTTCCTTTGTTTCTCCTTCTGCCTTTTCCGAATCTGAAAGCAAACCCCCTGCTTTCTCCAAACGTTCTTCTAATGAATCTTCTAGCAACTGTTGATGAACATATGATAAATGCTAAAAGTTCAAAACAAATTAAGCACTGAAAAAATTAAGGATAAAAAATAAAAGATACTAAGGAAACATATAAGCTTCAATATATTAAAAAAAAAAAATACATCATCTGCAGTAATATCTAGTTCAGGAGGAAAATGACAAGAAGCTCACAACAAAAGAAACCTTCAATTATAGGATCCTTACATCTTGTTATTTGAAATTAACTATTTATAGGAACCTATGTTTTATGAATTTTACAAAATTTTGGGGGGCCCATGGTCCCCACATAGTTCCTCCCCTGATCCTGAACACGAGACATCAAAAGGAAGTATTACCCACACAAAATATTCATTTACAACGAACCTACCAGAGTAATTCCTAAAAATATATCAACTACAGTGGGTGATGCTTTTATCCACCTAACCCCTTCAACACTAAAAGCCAAAGCCTGCAACACTATATTTTATCAGGCAACTTGAAGATGGATATTTACTATATAAAAACTGGTCTATTTCCTCCTATGAATATTCTGGCTAACAATGAAGGTACTAACTTCCCTTAAATCTATTCCTGAATTCCAGTTGCACCAATGTTCTACTTTCTTTATGACAAATATTGACACATGGCAAACTCTTATCAAGAACTAAAAATTAAGAAGATGATAACTAAGCAATCCTTTACACCTATAAAATCACACCAAATATGTTTCACAACAAAAATAAAAGAAAAAACTTCTCTACAGCAATTAATAATCCTTTGAATGCTTTCTAACATTTAGAATTCACAAATCCAGTAAGCACACTATTGCAAACTAGGAAATCATAGAAAAACAGTTACTAAGAAGTATAGACAAGGACACAAGACAAGGAGAAGACACAACATGGACACAATAAATCATTATTTTTTAAAATAAAATAAAATAAAATAAAAGTAAGAAGCTGATAAGGTGAGGCCACAGCAGTAAATAAATATTTTTTATATAAAAAGAGTATGTTAAAAATGGAAATTTTAATTTCATATAAATAGATGTAATGTTCTGTGATTGTAACATAAAACTTAAATACTTTTTTAATCCTCCTTGTTGAATAGAGAAAGATGTAACAAGGATTCAACATATATACATGGCACGTATACATGTATATATCTGCATACATGCAAAAAGTACATGCATATATACGTACAACAATAACAACAATCAAAGTCTTTCCTAACACCAATGGGTCAGTGGCCTAGCGGTATCGGCCACTTACTTCTCAAAGGAAGGTTAGGGGTTCGAGTCTCAGAAGAGACGTGTGTGTGAGTACCAATTAAGAAAAAAAAAGTCTTTCCTAACAACTTGGAGGTCAGCTACATGAATACTAATTTTCCATTCTGCTCCAAGGCTATATCCTCAGTGAAACTACATGTTATCATACCTTTCCTTACCAATTCTATCCATTTTGATTTTGGTCTTCCCCTTCCCCTAGACCCTCAATATGAACCATGTCACTCTTCCTAACTAGTGCACTTAGTAATCTTCTTTGCACATGTCAAACCATCTTAATCGATTCTTTCTTACCTCATCTCCAATTGAAGCTACTTCAAACATCTCGTGAATTTGTTCATTTTTAATTATATCCTTCCTCGTCTTGTAGCACATCTATTTCTGCCACACACTATTTATGCATATGTTGTTTTTTAGTTACCAAACATTTTCTACCATAAAGAATGACAGGTAATAGTTGTTTTATAGAACTTCCCTGCCAATTATAAAGGGAAACGTCAATCATACAATACACTAGCCGCACTCCCCCATTTAACTCATCATGACTAGATTCTACGATTAACTTATATCTCTAATTTCTCCTTTATCATGAAAAATTGAGCGTAAATTGTGAAAATGTTTCACTTTTTGGATCTCTTGATCTTCACTACTTGCCCATTTATATTTTTAGAATTACTAAAATTAAACCTCACATATTGAATTGAATTCTCACTTATCTTAAATCCTTTAAATTCTAAAACTTCCCTCCGGGCCTTTGATTTAGAACTTCTTCACTGGTTTCATCATTTAATACAATAGTATCAGCAAACACATGAGCATGGAATCTCATCCTGAATGCGTCTTGTCAATGTCATCCATAACTAAGGCAAAAACATAGAGGCTTGATTTCGATCCCAGATGTAAGCCTACAATAATTGAAAATTCACTTGTTCGTCCCATAGACATGTCCTTATCATATCAAGGTACCTCTTTGCGACTCCATATTATTATCTCTGAGTACATTAATTTAGGATTTCTCCAAATCAATCAAAATCATGAAGATCTTTCTTCTTCTCACTATATCTTTCCATCAGTCTCCTTAATAAGTAAAATAGCCACCATTGTTGATTTCCCTGGCATGATCCAAATAGATTCTCTGACTAAAGTTCCCATCTTAGTCGTTCAATCACCATCTCCCAAAGTTATATAGTATGACTCATTAATTTAATACCACGACAATTAGCACAACTTTGTAAATCCCCTTTATTTTTATATATAGGCAGTAAGTTATTTTTGCACCATTTATCAGGTATATATTTAGTTGTTATTATTTTATTAAAAAAATTTGTTAAGCCTCATGTCATAATCTCATAAACACTTCCAAACCTCAATAGAATGTCATTTGGTACCCAGGAAAAAAAAAGAATGTCATTTGGTCCTAGAAACTTTCATAATTTAATCTTCCTTATTGCATTTTTACATCTTTGTTTAACATCGTGATGTTGTCATCTTTAATTAAAATCCTTGAATTTTTCACTCCTTGTACATTTAAAATAATTAAAATCTCCAATTTCATCTCCTTTCGTTACCAAGGGCCTTGCGGCCTAATGGTATCTCCTCCACATCCCAAAGTGGATGGTGAGAGTTCAAATCCCCAAAGGGACAAAGTGGGTGTGTGTATTTTTCTTGCCATTGAAAAAAAAACTCCCTTCCGTTTAGAAACTTTACATATATTCTTCTCCACATCTTCGTACGGAATTTAGAATTAGATCGCAGTATGTTCTATATTTAGCTTCTTTCAATACCTTTTCAACTTCTTTTTTACATCTTTCTATTTTACAAAGGTCTAGTTTTCTGCAAAATAATGAAATATATAACGTTCCAGTTCTATTTTTGTGATGGTTTGGATATGTTCTCTCCACAACCAAGTTTCTTTTATAATGGTCCTTTTCTTATATATATATATACACACACACATATCTATTTATGCGTATGATTACACAGAAATTTAATGACTCCGCTCTTATTCCTCATGCCTACTCCTAGTCTCCGCAATAAAACCTTCATATACACTTCTGTCTTTAAATATAGTCAAACTCTAAATTTTTTTTTTTTTTAATTCTTTAATTTGATTTTCTTACAACTATTACTTTTTCTTATATAATATTTAAGATTCATTATGTTATCATACCTCTAAGAAGTGTCAGTCATTTATTTATTTTTTTGATAAGTAATAATCGATTAAGAAGCGTTCAAAAGGGGAACGCATCCCATAAACAAGAGTGGAACTTTAAAATATTTAAAATTAAGAACTTTATTTTTAATTTATGAACAAAAATGTGAAGGACACGTGTACGAGAGTGGAAGTGCCCATATCTTAGAAAAGTCATACAGACACGGGTCCTCTTGGAAGTGTTTGTGATCTTCTTAGGCAGTTATTCACTTGCATCCCTTTTCCCCCAACAGGTCTCATTTGCAATCAGATTATCCTTACAGTGACGTATATGCTTGTTATGATTTCCTCTACTTCTAAGAGAATGACCATTGTCACTTCTCCTACTGTCCAAAGGAATTCCAGATGTAAAGCAAAACAATCAACCACTAGCAACAATAATTTATTTTGTTTGCTTAGCAAATTTAAAGAGCAGAAGTCAAAGAATCCCAAAGTCAATATTTGATATGCAACAAACCTAGAACTACAATGCTTTCCAATATTTATTTTACCAAAGCCTCGACATATAAGAACTAGGCTGCTTTATTGACTTACTCCCCAATGTATTTCTTTTTGATTTATCAGATTTGCTGCATCTTGGCCGCTCCCAACAAGTGTAACAACTTCTGCATCATCAGAAATTGAACTAGGCTGTCCAGGAGAAACTGTCAACAGATATCATAAGCTCAATATATCTGCTCAAAAATTGAAGGAAATAAATAAAATTCCAATATGTAGTTTAATAAAATTTATTTTATGTGAATACAAAGATATGGAGTTAAAAAGCTGTACCTTGGAAGTTAATATGCTCATTGATAATACCAAGTATTATAATGGACTCAGACTTGTGTAAATATTGCAGCAGAAGGTCATAAGAGTACTGGAATAAAGAAAAGAAACCATACTCAGCTTTCAGCCTTTCCCTTTATATGACCCCATATTAAGAATAACAGGCACTGGTCACTTAAATTATAATCTTTAAGCTATTTTGATAAAGAAAGCAAGCAATGAAAATAAAATAAGGCCTCAAGATATTAAAAAGTCCACCAAAAATAATAATTATATTGACCAAAGAACTAGTTATCGCCTAGCTTTAATCAGAAAGATGAAATAATCAACGGGGCACAGAAGTGCCTTTTTCATTAATATTAAAAAAATAAAAAATAAAAAGCAACGAATGCCCAAACCCTAATTCATAATAAAAATGGTGGCATGAACCACAAAGTCTTAAGCTAAGCTCATTCAGAATGTCCTCTGGATATTAACTGAGCAATGGCTTGTTGATAGACATGTTTAATCATTAATGGCTCCTAATTCATAATAAAAATGGTTTAAAAGGGGACTCTAGCAGTTCCCTGCTTGCTGCATTACAAACATCCCACCCCTCCTCATAATTTGCTACTAAGTTAATGCAGAAACTAAATCCAGTTCATCTATTCATAGGTAAAATTTAAAGTGAAGTTGAATAAGTTCCCCTCTCAAAAGTAAGATAGGCCAAATTACTCATGAGAAGGGAAAGAAGAGTATAAAGGTTGAAAGTCATGTACTGCTACAAGAATTTTAGAAGGGCCATGACATTGCCTCAAGGATTCAGAAGAAACGGTGAAGCATTGGAGCTTTCTAATTCTGTTATCAAATTGACTACCATGCACTGCCATACAAAAATTTTTCGAGGCAGGGACCATAGAAGCTGGGTTCTTTCCATATCAATCTCAACATTCTCATTGATACCCCCAACCCCAGCCCCAGCCCCAACCCCCCCCCCACACCAAAAAAAAAAAAGGTAACGCGAGTCAGTGCTTACATTGAACACCACGTGTTACATAAATTTATTATTTTATTTAGAGATTAAAATTGAAAAATTAAATAATCATAATATTTAGCTGAGTCTGTGTCTCCTCAGTTTGAGGATTTGATAAATTAGACACTTAGCTGTTGTTTGATAAAACTAAAAACCACTGAAACTTTTCAGAGCTGAATTGTAAGTGCTGAAGTTTCAAGCTATAATTGCAATATTATTATTATTACTACTATTATTATTATTATTATTATTGTGAAATTTAAGTATTGAGCATTCAGGGGTAAGCTATCACTTAATTTTACCTCATTTTAACTAACACTGATTTTTCTAAGTGCCATTCAAAATGCGTTATCAAACACCTTATTTTTGTCTTTTTTTTGGATAAGTAACAATTTTTTAAAGGCACCCAAGAGGAAAGCGCTCCCAAGAGAATACACAAAACACCAAAGGCGGCCAACTATAAGTATCCTGCAGTTATTGAAAATTTTCTAAAAGTTTTTGAAAAATTTCGATACTTGGTCCTATATCAAAACACCAATATGAAAATTCTAAGTGTCCCATTTTTTTTTTAAAGTTATAATTCATTGAAGCCTGCTCAAGAGGGGAGCAATGTTACATTATTCAATAAACGTGAGACCCCAAGTTTTATTCTTATATTAAAATAATGGGTAAAGGGTTTTCATTCAGCTTTCCAACCAAACCAAGTATGCCAAGGAAATCCCATAGCAACATGACTACAAAAAGTGGAAACTTAAATTTGAAAGGCAAATAAAAGTAGTCCAGTCAACAAACAGTAGATGATACTAAATAGATTAATGACAATAATAGACAAGAATTTATATCAGATATGTAAATTATATGTGTGTATATAGTTCGGTCCATATTCGGCGAGCAGAATTGAGATATAAATTGCAAGTAAACCTTGCAAATGTAGTAAAATCTTGAAGTGCAGCTCAACTCCAATTTACTGAATATTGAAAAGAAATTAAATACAAAAAAAAGGTCAAACCTCCCTCTCTGGGGGGTAACAGGAGATACTACTCAAGCTGACAGCTGGTGGTGTGTTAACGTATATCTTTAGAACAAAGGAAACAAGTGTTGGCAATGTAAAAAAAGCACAGGTACATGTTATCAATGATTAAAGATGAATTACCACAAATAAAATAATCAAAGTAGAACTGGTGCTAGAACCATGTTTTAGTGAACTAGAACTGGTGCTAGAACCATGTTTTAGTGTCTTAACCAGTAACCCACAACAATGGAGATATATTTTAACAATGAAATATGCTTCAAACATTTTTTTCTTTTTTGATAGGCTAAAAGTTGGATAAAACATTCGTATCCAAAGCTTCCAGTAGATTATAATTTTGCAATCTAATTCCATTAATTACATGGACTTAAGAATGTCAATGCCCTAACTTCTATAGTAGCATAAGCTGGACATTTGTTTAACATAAGCAAATAAATAAACCTAACATGCACACCTATAACTAAATAGGAGTTAATAAAAATAAATAAATAAAAAAACACCTGGCATATCTTTATATTTACTTTGCTCTGCCTCAGACAATGAGCAAACTCCATCTCCTGAGTATAGTAGAAAAAAGGTTATTAAGGACGGATTTTATTTCAACACAGAAACTACGAAATGTAATATGACAGCCTAGGATAGTAATTAACCTGCAGATGAGAAGGAGAAAGTACACCTTCCAACTTTTGGAGGTCACGTAAATGCATCATCTCATGGTCTTCACGGAAGCTATTGAAAAAATTTCGAGCTGAGAATTCAAACATTGTTATCCAAAACTAAAGTCAGAATATAGAACACGCTAATGGGTGAATTAGGCATGCTTGCAGTGTAAGACACAGATTAACATGAAATACAATAATTACAAGTTATACCTTCTTGAATATGACCTTTTGCCACAAGATCCATGAAACAGTGTATAAATACTGGATAGAGTACACGTAGCAACTCATGCTGCACAGTTGAAATACAAGCCGAGTAAATGAACCTTAGTATGACTATTACGTATACAAGAAATTGAACTCAAGAAATTTAGCTGATTTAGGTAAGCCATTCACAACTACGTGTATTAACAGAATAGCAAAAACAAATCTTAGGTGAATCAAAAGGAGCATGCCATTATCTAAGGAAGCTTGGTAAATAAACCGGAATGCTATAAAGGTTGGAAAAAAACTAGAAATAGCAAAACCTTTGAAAAATACAAAAATGTCAATATGTTTAAAAAGTAGTAAATGAAGCAAATATATATATATATATATATATATTGATTATCAGGCACTAAAAAGGGGAGCGCATCCCAAAGAACAAAGGACCAAAAGAACCCACTATATTGCTAAAGAATCTACAAAATCAACTATATCCCTCACATATTTACAATTTGACCCCTATACCCAAAAGAATAGAGAGCTAAGGATAGAAAATTTCAACATCGAAGTTGGAATCTCCTCACCATCAAATGTTTGCCTATGGCACTCCCACCATAGGCTCCACCAAAGACAAAGGGGCGCCACCCTCCAAGCAACATGAGCTTGCCTCCGAACTATACAAACTCTCTAAGCCACAAGCATGCTTGTCAGGGACTCCGGCATAACCCAGTGAACACCAAACAAAGCAAAAACCATTGCCCAGCCATCCCTAGCTGAGACAATGCAAGTGAACATGACTAACCGACTCCTATTGACGATAATCTCACGCCTCCTCCTCAGATTATCAATCGTCAATATCCTCCACATCACCACTGTCCACCCAAAAAAAGGCCAAGGTGCCTTAGTACACCGGACTACCTTCCATGTAAAAGAAGGCCTAGGAGCATCGACCACCAATCTTCGATAAAAGGACCCCACTGCAAAAAATCCCAAGACTAGAGTCCATCCAACACAAAACTATAGAACATATGATGATTTGTTCTAAACTAGGCACAAAAGATGGGGAGAAGAATATGTATAAACTTGCTAAACAAAGGGAGAGGAAAACTAGAGATTTTAGCCATATTAAATGCATCAAGAGCGAAGATTCAAGGGCTTCAGTAAAAGATGATGAAATTAAAGAAAGATGGAAAAGTTATGTTGACAAATTGTAAATAAAAATCATTTAAGAAGTTCAGGATTAGAAGAATATAAAAATCTTAGGGATAACATATTTTTCCGTAGGGTCAAGGAGTGTGTGGTTAAAAATGCATTAAAGAGGATGAAATCACAATGGGCTTTAAGGCCTGATGATGTTCCAATTGAGGTTTGGAAGTGTTTAGGGGAGGATGGCCTGTTTTGGTTAACAAAATTGTTTAATACGATAACAACAACTAAGAGAGTGTCATATCAATGATGCAAAAAGTATTTGAATACCTATATATAAAAATGAACAGAACATACAAAGTTGTAATAATTATTGTGGCACTAAATAGTCATACTATAAAAATGGTAGGAGAATGATTGAACAATGACCAAGACGGGAAACTGGTTTGTCAAAATATCAGTTTGTTGGATTCAGGTCGGGGAGGTCAATGATGGAGGCTATTTACTTTTTAAGAAGACTAATAGAAAGATATAGGAGGAAGAAGAAAAAAAGATCTCCATATGGGTTTTATTGATTTAGAGAGAGCCTATGATAGGTTCAAGAGATCTAATATGGGTTTTAGAAAAGAAATTAGTCAAAGGAATAAATTGACATAAAAAAGGACATGTATGATGGATGTGTGACTAGAATTAGAATGACTGTAGGGAAAACTTCTTTTTTTTTGATAAGTAAATAATGTATTAAAGAGCGTTCAAAAGGGGAACGCATCCCTCACAAGCTACAAAAGACCAAATAGGGCCTCTAAACCCTCAAAGAACCCAAAAGATCAACAAACACCTCTATGGATTTACAATTTCTCCCTAGAACCCAACAAAAAAGGGTGCTAATAACCTTCTTATTCATTGCCCTTTGGCTAGAGAGTGTTGGGTTTTGATGCTTGGCTTATTTGGTGTTTCTTGGGTTATCCCTGGATCTGCTAGAGGGTTGATTGAGGCGTGGAGAGGTTGCCCTATGGGGGCTCTCAGTCAAGATGCGTGGAGGGCTACGCCGCTTTGTGTGTGGTGGTGTTTATGGCTTGAAAGGAATAGGAGATTCTTTGAAGGAAAGGCTTTGTCGATTTCGGTGCTTAAATTCTCGATTATTTCTACTCTTTTTTGTTGGGTTTCAGGAAGAGATCATTGTTCTTTGGAGGAAGTAGTTGATTTTTTAGCCTCTTTGAAGGCTTGAGGCCTTTGTGGTCTTTTGTATTTGCTTGGGTTCCGCTCCCCTTCTGAGCATTTTTTTTATAAAATTTTTACTTATCAAAAAAAAAAAAAAAAAGAGGGTGCTAATAATGGAGAACTTCAAAGACCCAATAGGATTTTCCTTTCCTTCGAAAGATTTCCCTATTTCTCTCAAGCCAAATGCACCACCAAACGCATAAAGGTGTAACACTTTAGAAATCACGGACTTAAACCCCCACTGTACTACCTTTCCAAGCCTCCATCAAACATCTGGAAGACCTTGGCATAACCCACTGATACCTGAACAACACCAGCATCAAAATCCAACAATCCTGCGCCACTGGGCAATGCAAAAGAAGGTGATCAACCGTTTCCTCATCATTCTTGCACATAAAGCACCAGTTAACCACAATCTGTCTCCTTCTCCTTAGGTTATCTTGAATCAAAACCTTCCTTGAGATAGATGTCCATGCAAAAAGCGCCACTTTGAGAGGAGCATTTGAACGCCAAATAGCCCTCCACGGAAAGGGGGGGTCAAAGTATCCGAAAGACATCTATAAAGAGACCTAACATCAAAGCGACCCTGAAAAGAGGGAAGCCACACCCAAGAGTCAGAAACATCTCCCATGATCTCCTGGCGATACAAGAGTTCCAAAAATCCAATAACATCCTCAATCTCCCAATCCTGAAAATGCCTCAAGAAAAGAACATCCCATACTTTAGGCTTACATCAAGGCTCAGAATTAAGCCCGTAACCTTTTTGCCTTAGTTATGGATGAGCTAACAAGACATTCAAGATGAGATCCATGGTGTATTTTTTGCTAATCTTATTGTTTTAATTAACAAGACAAGAGAAGGGAGTCAATGTCAAATTGGAGGTTTGGCGGGAAGTTCTAAAATTATAAGGTTTTAGGAAAGTAAAAATAAATTGAATGCATGGAGTGTAATTTAAGTAAATCTAGAAATACAAAGGAGGATGTAGTGAAGATTAAGGATCAAGACCTGTGGGGTGGAGGGGAGAATGAAGATGGATCAAAAGGTGCCAAAAAAAAAAAAAGTGACATTTTCATTATTTAGGCTCAATCATCCATACTGAAGGAGAAATTGGAGATGATGTTAATCATAAAATCAAAGCAATGTGGGTTAAATGGAGGAGTCCATCTAGTACATTATATGATCGACGTATACTTATCAAAAAAAATAGTATATGATCGACGTATCTTGTTAGGATTGAAAATGAAGTTCTATTTAAACAAATTAGAGCAGTCGTACTCATTGAGACAGAATGTTAGGGAGCTAGAAAACACCATATGCATAAAGTGTGTGGCAGAAACACAAATGTTGAGATGGATGTACGACAAGACAAGAAAGAATAGAATTAGAAAATGGTTTAAGTAGCACCAATTGGCGATAAAATGAGAGAGGCTGGGACTTGCCCAATGGCTCGGGATAGCTGGGACTTGATTTTGAGCTTGTTTGGGATGTAATGGGTTATGCCTTGGTCTTTGAGACGCATGATTGAAGCTTGGAGAAGTTGTACAGTGGACTCCCAAGCTCGTTACTTTGGGAGGGTGGAACCCTTGTGTGCCTGATGGTGCTTGTGGAGGGAGTGGAATAGGAGATCCTTCAATGGTGAGGAAATTTCTATTGGTGCACTGAAATTCTCTATCATTAGTTCTCTCTTTTTGTTGGGTTCCTGGGAAGAATTGTAAATCTTTGGGGGCGATAGTTGATTTTTTGGATATATTGAGACGTTAGGGGCCCTGTTTGCTCCTTGGGTAGCTTTTGCGGGATGCGTTCCCCCTTTGTTCGCTTTCTAATGATTATCTTACTTATAAAAAGGAGAGAAATTCAGTTAAGATGGTTTGGACATGTGCACAAAAGACCTTTAAGTGCACCAATTAGGAAGAGTGACATGGTCCATATTGAGAGTAATGCTAGGGGAAGGGAAAAAACAAAGTTAACGTGGGTATAATTAGTAAGAAATGATAACATGTGGTTTGACAAAGGCTATGGCCTTAGCGCAGAATGGAAGAATATGATTCGTATAGCCAACCCCAAGTAGTTGAAAAAATGTTCTGTTTGTTGTTGTTGTTGTAGGTTAGCCATTCACAACATCAAATCAGATCAGACCATAGAATGGTATATCGGTATGCTCAATAAATGTGAAAGGAAATTATAATAACAGTATCCATATTTGGGAACAAAACTTTGACTTGTACAATTAAAAGTGCATATAAGAAACCACAATGTCACTTAAAAGCTTCGGCAGTTTTTTTATTTTAACGTCTCTAAAATAATAAAAATTAACCTGAACTCACTGGACATAACCTTCAAAAGAATAGTCATCTTGTCAATTGTAGGCTGTCCATAGATCCTTACAAAGTAAGTGGAGGAAAAACCAGAAGTTGTGCTCAACAGAGTGAGACTCTTGCTCGTGGTGATGTTTTATCTAGACTACTACCATCCATTGTTCCTGGAAACACTATATGTAACTAAGCAAACACAATACTTTCACAAAAGTGGCTGCAGAATGTTCAGTAGAACAGTTTGAGAAGGGTTAACATATGGTCTAATTAGATCTACAAATAAATTATGAAAATAGAAAAACTAAGACCAGAAAAGAAGTTGGTTTCAAACTAGGGGAGTTAGGATGAACTTCAAAGATGCATTTAGAATCTAAAGCACCTCAACGAAGAGTCGTACTTAAAGGCATCTAGCAATCAACAATTAGGTAAGGCCTTGACATGAAGATTCAAGGTATAACTAAAGGGCACCATTGTTCCTAATTACTACACCTTGTGTTAGGAGACTAACCAGCGATTTCTTTTTTGTCATTTTTAATCATAATTCAATTTCTGCATCGTTTTGTTATATTTAACCAATTTTTAATTAAAAGCCATGTTATGTTTGTTTTCTCACTACCTTGTACAATTGATGTATTCAACTCCGTCCCACAAAAATGTCTACCTTTCCTTTTTTTTTTTTCTTTTTTTTTTTCTTTTTTTTTGATAAGTAAGATTTTATAAAAAACGCTCAAAAGGGGAGCAGATCCCAAAGAAACACAAGGACCAAAAGGCATCTCAAACCTTCAAAGAGGCCAAAAAAAACAACAATCTCCTCTAGAGATCTATAATCTCTCCCTGAGACCCAACAAAAAAGAGTGGAAATAATATAGAACTTAAGCATAGAAATAGGCTTCTCCTTTCCATCGAAATATCTCCGATTTCTCTCGAGCCAAATGCACCACCAAATACAAAGAGGCGTAGCCCTCCAAGCATCCTGAATGAGAGCCCCAACATAGAAACCTCTCCAAGCCTCAATCAACCCACTAGAGGAACAAGGCATAACCCAATGGACCCCAAATAACCGAAGCATCAAATCCCAACAGTCTCTAGCCATGTTGCAATGTAACAGAAGGTGATCAACTGTCTCCTCATCACTCAAGCACAAATAACAACGATTGACCACCGCCTAATTCCTCCTCCTTAAATTATCCTGGGTTAAAATCTTACCCTAGACAGAAGTCCAAGCAAAGAAGGCTGCCTTAAGGGGAGCCTTAGAACGCCAAATAGACTTCCAGGGGAAAGGGCCTCTAATACCAACCGAAAGACACCTAAAAAAGGACCTAACCTCGAACCTACCCTGAGAGTTAGGATCCTAAAGCCAACAATCAGAATCCCCGACTATGATCACCTGGCGATACAGAACCTCCAAAAAACGAGTAATCTCCTCAATCTCCCAGTCCTGAAAGTGCCTCCTAAACTGAACATCCCATGTCAATCTCCCATTATCAAGATGATAACAGTCAACCACCATGGTCTACCTTTCCTTTTTTGGTTGTCCCAATTCAAAATCCAATGTACTATTTTTTTAATATTCCTAATTTACCCTCCTTGCCTTGAAGTCATAAAAGCATGTCGTCCCACCATAGAAGGGCATATTTGGAATTCATTCTCTACCAATATAATAAAAAAAATTAAAAACTACACTCTTAAAAAGTTAAGTTCCCAAAAAGGGACACTTTTTATGGGACGGAAATAGTAATCAATGTGGTGATAAATTAATAATAATAATAATCAGCATGGAATATTAAAGTTTTTTCTTTGGAGAAGTACTTTGGTATGCTTTTAAAATGTTGAACAATATGTTCATATATATAAATATTTTCTATTCTTATAGAATATTATATAAAATCAAAGGCTTATGCCTTTTGCCCTGAAGCCTCCACCACACCACACCACTGTAGCTTAGGATTCTAATATAGTTGTTCTAACCCACTTTCTACCTTGGGTATTTTCCTCTTGGGGGCCACTTCTTACCTCTGTATTAGTCTTTACAATCAAATTAAATTGTTTACGAATTTACTGTTTTAGTCCATCAGTTACCATGTTGGGGGATATTCACATCCTCACTTAAGTTGTCAGATGATTTGCACATCGCATCCTGAATTTTGAATAAAATTTACTAGGAGAATAACCATAGATTTGAGAGAACATAAAGGTTGAGGTTCATCATTACCTCGATGGGGGTATTTATTGGAGGTACACTTGTAGAGACTGCATTGTATTCTACCACATGATACCATACAAGAGAGGAACATTGACAGCAACACATAGTGAAGTACAATATCAGGTAAGGAACAAGTATGAGAAACCCAAACGAACCCAACCTTGGCTATCAGGTGCATGTACTGCTCCAAAAGATGGTAAGACAGTGTCTTATGTTATGATTGCTGAAAACTTGAAGAAACTGATACTATATTATTGAATAATCATAATCTCTGAATTACAATGCATATATACACAGAATATGCCCTAACTAAAAAGATGAGAAAGACAAGACTGCCCTAACTAAATAGATGGGAAAGACAAGACTACCCTTAATATTAAAATAAATCCTCTAACAATTGCAACATTATTTTGTAATTCCATGTAGAATCGGGGAACAAAAGGAAGGTCACAAGCCTGATTATTCCAGGATTTCCTTCTCCAGAGCAAGAGATCAAATGAAAGAGAATATTAGGCACCAAGAGATGTCGTCGCCTATTATCTAGCTTCTGAACATGAATATTGTAGAAGATGAACATTGTCTCCGCCATCCAAATCAAACATATTTATAAAAATTCATTAACTTGAAAGATTATTTTTGTTTGATGAAAATCTTTAGAGATAGATCTCCTTATCCATGAGAAGTGAACGACACCAAAACTCGGACACTTTTTACCAAGTTGCAACACCACATCTCGCTACAATGATAAAGCCAACATGTGTTAAAACATGTTGGGCAAACACTTCTACAAAATGATCCAAAACCCATATTAAAATGAACATCAGCTGGTTGAGTTATTTAACTTATTTATAAAACGGTTCTAATATTTGAAAATCTAAATCTTACGCAATTGCATGACCAAACCACATGGTAGCTAATTAGTGAAAAAATTTCACATCGTAAACTAAACATTTTATCCATTTGCTCACCAATACATTAATAGAACTATAGGAATTGTCATGTGCCACTCGTGTGCTCCTCACCTTTCATTATCCTCAATAACCTACCCACCTCCCCCCGTGCATTTCTTGTTAGCTATCTTCCAATTCCCACAACTCCACACATTAAAGTGTTAGTAAAGTCTTACCCAGGAAGTGATGAATGAGTTTGGCATGCCTGAAATGTGCCTGCACTAATGTTATGCTCTTTTTAAAATTTTTTTTTTTTTATAGTAAGAAATTTATAAAAAGCGCTCAAAAGGGGAGCGCATCCCAAGGGAACAAAAACAGGCCAAAACAGCCATTACACTTTTAAAGAGGCCAAAAAAATCAACTATTTCATCTAAAGATCTATAATCTCTACCTGAGACCCAACAAAAAGGAGTGGAAACAATAGAGAACTTAAGAAAAGAAATAGGCCTCTCCTTCCCCTCAAAATATCTCCTATTCCTCTCAAGCCAAATACACCACCACACACAAAGAGGAGTAGCCCTCCAATCATCACGAACATGGCCCCCCACAAAACACCCTCTCCAAGCCTCGACCAACTCTCTGTCAGAGTGAAGCATGACCCATTGGAACCCAAACAAGCCAAGCATCAAATCCCAACAATCCTTGGCCATGAGGCAATGCAAAAGAAGATGGTCCACCGTCTCCTCGTCCCTAAGACACATGTAGCACCGATTGACCACCACCTGATTTTTCCTTCTCAAATTATCCTGAGTTAAAATTTTGCCCAACACAGAAGTCCAAGTAAAGAAGGCCACTTTGAGAGGAGCCTTAGAACACCAAACAGACTTCCACGGAAGGGTCCTCCAGGCTCCACAGAAAGACACCTGAAGAAGGACAGCACATCAAAACGACCCTGAGCACTAGGAGCCCAAATCCAACCATCAGACTCACCAACCATGACTCCCTACCGATACAACTACTCCAACAGACGAATGGCATCCTCAACCTCCCAATCCTGAAAGAGACGCCTGAACCGAACATCCCACACCAGTCTCCCGCTATAAAGATGATAACAGTCAACTACCATGGCCTGCCTATTCGAAGCAATCCTAAACAGCCATGGAAAAGAGAGAGCAAGAGAAATATCTCCACACCAAACATCCTCCCAGAAACTGATCCTCCCGCCATCCTTGAATCTAAAACGGACATTCAAGGAGAAATCATACCAACCCTTCCGAATGCACTTCCAGACCCCCACACCCCTCAGACCACGCACCTCAAGAGAGCACCACCCTCATCTGCTCTCCCCAAACCTACTAGCAACAACCCTCCTCCAAAGCCAATGCCTTTCCACTCCAAACCTCCACAACCATTTTCCAAGGAGAGCTTTATTGAAAGGCACCAATCTACGAAACCCCAACCCACCATTACGAATAGGCCTGCAAACATGCTCCCACCGAACCAAATGAAACTTAAACTCCTCCACTCTGCCCCCCACAGAAAATTATGCTGCAAGCGCTCAATTCTCTCAGCCACAGAGACGGGAATCTGGAAAAGCGAAATAAAATAAGTAGGAAGGCAAGAGAGGGTACTCTTAATTAGAGTGACCCGCCCCCCCTTGAAAAGATACTGCTTCTTCCAGCCCGCAAGCCTCCTCTCAAATCTATCCACAACTGAATCCCAAACTCCCACACACCTCGAAGGAGCTCCCAGAGGCAAACCTAAATAAGAGATCGGAAAAGAGCGAGTGCGACAACCAAGAATACTAGCAAACAAGCCGATCTCAGGAACCTCCCCAACTGGCACCAAAAGACTCTTGCCAACATTCACCTTCAGGTCGGAAACAACTTGGAACCAGATCAAGACACATCTCAAATACCTGAGCTGGGACTCCTCCGCATCACACAACACGAGCGTATCATTAGCAAACATCAAGTGAGAGATCTCTAACTAGCTAGTAGCATCTCTTCCCACCCAGAACCCTCTCAAAAAGCCCAACTCAACAGCCCTCCTCATCAACCTACTAAGAGCCTCCATCACAAAGAGGAACAAGAATGGGGAAAGTGGGTCACCCTGCCTCAAGCCCCTTGAACTGGAGAAAAAACCGGTCGGAGCTCCATTCACAAGAATTGAGAACCGAGCACTGGAGATACAAAAATGAATCTATTTACTCCATCTTACTCCAAACCCCATCCTCTCCATTAGGTAGAGAAGGAAACTCCAACTCACATGGTCATACGCCTTCTCAATATCCAGCTTACACAGAACACCTGGAACCCCACTACTCAATCTGGAGTCCACACACTCACTGGCAATAAGAACTGAGTCAAGAATCTGACGGCCTACCACAAAGGCATTCTGAGAATTAGAAATCACACCATCCATCACTTTCCTCAAACGAAGAGCAAGGACTTTGGCAATCAACTTGTAAATGCACCCTACTAAAATCCCGAACATCCAAAGCCTGCTCCCCCCCCCCCCCCCCCTCTCCCTCCTAGGGATGAGAGCAACAAAGGTGGCATTCAAGCTCTTCTCAAAAGACCCCTGGGCATGGAAAGCTTGAAAAGTGCCCATCACCTCCCCTTTAACCACCTCCCAGCACTCCAAAAGGAAACACATGGTAAACCCATAAGACCTGGGGCTTTATCCCCGTTACAGCTCTTCAAAGCAGACAAGACTTCCTCTTCAGAAAAAGGCTCTTCCAAGCCCGCACACTACTCACAAGAAATGGTGTCAAACTGAAGCCCCTCAAGCGGAGGTCTCCACGTAGCAACCTCTGTGAACAACTCCGCATAGTACTCAACAATACCTTTGCACGCATCCTCCTCCTTAACCAGAGTCAACCCATGCACCCGAATCCTCCCAATATGATTACCTCTTCGATGGGCATTGGCCAATCTATGGAAAAACTTCGTGTTTCTGTCGCCCTCCTTAAGCCACAAGGCTCGAGATTTTTGTCTCCACGAAATCTCCTCCATGATAACAATCTCAGCAAACTCCGCCTAACACTTCGCCCTCCTTTCCTTCAAATCGTCCCCCAAAACCTCTTGACCCTCCATCCTGTCAATATCAGCAATCTCAGAAAAGACCCGATTCTTCCTCCAAACAAGATTCTCGAACACCTCTTTATTCCACATCTTAATGCTTTCCTTGAGAAGACGCAATCTCCCTGCAAGCATATGACTAGGGGTGCCAACCACTCCAAACCCATCCCACCAGCCTCGAACCCTATCCCGAAAACCTTCAGCACGAAGCCACATATTCTCGAACCTGAAAGGAGATCTACGTCTACACAACCCACCACAGTCCAGCATCAACGGGACATGGTCCAAAATAGGGCGAGCCAAAGTAGCCTGAGTAGCATCAGAGAACATCTCCTCCCAGTCACCTGACAAAAGGAATCTATCAAACCGAGACAGGGTAGAAGGAGAACGACCACTAGACCACGTAAAAGGACCTCCCTCCAAAGCATCAATAAACTCCGGAAAGGCCTCCACGTCAGTCGTCCATCGACCCCCCGTCGATCTCTCAAAAGGAGAACGACCAACATTAAAGTCACGACCAATACACCAAGGTAACAACCATCGTCTTCGGACATCCCCCAGCTCCTCCCAAAGAAGAGTAAGCAACGAATCCTCTAAAGGCCCGTAAACTCCTGTGAAGACCCAATGCAAACCATTCTCAATGAGCTCGAACACACAAGAAATAGAATACCTCCCAAGCCGAGAGTCCACCAACGACACCCATCTGCTGTCCCACATAACAAGGATACCACCCGAGGTGCCAGAAGCATCCAAAACGCACCACTTCACAAATCTACCACCCCAAAGGCATCTCACAATCCAATCCGTCATCGAAGCAATCTTAGATTCCTGAAGACACACCACATGACCTCCCCCTTTTCGAATCACAGACTTGATCACTTTACTTCGCACCGGGTCATTAAGGCCCTGGACATTCCAAGACAAATTTTTAGCTTCATAGGGAAACAGTAGCTAAATCCGTCCCTCCCCTCCTCCCACCATCCCTCACCCTGGGGCCCCTATTCCTTCTTTCATAAGTCACCAACTCAGTGTGGCATCTCACATTACGATCATCCATCCCATTCTGAACCCCACCCCTGCAACCCATACTTTCCTTCTGTTGTGAAAGAAGGACATCATGAAACATACTCATCGCCTTCTCCATCTTGCCCTCAAAAGACACCCCCAAAAGAGAACCCACCTCTCCACCTTTCTCTCGCAACCACTCCTCCTCCACACCTTCTCTTCCCTCAAAAAAAGGACCCTCCACACATTCCCCTTCCGGTCGAACAAAAGCCAAAGGAGCACACAAAACAGCCTCCTGCTCCAAACCATCCCACTGCACCAAACCCAACTCCCCAGCCACCGAAGAACAAGCATCACCCTCCCAATCCTCATGGACAGAAGTGGAAGGGGAGCTACCAGCCAACGGAGTCCCGAACTCCTCATCCGACAAACAGCCCCTAGACTCACTCTGAAAATTCCTCGAAGCTAAGTGAGCCTGCAAGTCATTGATCAAAGGGGCAGCAGAGGCATTGTCAAAAAAGAACTGTAAATCCCGCCCAACACAAACCGTGACTCCCTCACGGGTCAAATGAGGAAACCGAGACAACTTGCAGCCTGTCCATCCCCATGCCAGACATCCTCTTTCACCATTGAAACCGCCTCTAAATCCGGAGAAAGCCTTTTAGAGAAGGAGGGCAACCCTCCCTTCTCCAACCCCGACACCCCAACAGAAGGGGAAGAGAACGAAGAAGAAAGCAAAGGGGCCAAACTAGACCGAGAGAAAGACTTACCCGGAGATAAATCCGGTTGCTTAGACATCACCCATTTCTACTTTTCTTTACGAGACCATTTCTTACGCAAAACTGGGAGAACAACCTTCTTTTTAGACCTCAACCGGTGCCCCTGAACAGGGAGAGCAGCTCTTCCACCATGTCTAATGCCCCCGAAAGAGACGTAGAGGGCTGTTGATCTGGGCAAACCACTAAAGAAGAAAGAGCGTCGAACCAGTTCTTAACTTGCAACCCAGAGCAAACAGAAACAACATCCGGCCCACCCGCCGAACCGCAATCCGATCCACCCAACTTACCGCTTTGCAGGCTTGAAGAAATACCCAAGGAACAGCCCTTCTCGGGCCTCTGGGCTATCACACGAGGCCCAATCGAAACAGGGTCAGCAACACAAGAAGAATTAAGCCCTAACACCAGCCCACCCACAAGCCCATCAGCACAAGAAGCCTGCTTAGCCTTGACAACCATTTTTTTGAAAAAGAAGTGGATACAGCTGTATCCCACTTCCAACGGCCGAACCTTGGACACCAACCACGTGTCCTAGGTCCATCCCTTCCCCACCCACGCGTTGCAGGCACATGAAATCCACGTTGGTATCTTCTCCGATCAGCAAACTGGACGGCCGGCAAAAGTCCATGGCCTCTGAACTCACCGAACCTTGGGAACGTCCTATTGCCTGCAAGACGACACAACTCCGGTGAGGATGAAACACCATCTCTCCTTTTCTGAGAGAAAATCCTTCTGAAGCATTCCGTATTCCTATCCCAAAGCAAATCTCGCCACTCCTTCCATTTCTAGAACTTGTACATCCCCTTCTTCCCCAACGCCTCCCATCTCAACCAATCAGCCTCCTTTAACAGGTGCGATCCATCTCCACCTTCCAAACCATCCGTCGTCGGGACAAGCACAGGATGCTTCTCCTCCCAAATAGCCACTTTATAACAGAACTTATCATCATGGATGAAGACGAACAGAGGGCAAACACGGCCGGCCGAGACTGTGATGCGAACCTTTTCCGCATCAAAGGATTCACTGGCTTCCACCCAAATAAAGCCACCACAGAGATCCCCAACTGTCACAAACAGAGAATGCTTCCAAAGGTGGAGAAGGAGTCCGTATAGCGTGACTCTTTTCAACCCCTTCACCTTCAGCACTCCGGAGTAGCCCACTCTGAAATTCCAAGCATCCACTCAAAGAATGGCCCTTCCCCAATCCCGTCGCCCCTCCTTGAGAACCCTAGCTGCCTCCGCCGAAGAAGGAAGACGAAAGAGAATCAAAAAGTCCGGCAGAGGCGACACCATCACACCCGAAGCGACCTTCCAAGCATGCGTCGCCCAAGCAGCGATCTGAGCCCTATCACCCACCTCCTTATCGAATTCACCCACCAAACACGAACGAAGATCATCTTCTCTCCTTCTAACCGAATCATCATCCAGAAAAAATGGAGTCCCTCTATATGTAGAAGAAGATCTTGCAGACTGAAAAAGGCGAGGCAAACGAGCAACCTCCACGAAAGAATGCATGCTAAGACAAACCCCAAACCACGAAATCAAAAGAGACCAGAAAAAAGTAGCAGAGGATTTCACTGGAGTTTATGACTCCGGTGACTGGTCGGAGTAGAAGACTCCTACCGCATCTCTACCACCAACTCACTCTCAGACCACAAATTCATTCGCCACTGTAAAGAAAATCCTATATGCATATTTAGAGAGAACGTAAGTTTCATTATGCCCTTTTTAAATTGCTCTGTACATCCATAAAAAGAAATACCATGGATTAGTATTTTTACATTTCTTAGATCCTAGAATGCAACCTCTTGAATTCATGCTTACTTTTACTTTTATATACTCTTAACTTCTTTGGGAGATTTATTAAGTTCCATTTCAATTTTTTCAACGAACCAAGGTCTCGGTGAATCATGTACCAAATGTTCAGTTCTTTTGTTGCTGCCTTCCATTCATCCCCTATCTTCTCTTTAGCCCTAATGGAGCTAAGCCTGCCATTCCCGTCCTTCCCCATCCCAACCCAGATTGGGTTTGGAAGTGATTGTCTTTCACAAGAAGAATTCAGGATAGGGGTGTCGCATCCAAAACCCACTTGTTCTCATTCATACATATAAGGAAGGTGATGCAAGTCCAATTCAAGAAGTGACTATGGATATTTTAGCATAAATGCATAAAACACCAAAAAAACTAAGCAATTTCAGAAAAAATGCAACTCATAACAAGTTACCTTGTACAAATCCAGTGAGCTATAAGTCCATGACCTTAGCTTGCTATATCCCTCTTGATATTGTGCAGGAATATTTTCTGGTCTGAATAGCATGAACACTCATTAAAAATTACAGAAATACACTCTATAAAAGGGACATGTATTTATAACCAAGAAAGAAGTACATGGCTACATGGCATTCCATGGAATGAGAACACTCACATTTTAGCATTTTTCACAGTGCTGGAAATAGCAATACATGTCAGACGTGAAATTTTGAGATCAGTCACAATTTATCCTTTTCAAATGAGGACAATAGTATCAGTGTCCTCCTTACATACAAATTTACTATATTTCAATATCACCAATTGTAAAAACTAAAAAATAAAATAAAAATAAAAACAAAACACACACACTTATAGAGGAAAGTTTGGAGGCCTTGAAAAATTGTAATTAAGGCTCCAGCTCGTAAGGTATGATTATGACATTTTTTCAGTAGAAATGGGAAGTGATAAGTCTGGATGTTTTGGCCACATTAACTACTTCCATGAGCATGGATAATTTGAGAGAGGTATCATTTCAACCTTTGTTCTGTTGGTTCCTAGGAAAGGGCAACAGTTTACCTGAGGACTTTTGACCTATTAGCTTAAAAAGGCGCGTGTATAAGTTGATAGAAAAGGCGGTGACTTAGTGTCTCGGAGAAGTGATGGGAGCAATAATCTCGGAATATCAGAAAGTTCATGAGGGATTGCCAAATTCTTAATGTGGTGCTAGTAGCGAACGAGTGCTTTGATTTATGGTTGAGGAGCAATGAGCTTGAGACGCGTCCAAATTGGACAATGAGAAAGCTTGTGATCATGTGAAATGTGATTTTTTTTATATGTATCATTGATTGGATGTCTTTAGATTAAGTGGGGGCAGTCAATGGAATTCTTTATTTCCACAGTCTAATTTCATGTTCTCATCGACAGAACTCCAGCAGGCTTCTTCAGGATTTCTAGAGGACCAAGCAAGGAGACCCACACTTGCCTTTTTATTCATTTCGGTGATGGAGACCTTCAGTCATATGATAGGAAGGGCACTGGAAGGTGCTTTGCTCAAAGGATTCCAGATTTAATTAGTTAAACGGTCCACTTGGCAGCACAAAGGAAGGAGAAACATGTTGAGTTTGAACATCAATTTGAGCAAGAGTGAGCAGTTTCACAAGGTGAGGTGGAGGGGGTACAAAGGCAGGAAATTTAGGGAGTATAATAGGAAGTAGAAAGTATTGAGAACATTTAGAGCACCCTATTTGGAGCTTCCTTTGGCTCTTTCTTCAAGGCAACCACAATATCAGATACTATAATAAATTGATTCAAGAAGAGGCTTGCAGGATGGAAAAGGCAATTTTTACCCATAAGCAAGAGGCTTACACTCATCAAAGTCACACTATCGACCTTGCCTAGATACTTCATGTCACTCTTCCCGATCCCCAACTCTGGTGAAAAGGTTTAAAAGCTTCTAATGGATTTCTTGTGGGAGAGAATTGGGGGTCCAAATGTCATTTTGGTTTCATTGGAAAACTATATAATACCCCTGTTCCAAAAGGGTGTTGGCATACTAAGGAGGTCCTGCGCTAGTATGAAGTAGGACTATCCCTTTATGCAAGATTCTCCGAAGAGGTCAGGGTTAATTCTCGAAGAATATCAGGTCTGTGGTGGAAATGGTTTACGTGTTAGATCTTGACACAATCTTTGGTGCGATGAATGCCATAAAAATCTCAAATTTCTGGACCAGGCTACAGTGAAATTCTCACTGGACTACTTTAGACTATATGAGAGAAGGATGGAGTGGGATGGTGTGGAATGTTGTCTTCCATAGGTCCGAGCAGGATTTTGGAACGGAATGAGATTTGGGCTTTTATGTTTTTACGTAATCTAGTCATCGGTAATGAAGAGGATGATGCTTTGTGGTGGTTGATGGGTGAGATCAGGGACAGGAAATTTTAAGGATGCCATCTATTAAGTTCTTCAAGAAGGAGGTCAGCAGAGAACTCTAGATAACCTATTGAAGAAAATTCAATAACAGCTAACTGGTGTTACATGCATAAGTAGGATGAAATAACATGAGTTATTTGATGTTGCACTGTGCAGTGACTAAATGCCTGTAGGACTTTCTGTTTACTCTGTTTGGATTTCATTGGGAAATTCCAATTTTGAGAAATGATCTTCATTATAGGGTAAGGAGGGTCAAAGTTTTGTTCAACTACAACCAAGTTTTATGTAGCGCTTGCCAACTCACATCTCAAAATCCTACCAGTACCTACTATAACACCAAAAATTGAACTTCGTGGTACAAATGAGACATCTTACCTTATCAAAGAAGGAAAAACAGAAAGGAAAGAAAAGAAAAGAAGAAAGATATCTGACAACTTACAAGTAAATAATTAAGCTCTAGACATTTTTATCCACTTACAATAGCAGTTCACTCGATAACAAATCCCATAACACAAGTTAACAAAATGAAGATCTTGTGAATAAAAATAACTACTATGAGTTGAGTCAACCAACAGTCTAGTATTTGTCAATAAAAAACAACTTAGAACTTAAAAGGAGAATGCACCCCAAGACGATTCATGAGCAAAAAGGGTAGTCCAACAGCTTCTTTTTTTCTCTCTCTCTCTCTCTTTCTTTACTTTCTTTTTTTTTCCCCCCCTTTTTTGGATATGCAAGACACTACACACTATTTTCTCCCCAAGGGGACATGAATGACCCTTAACCTCTTCTTTGGGAGGCTGAGGAGATAGCTCAACCAAATGATCAGTTTTTTCAACAGGTCAATTAGAAAACATATCAATGCTGGAACTTGAACATGAAAAAATACAAAATAAACCTAAGTACTTAACAAAAAAAAAAAAAAAAAATGAATTAGCTTCCAAATATCCAAAAACCCCAATTTGCAAACAAGTCAGGACCAGTGGCGGATCCAAGGGGGGGCTTGGGTGGGCTTGAGCCCCCCCAAAAAAAATTTTTTTTTTTTAGTATAGGTATATTTAGCCCAATGTTTTAAAAAATAAAAATTACTAGTGGTATTAGCCCCCTAATTTTAACCCATCCAAACAAGCCCAATATCTAAACCACAATTTTAAAACAAAGGCCCAACCAAATAAGTCCAAGCCAAACAAGCCCTAAACAATCACTAAGGCATAGCACATAGAACTCCTAAATTCCTAATCTTGCACAAATCAGAGAGCTCACTCCTTCTCTCCCTCTAAAGTCTAACCCTATTTCCTCTAAAAAATTTCAACTCTTTAATCTTTCGATCCCCAAATCCCCCTTATTTAATATTAGCCCCCCATTAATAATTCCTGGATTCGCCCTTGGTCAGGACTCCACCATTTTAGTTCTATAAAATATCAACAAATATTTCAAGAATTTATACAAGATTGGGGTTCCTTTTGTGTTCCCTTAAGTTAGTGACAACCCATAGAAGGACTTACCTAGATACAACACCCACTAACAACCGTAATGCCACATAAAGCTCATTACACGAGAATGCATATAGAAGTTCCTTTAGCTATATGATCAAATCCCAAGAATTTCCTAGTTTTAATTTTTTCTAAGAAGCCATTAAATTTCACAACACTCAGAAGTTCCTGAAATGAGCCAAAAAAAAATTTAACAAGTTCCTGAAATGAGCAATAAAAAATTTAACAAAAGTAATTGCAGATTGTGTTGGTAATTGAACTATTTCACACGTAGAGGTAGCTAACAGATACATATACAAATATATATATAGATAAAGAGAGTGGTGAGTTGGTTAAAACATACTCGGTAACTGAGAGGATGTGTTTGGCAATGTCGGGGTCGGTCTGGGAATTGGCGGAGTTGGAAGAAGAGTTCTTGGTGTGTTGCTGTTCTTCTTGGAAAGCGAGCTCTGTTTGCTTGAAACCCTTCTTCTTCAGATACGCAATTACCGCTTTCTCAATCTCTTCTTCGTCCATTTTTCTTCGCCACAACCAATCTCTCCTTTCTCTGTGTTACTGTGTTTTTTTTTTTTTTTCCTCTCTCTGAAACTCCAATCAAGAAGGGTCAAGTCAGATGTTGGGAGCTTTTATCAGGTCTCGCTGCTAAGAGTTGGGCCTAACGCGCAGTCCAATAAAATTCTTATAAAGAGCTATTATTAAATTTTGGATGGCCCAATCCAGATCTAGAATTTGGACCGACCTTAATGGGCATGTTTGGAACGTTTTTTGTTTTTGCGTTTTGTTTCCCCCAAATAAGACTAGTGTTTTATTGTACAATATTTATGAATAATAATCTAAAGTATGTTTAGTAATGCCTATTTGTTATAAAATTTTTGTAAATAAAAACATAGAATAGGTTTGGAAAGAAATTGTTGCAAGTTTACAAAATATAATTGCTAGTTTAAAAATGTCATTTCAAAGTTTTTCAAAAATAAAAATAAAAAAATTTGTATTGTTCATTACTACAATAGTTGTTGCTACAGTGCGTAAACATGTAAAAACACGAAATAGGTGTTTTGACTTTTGGCTCTCGGCATTGTACAAAATAAAAAAAAATTTGTCATACGCGTTTTTTCTACTGTTTACTGATACAGTACTCAACAAAAACAAAAACATCAAAAACAAATGTGTACCAAACAGCCACTAAAGTGTTCACGTGTTATAATCGTTTAGTGTGCAGTAATGGAATGGAATGACCATTGAATTGCCATTTCTGAAAATCCAATCTACAACTAAACCTATAGAATGGCCATTCTATTCCAAAGTAATTTTTTTTACAAAAATCAACTTTTCAAAAAAACTTTCATGTTGTCCAAAACCACTATCATCACCGCCACCTTTCACCATCACTACCTCCATTGTCTTTCGCCACCATCACTGCCCCTGCCACCATTGTTGCCATCTTCAACCACCACACCGCCGCTGCTTGCACTACCTTCCACCACTGCCACCTCCATCGTTACCACCACTGACTTCCACTGCCAACTCCATTGCCTTCCACCACCAACGTCACCATTACCACCACCACTGACTTTCACCACCGCCACCGCCACCGCCTTTCACTGTCACCTCCACTGACTTCCACCACAACCACCTACACCATTGCCGCCTTCCACCGCCATTGCCTTCTACCACTACCACCACCACTTTCACTACCGCCTTCCTCCAACAACACCACTATTGTTTTCCACCTCCACCACCATCGTCGACTGCCATCCACCGCCACCATTTCATTTAAAATAATTATAAATTTTTGTTATTTTGTTGATTTAATTAATTGTCACTAACTAGGGGATTTTGGATAATTCAATTTGGAATTCGTTTCATTCTAAAATTTAAATTGGTGAAACCAAATTTTAGAATGGTTATTATCATTACATTCATACCCAATTCATATTTGCAACCAAATAATAGAATGGGAATGGTTATTTCATTCCATTCTCATTTGTATTCCATTTTTTTTTTTTTTCCTTCCGTGATTCAAATGAACAGAGTCCAATAAAGACTAGGGTAAAGAGTAAAAAACCCTATCAACTATGGGCGTTTTGCAAATAAACCCCATAAACTACAAGAAACTCCCTTGAACTATCAATTTGTTACAATTCAGGACAATCCGACAATTGGGTTTATTTGAAAAATCAAAAGACAATTGTACCATTCACTAAAACTACGTCGTTTTAGAACTTAAACACTTACTTGTATGACGTGGCAGTTGTAAGCTCAAAGACCAATTACAACATGACACCTCACCCAATACCATTCTCCTGATTTCTCTCTACCACCATCAGATCCATCAACATCAATCCGGTCAAAACCCTCCCATTCTCTCTCTACAATCATCGATGCCTCTTCCATATTCTTTCTCTACAAACATAATCCAATAAAAACCTAATATGTCCCATATATATATATATATATATATATATATATATATATATATATATAAGGGAAAAGATGGCTCTGACAAGTTACCAGCTTCATGATCGATTTGGTCCCTCTGTAGACTTGATAACCTTACCACCATCGGAATCGCCTACTGAAAAATAATTTTGGGGCGAAATTCCGGCGTGCATGAACAGACCCAACTACGGCAAAGATTTGGCAAGGAATATAATGGTGAGAAATTCCGATGGCAATAACAAGAAAATCTTTTTTTCCTTTTTTTTATCTCTAGACTTTGGTAGCAACAACAACGATAAATGTTTGATAATCTGCGATGGCGATGACGATGGTTGTGATAAGACTGTGATGGTGTTTCGACGGCGAACACTTTTTTTGAAAATTCTTCAATTATCAGGCCAATCTATAATTGAAGAATTACACAATCACATGAGCAATATAAATAGAGCTTGTGGGTTAAAAGGTAATATATGGGTAATTTAGTGTTTTTGTATTATAAGGGTTATATAGTCATTTAGAAAAGAAAAAAATGTGGCACACACGCGCATAATGACGGTCAAAAAAATTTCTACCAATGACTGGATTGGGTTAATTGCAACTAAGTTACTTAGTTCGGGGGGTTATTTGCATTTTTTGTACTTCAGGGAGGTTTATTGCATTTTGGCCCGTAGTTGAGGAAGGGAAGGGGGGTACATATGCGTAACAACGGTATAAAAAATTACTGCTTTCTCTATCTCTTCTTCGTCCATTTTTCTTCACCACAACCAATCTCTTGTTTCTTTGTGTTACTGTGTGTGTGTGTGTGTGTGTGTGTGTGTTTTCCCCTCTTTCTGAAACTCCAATCAAGAAGGGTCAAGTCAGATGTTGGGAGCTTTTATCAGGTCTCGCTTCTAAGAGTTAGGCCTAACGCCTAGTCTGTGATACCCCTCGATTCTAGAGCCACGGGTGATCAAGTTCGAGCACAGATCCGAGGGATACCAAACAATTAATATGTAAAAAAACACGGAATACAAAAATGAAACAAGAATAAAATAATAAGCTGAAAGAATTCTAAATTAAAAAAATCCTCAAAATATTATACATTGATATAATATTAAACTTTCCAACTCCGTACAACTCGGGAATCCATCTAGTGGACCCCTAATAATCCCAAATGAAAGTAAAATACAGAACCAATATCCAAAACTAAAATAAGAACGGAAATCCTATGTAGTTGGAGGAGTGAGTGTAATACCCCTAATTTAAAAGGGCAATCCTGGAATTTTAATTTAATTATTTACGTGTATTTTTTTTAATTTAATTGTTTTATTTGGCTTGGTGGTTGTGTTTCTTTATTTATTTGCATTCTTTGTGGATTATTTTATTTAAATTGTGTATTTAATTAAATGGTTTTATTTTTATGTTTTTGGTTAATTATTTTAGTTTATGTTTATGTAATTAGATTTTATTTTATTTTAAATGGATTAAATTATTTACGTGAGTTGGTTTATATTAAGGTTTTACTTAAATTCATCGTATCTTAGGTTTGAGCAGACTTGTAGTTGGTTTAAGATTTGAATTTAGGGTTTCAAATAAAACCTATAAATATATAGGTATACGTCTGCCAAGGGTTTTTGTAAACCCTATTCACCATATTCACGTACATGGAATACAGAGAGCAACTGAGTGTGTTTTGTGAGACAAAAATACAGAGAGAACCTTAAGAGATTAAGGGAGGGATTCAAGGAGGAGTTCTGGATTTAACTGGGAACGGCAGAGATTGATAACAACAATTGACATTGCCAAAGTTGCTAGAGACGACAGCTTTAGATTTCCAATTGGAAATCAGAGGCAAGTCTTTGTTCTTCTCTTTCCCTTTAATTCGTGTTTTGTGCATGCCTAGTTAGACTCCAGGAATTTAGTAAAGGCTAAAACGGATTTAAATAAATGTAATATCATGTTTTCTATTCATATATGAATTTATTTGATCTCATTGAATTGACTGGTGCATGAACCTGTGGTTTCTGTGTTTTGTTCCTCTTGTTGTTTACATTAAGTTTTGATTAAGTTGAGATCATGAACAAGTATTGATGACTTGTAATTAATCTGGGACTAAAATTTAACCCTAGAACAAGTATTAAAAATAGTGTTTGAGTTCCCTGAATTAATCTGTTTTGAAATTGTTTAAAAATTTCTAACTGGACCTTCTGTTGTTGTTTTAAACGGTGTGTTCAATTCATGTCGTGGTTGTATACCAATGATTTAGGGATAATCTGGAACATTAATTGAACCTTAGAATAAGTATTAAAGGATTTACAGAGGCCTGAGTATCGCCGGATGCGAGGAAGACGAAGTAGAAAACCGCAGAACGCACCGGAAAGAAGGAGAGCAAGCTCTCAAAATGAGAGAGCCAGCTCTCTCATGCAAAGAGCCGGCTCCAAGGAGCATGGAGCCGGCTCCATGCTGCAAAGAGCAGACTCCCTAAGTTAGGGAGCCGGCTCCAACATTAAAATAGCAGGCTCTAAATTTTTATAGAGCCTGCTCTCACCCAAATGCACATAGGTTGGTCTTTTAGGCACTGCTTGGACTGTTCAAATGATTAACACTTCGTATAAACTGTTTTATTGATGTGTTGGGATTATAGTAGGCTTAATATATTATGGAAAACATTAATCCATGATTGAGCATAGGAATGGAACAAAATAAATCTAAGGAAAAACGGTAGATTGCAAACTGTTTTGGACATGTAAATTATGTATTGGAGCTTAGCAAGGTTGTTATATATGATTTAATTATATATATAAATCATATTTTCATAGTATTATAAGTATAGTGAATTAACTAAAATTTCTTATGCGTAGCTTGGGTATAATTGATACTTAAATTTTTATTAACTGTATCAATTCATGAACTACATTGGAGAATTTGCTAGGTTTATATACTGGAGTTTAGCAAGGTTGTTATATATGATTTAACTATATATATAAATCATATTTTCATAGTATTATAAGTATAGTGAATTAACTAAAATTTCCTATGCTTAGCTTGGGTATAATTGATACTTAAATTTCTGTTAACTGTATCAATTCATGGACTATGTGGGTGAATGTGAATGCTTGAATGCTTGAATTTAATATAGCAGTTTGCATTATTGGAATTGGATTGTAGGCTCTATATTGAATGACTGTTATATGTATATGCATAAAATGTATCATGTGCATATTCAGGAGTATAGTTGATGACTACTTAATATTGTAAGGTTGACTGTGTTAACTGGAGGATTATTTGTACCGGTATGGGACGGTGACATACTAGGTAAGGATTAGTTCAAACACTAAATCCTACCTAATTTGAAAGGAGTTGGATTAACCATAAAAAGGTTAAGTCCTACCTATATAGATGTATATGAACCGGTATGGGACGGTGTCATATTAGGGATGGCTTAGTTCAAAACACTAAGACCTACCTATATTGGGAATGGATTAGTTCAACACACTAAGTCCTACCCAATTTAGATTATGGTATGGATTAACCACAAAGGTTAAGTCCATCACCTATTTGTGTCATGTCAATCAAATAAATTGAATGACCTACTATGGTTTCAGGACAGATTTGTTATACATATATCAGACCACTATACAGATGGATGATGTTTTGTTTTAGGAGTACGGACTTTATATATTTATTACATGTGCCATGGTATGAGCTTGAGTCTCAGAATCATAGTTAGGGCTCGTATATTGCCTAGGATGGATAACTGGACATAGGTGTTGTTCCCTGGTAGGTCTAGGTACTCATGCCCACCTTCGGGTGCGTATTCGCATGTTGCCTTCTATTCAGGCTAAGACAGACCTACTGGACTAGCGAGCGTCCTATAGTGTGTACTATATACATATATCGACTACTCTAGATATTGTTGAGTCTTCCTATGATGTATCTGCGTATCGGATTACTGTTTGGATTGTAGTAGATCAGGACTTGCATGTGGGCCTGACCCACTCCTTTTTTTTTCAGGTGTTTATCAGATCCAAGGTTAGAGCTTGGACGTGCAGAGCAGATACAGATACTCATTCCTCCGACTACGTAGGAATCTTCTCTATATCAGCTTTAGTTATTATTTCAGTTTTCCAGTTTCAGTTTGAGAACTTTTCATAAGGGATCCACTAGATGGATTCCCGAGTTATAAACTATGGAGGTTTTGGAATATAGATTTTTATTTTAGTTTCTCTCAGCTTATTATATATATATTTTTTTATTTCATTTTGTATTTTATGTTCGTTTTAACATATTAATTGTTTGATATCTCTCGGGATTGGGCCTGGGCCTAATCAACCCGTGTCTCGGATCCGAGGGGTATCACAGTGAGTGACTGTATCTGCTCAGCACGATCAAGCCCTAAGCTTGGAACTGACGAACACCTGAAAAATAAGAGTGGGTCAGGCCCACATGCAAGTACTATCCTACTACAATCCATACAGAAACCCGATACGCAGATACATTCTAGATAGCTCAACAATAACTAGAATAGTCTATATATGTATAAATATACACACTATAGGACGCTCACTAGACTATAGTGTAGTCTCAGCCTGAATAGAAGCTAACATAGAAATCGCACGTAACGTGGTCATGTATACCTAGACCTACCGGGGAACAGCAACTATGTCCAGTTACCCATCCTAGGCGATATACGCACCCTAACCATGATCCTGAGACTCACGCTCATATCACGGTACCATACGTATATATATAAATCCTTCCTAATATAGAAAAAAAAATAAAACAAACATCCGATATGTCGTTCAACTGTTTCTGAGCGAGAGCAGGCTCTCAAAAGTTGAGAGCATGCTCTATAAAAATGGGAGCCTGCTCTAAGGATTTGGGAGCTGGCTCCACACTCCTTGGAGCCGACTCCATCATTGAGGGAGCTGGCTCCCTCATTCAGGGAGCCGTCTCTCTCCCTATGAGCCGTTGTACCTGTTCTGATCGTCTTCTTCGCCTCCGATGCTATCTAAACCATTTGTACTGCTTATATATATGTTATTAGGGTTCAATCTTAATCCCAGATTAATCATAAAACATTGTTATACAACCACAACATGAATTGAACACAAGCTTTTAAAACAACTGCAGCAGGATTCAATTATAAACTTTAAGAAAACTCAACCCAATTTAATTCAATGAAATTAAATACAGTTTAAACATGCATAAAAGATATGTTTTAACATTAATTAACCCCTGGAGTCTACCTAGGCATGCACAAAACACAGGTTTAAAGGAATAAGTTAGAATAGAGACTTGCCTTCGGTTTCAGTTTTGAAACCTTAAACCTTTGTCACTGATGATTCCGACGACCTTGGTTGTTTTCCTAGACCTTTGGTGCTCCTGGTTCAACCCACAAACAAGCGTCAATTATCCCTCCTTGATTCAGCCTTTGTCCCTAACCAAACCCTAACTTTCCTCTCTCTGGTTATCTCTCGCAACTCTCTCTCTGTTCGTAAAACTGAATAGGGTTTTCTTAACCCTAGTACGACTTATAGAATTATATTTATAGGCTTAGCAAACATAACCCTAATACAAATTATATTGAGAGAAGGAGAAAGAAAATACAATTAATTATATAGCTAAGTCGCCTATAATAATTACGTGAACACCTAAAAACACACACAACCCTAATATGCTATACCAAAACTGATCCTAATTAATCAACGAATAAAAACAAATAATTAAATTGCCACCTAAGCATACAATTTCCACGTAAGCATACATTAACAATTAAAACAAATCATTTAATTAAAGAAAATAATTAATTAATTAATTAAATTAAATTAAAATGTAATTAAAACTAAATATCAGGACTATCCTTTTAAAATTAGGGGTATTGCATTCTTCCCCCCTAACAAAAGGAATTTCGTCCTCGAAATTCGCTCTTACTTTCTTTCATGAGTTCAGGAAACTGTGAGCGAAGTACATTCTCCCGTTTCCAAGTAGACGCAACCTCATTGTGGTGACTCTACGGAACACGCACTAAAGGGATAACCTTAGAACGAAAAATCTGATCCAGATGGTCGACAAAACGATACAGTAGCTCCAAATATGTTGCATCCGGTATCTATACCAGGGTACAAATCCATAGTCCGCCAAGGGCACACAGAATTCCTATACATGCAGCGCTTAACAAGTTGAAAACGCTAAACTATAGGCTACTGCCTAAATTGATAAACCAAAATCCATGAAAAGTCAATTTAATATGAAAAATTGACCTTCCTCCAAAAAGCACATTGCTTCCTATATGGAAGACATCCCAATCAACCATTTCCTGATAGAAAATTCTAATGTACGAATTCAACTATTTAAAAAATTAGACTGTCGCCTCCAAACAGCGCACAGGATTTTTCTCCGATGTATCCTTAAATAAAGTCAAGGTCTGATTATATAACCCTCGTTTCCATGTCAGACCAACAAGTGAGAGATCTACACTGCGTAATATCCAAAACCTCAACCGTTGTCACACTAGCCTCCTTGTGCTGTAATACCCCTAATTTTAAAAGGATAGTCTCGGTATTTATTTATTTATTTTTATTGTATTTTTTTAATTGTTTAATTGATTATTTGACTAATTGTTTATGTGTTTAATTGAATTAAGTGTTACTTGATTAATTGGCTACTTATTTATGTGTTATTTGTATTTTGTCTATGTGTTATTTGTATTATTTGTTTAATTAGATTGTGTGCTTAAATGATGTATTTGATTAATTGTAATTAATTGTAAATTAAATTATTAAATATTTTATTTTATTTTATTTTATGGTTATGGTTAGTGGTAATGGGCTAACTAATTGGGTCCCATGGACTACTTGGATAGGAGGTTGGATGGGTATGGATAATTACCCAAGGATAGTTCTATATGTATATATATAGATATATATGTATATACATATATATAAAAAAGAAAGTAATTTATTAATATTATAGTAACTTTAGTATTAATAAATAATCTGATATATATATTTTATATATTTATATAATAAGGATACGTAACATGTTTTAAGTTACCTTTTTAATATTATGGTAACTTTATTATAAATAAATAATCTGATGTATATATTTTATTTATTTAATGAGGATATAGATAGATTATATACGTAACATGTTTTAAGTTACCTTTTAATATTATGGTAACTTTAGTATTAATAAATAATCTAATGTATATATTTTATTTAATTAATAAGGATATACATAGATTATATACGTAACATATTTTAAGTTACCTTTTTAATATTTTCATTTTATTTTTCTTTATTAAGTTGACTTGGATTGGGAAAAGGAATAGGGTTATTATTTAGCCTATAAATACACAACTATAGGTTGAAAAATGAGTGAAAATATTTCACGTAATATATTCTAGAGAGAGAGAGTTAGAAAGAGAAGGAGAAAGAGGAAGGAAGGAGGAGAAAACCCTTTAGAGATAAGATCTAGGAAAAAGAAGTTTAACTTTCAATCCGAAAGTTTAAGGTAAGTTCTTCTTCTATCTCTTTCCCTTTGATTCGTGTTTCTATACATGCCTAGGAAATTTCAGGATTTATTAAACACATAAAATTAAATAATTATGCATGTTTAATTGGATTAGAACATAGGTTTTATGAATTTGGTTCATATCTGTTCTTGTGTTTTGAATTGATAAATGCATAATTTTGATTTGATTTTCGGTGTAAATTTTTACATGTTTAAATTATGTACATTTCATATCGGTGGAATGATGGAACGTAGAAACATGCCTAGGATTCCTGAACATTAAATAGGAACTAGGTTTGGGTTTAAATAAATTTAAATAGACTCAATCATAATGATGCTTGCTATTTGAATGTTTTAAACAAACGAATGAATTTAATCTTTTAATATGTTTTAACAATTGAGATTAAATGTGTAGGATGAATTGGATATGGAGAATGCTTATTTGACGGTATAATAAAATATCATCATATGTATAAGATTCAGTTTATGTAGGACATATGATATAGGAAACTTAAATAAATAATAAGTCATTCCTATTTTGTGATAACTTGAAGTCATATTATCATAGTTATTTCTGGATTGTTTGATGTATTTCCTTAATCGTTACATCAATTGTTGAATTGTGTGATTTAATGCACCGGTATGGGACGGTGGCATTCTAGGGACGGATTAACTTATCAGTTAAGTCCTACCTATTTTATATAAGGGAATGGATTAACTAAAATGTTAAGTCCTACTTATATTCAAGTCAGGTGAGCTGAACAAGTTGAATGACTTGTGGATGATTAATTTATACCGGATAAGATGGTTACTAGATTATATATATATAAGTATGGTGCCATGATATGAGCTTGAGTCTCAGGATCAATGGTTAGGGTGCGTATATCGCCAGGGATGTGTAGTTAGATATAGTGTAGTTATGTACCCTGGTAGGTTTAGGTATTCATGCCCACTATATGTGCGTTTTGCATGTTACCTACTATTCAGGTTGAGATAACCCTATAGTCTAGTGAGGTTCTTTAGTGTGTATATATATATATATATATATATATACGGACTACTAGTTACTGCTGGATTGACTAGGATGTATACGTGTATCGGATCTTTGCTTGGACTGTAGTAGAGTAGAACTTGTTTGTGGGCCTGACCCACCATTATTTTTCAGGTGTTCGTCAGAAGTAGAGGTTGTTCGTGCTGAGCAGGGATCAGTCTACTTCATTCTTCCGATGCTACATAAAAGTTCCTTTACGATTCAGTTTCCTGATTTAGACAGTTATTGCTGTCATTTGTTTAGTTTGGATTTTCTAGGAGTCCACACAGTGTGGATTCCCGAGTTGTATTTTGGAGGATTAGTTGTATCAGAAGAGTTTATTAATTAATGAAAATATATTCTGAGGTTTATTATTAGATTATCGTTTTAGTTTCTTGTCAACATTTTATTTATTCTTCTTTATTCTTTTGTACTCTGTGTTCGTTTATTATCAATTTGTTTTGATATCCTCGGGTATTCGGGCGTAGGCCTGGCCAACCCGCATTCGAAAATCCGGGGGGTATCACATGTGCCAACAATAATACAGATAATAACTGAAAAACGAAGTAATATTTTCAATTACCCATGCAAACTTAGGATATATGTCCTAAGCACATCCTCCATGATCAAATATAATGTCTCGATCAAATCTCCCGTCTAAAGATGCGAAGCAAAGTTGGTGCTCCAACATCTTCAAAAAAATTCCTTTGACATAGCACATTTTCCTACTATAATGAGTAACCACATGCTATAACTCCGTTATCAGTGCAATGTAGAACTGATATGAAATGCCAAAGTAAACAATACTAGAATTAATGTCCACAAGCGAACTGGCTCTATCTACCATTCTTAATCCATATGGAATTAAAATTCCAACCAATGTTGGTAATTTCTACCAACCTTCCACTCCTGATTAGTCCCACTTCCGCTTTGATATAGGAAGTGGCTAAAACCTCTAATGATATCCAAGTATCAATATTCCACCTTGCTAACAAGTGATACACTTGGAGACAGTTATGTACATGTCCCTATCCGTACCGCTCACCAAAACTAACATTGTATGTCGTGATACAACTCATAACCATTTGATTGCACCGTAAAATTTATAAATTTTACATCCCAGTCACTCCGACCTTCCTAGCATCTTTAAGACAAACTACTAATCCTCCTTCAGTACCCTAAGTTCATCTGAGTAAGGTACTACCTCCTCCAGGGTCAGCTCCAATATTCTAAGTTGACCTCTTCAATTTCCTTGGTAACAACAAGTGTTATTTTTATACATGCTAAAACTCAACTGATTGTGCAAAAACCACTAAAGGTTCAATTACCATATCGGTTGATAAAATCATCCGCCTTTCTATTACTTCCACCAGACGAAACTTAATGCAAAGTGTGAATTACCACATCTATCCATCTAAGCCGTCTCGTGATCCATGCTATTCGTATGAACTGATATCTTACTAGTTCTAAAATAGACAAAAGGAAGCTGATTTAATTTTATCAGTCAAGCAATATCCCAACCAAAATCCTGACCCTTGTGTAGAATCAGCAATCTCTCAACTAAATCCGCATAAACTACTCTGTCATTCCCACTCTAGTATGAGAAATGGCTGTAAGGATCTAGCGATCTCTGATGGTCCATCTGGATTATCTAATAGATATCAGACTTTGAGACAAAATCACTGTGTCCCTTTTCCTGCTTGTCCTCCAAATATCTGCTTCATTTCGTGAAGCATCATGTGTCCACCAGAATAAATAAAGAACTAAGAGTTGTGAACCTCAATCTTTACATCCTTCGTCCGATTTATCTATAGAAAGTACCGTTAGTCTGGTACCACCAGCTTTCATCTACACCCATTGTTTAATTTGGAGCATCGTCTAAAGCTAACTCTGTACAAAATCTATACATTCTGATCCGTGATAAACTTACCAATATAGAAAGTCAATTGATAATTCTATTTATCAAAAATCAACTAACTACAACTTTTCAACATACATCATGCACCTCTTCTTTATTTAGGTGTTCGGTCTCACCTTCATGTTTTTAACATCCTACTTCTCTAACACAAGTTAGTGTCTATTAGACTTCCTGTCTAACTTCAAAAGAATACGGACTCTTTCCATCCTCAAAATAGTCAGATTTTTCCTAGCAACAACTATTTGTTGCGAACTGTGACTAAATTTTTTTCCATATTATTTATGCAAATGAAGAGACTTTGCTTCTTCCTCGATATGCAATCCTCGGCAACTCCTCCTAATGACACGCCCTCATGAATAAAATTCTTGATTAAGAATTGACTGATGACTAGTTAGTCCGTCTATTATCCTTAGTCGGTGTCATTCCAATAAGTACTTAAATCAATATAAAATCCTCCTGCCGACTTGGGAACAACTGTTGAAATTTCTAAGAAGATGTTCAACAAAGTCAGTACCTCCGATAAATCATCGTGGCGTTAAAATATATCAAACTAATATAGATTATTTGATTCATACTGCTGGTTTAATTATCCCATCCCGAAAACATACCATAAGTACACATGTCTAGGTTCAATAGATTGGCTAGAATTATGTATATCTACCAAATCCTATGATCACATGCTCACAATCCTAGCGTAAATAACGTTATTCTTCTAAAACAGTAGTTGGCTGATCATACACTTGTGTCCCCAACTAAACCACATTCCCAATTCTGAATAATTGACGAAAATGAAACACATAAGATACATACAATAAAATAAAATACAATCCTACTTAAAACATCATTATTTCTAGAAAATAAAGTCTCTTTTGGAATCAACCTTACCAGATTGGTTCAAAATTTCATTTTATAGTTTCATAGGTAATCATCCAACTTCGAAACATATCATTTAAACATAGCTTAAAAACAAAATCTATTTGCCTAAGCAAATACTAAAGGCTTAACCCTCATCTTCCTTATACGTGGAATGCAAATCGTCCATCGTAGCTTTATAAAGCAACTTAGAATGTCACAACCTAATCCCCATACTCTCCGGAACGTGATATAAAATCATTGCTTCTTTTCGATAAAAACTCCATCCGATCCTAAACTCCAGAAGAGTACTTTTTATCTACCTCTTTTAAAGGTAAAACGAAAGTTTAATTATATGTAGATTGATCCACACCAACTCTACTAGTATCATTCATTATACTACTAGCGAATAAGATCACTCTCGTGCTATCCTTCAACTTCAAGATTCAGTATCCCCTTTCTTGGATACGTTGAAATCTCCTCCATTAGCATCTCTTTCGGCCTCATCCTCTTCGATTTTCTCCTTTTTGAGAAAACTAAAATCGTATAGGCCCAAGATGCGGTGACTTATCACATACACCTAAATCCTTCATTGGCTTATACTTTTAAAAGTAGTGCCAACCAGAACGAAACCTTCGATCCCAAGTTCTGCTTCTAGCAAAGAACTTGATAACGTACTCCTTTACTCCTTTAGGTCGGTATCATTTTTGCCTTGGACCCCATCCTCCTCCTAGTGTCAACCATTCCATAACTATGGAATATAATTGACATCTGCTCCTCTTAACGAATCGTAAACAGAGTACAAAGAATCCTACTATGGTTCTAAGTTTTAAGAGATGCAACGCAGAAGTCATATAATGAAAGACACTCCTAAGGACACTAGAACCTAGAGTGCTCTGATACCAACTATGATACCCCTTGATTCTAGGGTCACGGGTAATCAAGTCCGAGCACAGATCCGAGGGATACCAAACAATTAATATGTAAAAAAATACGGAATACAAAAATGAAACAAGAATAAAATAATAAGCTGAAAGAATCCTAAATTAAAAAAATCCTCAAAATAATATACATTGATATAATATTAAACTTTCTAACTCCGTACAACTCGGGAATCCATTTAGTGAACCCCTGATAATCCTAAATGAAAGTAAAATACAGAACCAACATCCAAAACTAAAATAAGAACGGAAATCCTATGTAGTCGGAGGAGTGAGTGACTGTATCTGCTCAGCACGATCAAGCCCTAAGCCTGGAACTAAGGAACACCTGAAAAATAAGAGTGGGTCAGGCCCACATGCAAGTACTATCCTACTACAATTCATATAGAAATCCGATACGCAGATACATCCTAGATAGCTCAACAATAACTAGAACAGTCCATATATGTATCAATACACATTATAGGACGCTCACTAGACTATAGTGTAGTCTCAGCCCGAATAGAAGGTAACATGCAAATCGCACGTAACGTGGTCATGTATACCTAGACCTACCAGGAACATCAATTATGTCTAGTTACCCATCCTAGGTGATATACGCATCCTAACCATGATCTTGAGACTCACGCTCATATCACGGTACCATACGTATATGGATATAAATTCTTCCTAATACAGAAAAAAAAAAAAAAAAAAAACAAGCATCCGATATGTCGTTCAACTGTTTCTGAGCGAGAGTAGGCTCTCAAAAGTTAAGAGCCTGCTCTAAACACTTGGGAGCCTGCTCTATAAAAATGGGAGCCTGCTCTAAGGAGTTGGGAGCTGGCTCCACACTCCTTGGAGCCGGCTCAGTCATTAAGGGAGCTGGCTCCCTCATTCAGGGAGCCGTCTCTCTCCCTATGAGCCGTTATACCTGTTCTGGTCGTCTTCTTCGCCTCCGGCGCTATCTAAATCCTTTGTACTGCTTATATATATGTTATTAGGGTTCAATCTCAGTCCCAGATTAATCATAAAACATTGTTATACACCCACAACATGAATTGAACACAAGCTTTTAAAACAACGGCAGCAGGATTCAATTAGAAACTTTAAGAAAACTCAACCCAGTTTAATTCAACGAAATTAAATACAGTTTAAACATGCACAAAGATATGTTTTAGCATTAATTAACCCCTGGAGCCTACCCAGGCATGCACAAAACACAGGTTTAAGGGAAGGAGTTAGAATAAAGACTTGCCTTCGGTTTCAGTTTTGAAACCTTAAACCTCCGTCACTGATGATTCCGACGACCTTGATTGTTTTCATAGACCTCTTTTGCCCCTGGTTCGACCCACGAGCAAGCGTCAATTATCCCTCATTGGTTCAGCCTTTATCCCTAACCAAACCCTAACTTTCCTCTCTCTGGTTATCTCTCACAACTCTCTCTCTGTTCGTAAAACTGAATAGGGTTTTCTTAACCCTAGTACGACTTATACAATTATATTTATAGGCTTAACAAACAAAACCCTAATACAAATTATATTGAGAGAATGAGAAAGAAAATACAATTAATTATATAGCTAAGCCGGTTATAATAATTACGTGAACACCTAAAAACACACACAACCCTAATATGCTATACCAAAACTGATCCTAATTAATCAACAAATAAAAACAAATAATTAAATTGCCACATAAACATACAATTTCCACGTAAGCATACATTAACAATTAAAACAAATCATTTAATTAAAGAAAACAATTAATCAAATCAAAATGCAATTAAAACATTTAATTAAATACCGGGATTATCCTTTTAAAATTAGGGGTATTACACAGTCCAATTCTTATGAAAGAGATATTATTAAATTTTGGATGGCCCAATCCAGATCTAGAACTTGGACGGACCTTAATGGGCCTATGTTGGAACATATTTTGCTTTTGCGTTTTGTTTTTACCCCAAACAAGACAAGTGTTTTATTGTACAATGTTTTGAATAATAATCGAAAGTATGTTTGGTAATGCCTATTTGTTACAAAAATTTTTGTAAATAAAAACATAAAATAGGTTTGGAAAGAAAGTGTTGCAAGTTTACAAAATATAATGGCTAGTTTAAAAATGTCATTTCAAAGTTTTTCAAAAATAAAAATAAAAAAATTTGTATTGTTCATTACTGTAGTAGCTGTTGCTATAGTGCGTAAACATGTAAAAACATGAAATTGGTGTTTTGACTTTTGGCTCTCGGCATTGTACAAAACAAAATATTTTTTATCATACGTGTTTTTTTCATTGTTTACTGATACAGTACCCAACAAAAACAAAAACACCAAAAACAAATTTATACCAAATAGGCACTAAAGTGCTCGCATGTTATAATCGTTTAGTGTGCAGTAATGGAATGGAATGACCATTGAATTGCCATTTCTGAAAATTCAATCCACAACTAAACCTATAGAATGACCATTTCATTCTAAAGTAATTTTTTTTACAAAAATCAACTTTCCAAAAAACTTCATGTTGTCCAAAACCACCACCATCACCGCCACCTTACACCATTACTACCTCCATTGTCTTTCACCACCATTGTTGCATTCTTTAACCGCCACGCCGCCGCCGCTTGCACTACCTTCCACCACCGCCACCTCCATCGTTACCACCACCGCCACCTCCGACTTCTACCACTGCCACTATCTTTCACTGCCACCTTCATTGCCTTCCATCACCACTGTCACCATTACCACCACCACTGACTTTCACCACCGCCACCGCCTTTCACCATCGCCTCCACTGACTTCCACCACCACCACCTACACCATTTCCGCCTTCCACTACCATTGTCTTCCACCACTACCACCACCGCTTTTGCCATTGCCTTCCTCCAACACCACCACTATTGTTTTCCACCTCTACCACCATCGTCGACTAACATCCACTGCCATCATTTCATTTAAGATAATTATAAAATTTTGTTATTTTGTTGATTTAATTAATTTGTCACTAACTGGGGTATTTTGGATAATTCAATTTGAAATTCGTTTAATTTTAAAATTTAAATTGGTGTAACCAAATATTAAAATGGTTATTTTAATTTACATTCTGTAATACCCCTAATTTTAAAAGGATAGTCTCAGTATTTCTTTTATGGTTTTCTTGGATTTTTAAATTCATTATGTGTTTATTTGGTTTTTTTGTTTGATTGGTTAATTGTTTAATTGATTTATTTGTTTAATTGACATTATTTGTTTAATTGAAATTATATGTTTAGGTGGACTTGAATTAAATGTTTAAATTATTTGTATTTTAAGGATGGGATTGGATAATATAGATTAATGGATACGGTTGGAGGGTTATACATATGGGTGCGATACCCATGGAGGGTTATACATATATATACGGGTATATATGTATCTAAGGGTGGTTTAATTATTAATTATTATTAATGGTTAAATTAGTGTCATTATTCGGTATAGGACATTATATGTATATATAATTATATTTTATTTTATTTTGTTTTCCTTAAGTTCAAAGACTTGGAATGAAAGAAGGATTAGGGTTTGTATAAGCCTATATAAATATATGTGTTATGGCTGTCAAGGGTTAGAAACCCTATTCATGTAAACATAGTGGCGGAGAAATACAGAGAAGTTTGAGAGAAACTGAGAGAGGGAGAATTAGGGTTTGGTTAGGAACAAGGGCTGATTAAAGGAGGGGTTATTGACGCTTGCTCGTGGGTTGAACCAGAAGCAACGGAGGGTCTATGAAAGCAACCAAGGTCGCCAAATTTATCGGTAAAGAAGGTTTAAGGTTTCAAAACTGAAATTAAAAGCAAATTCTTTCTCTAACTCTTTCCCTTAGACTTGTGTTCTATGCATGCCTAGATACTCTCCAGGAATTAAACGGACATTAAAATTGATTTAGTATGCATGTTATTCAGAGCTTAAACTATTGTTACATGTTATTAATTGAGATTGAATTATTGTATCAATTGTTTCGTATTATGTACTTTAATTGTTGTTAATGATGCATACTATGTTTTAAAAGTTTTTGAGATAATTTTGGGACATAGATTGATCTCTGAGAACCTAAACAAAACATTATAGAGGGTTTTTACCATCATCAGAAGTGAGGAAGATGATAGGACGTAAGGGTAGAGGTGGCTCTCAAAGGGATAGAGCCGACTCCCTTTATTTTTTTACTTAAGGCTCTCTAGGAGGGAGAGAGCCGGCTCTCTAATGGAGGGAGCCGGCTCTATTAGAGAGAAAGCTAGCTCTCCACGAAGGAGAGTCGGCTCCATCAAGGGAGAGCCGGTTCCCTCTTGCGGGGAGGTGGCTCCCCTTTTGTAAATACACCGGTTGGTGTATTTTGACAGGTTTTTGTGTTTCAGGGGCTCTAGTGTGATTTTGGAACTTGTTTGGATGGTTTTAAATAATTTAAATAAGCATGATAAAATCCCAAATGATTAATCTATGCTATGAACTTGAACATCATGAGATTTAAAACTAAATTTGCATGTTATTAATGGTGTTGAAGGATTTAATTGCTTGCTGTCATGCTAGCGAGTTAAATGGATGGTTATAAATTTACGCTTGTATTTTACAGTATAATGTGCTCAGTAGATATCTAATTTTTCATTATACTCATCTCTGGATTTTAATTGAATGATTATATTTATTTATGTCCTGTCAATTATATGGATTTTGCGTATTGTATCACTGGTATGGGACGGTGGCATACTAAGGACGAATTAGTTCAAAATACTAAATCCTACCTACTCTGGAATAAGGGAATGGGTTAACTATAAGGTTAAATCCTACTTATATGTCGTGTCAAGGCAACGAACAGTTGAGTGGCACTACTTTGGTTGTGGATGGATTTTAAATAATATATTTGTGGTACCACGATATGAGCTTGAGTCTCAGGATCGATGGTTAGGAAGCGTATATGCATTAGGATGTATAGTTGGCTATGATGGTAGAGGTGTACCCTGTTAGTTCTAGGTACTCATGCCCACTTCAGGTGCGTTTTGCATGTTGCTTACTAGTTAGATTGATACCACCTAGTAGTCCAGTAAGAGTCCCTTAGTGTGGATATACTTATTTATGGACTAGTTAGTTATTTTTGAGTTGTATAGGATGTATCTGCGTATCGGGTATCTGTTTGGATTGTAGTTAGAGTAGAACTTGTTCGTGGTCTTGACCCACTATTATTTTTCAGGTATCGGACAGTTCCAGTCTTTGAGCTTATTCGTGCTGAGCAGAGACGGTCACTCATTCTTCTGACTACGTAGGCCTGCTATTTATGTTTTAGTTTTGGATTTCTTGTTTAGTTCAGTTATTTTCAGTTGTGATTTTTATTAGGGGTACACTCGATGGATTCCCGAGTTATTCTATTATTGGAGGATTTTATGAAATATATTGGAGGATTATTCAATTAGCATTTTTAAGGATTATTATTTAGAATTTTTTTCAGCTTAATTATTTATTCTTTATTTCATTTGTACTCATGCTTGTTTAAATACTTAATTGTTTGGTATCCCTCGAATCTGTGTTCGGACTTAATCACCCATGGCTCTTGAATCGAGGAATATCACACATTCCTACCCAATTCATATTTGCAACCAAATAATAGAATGGGAATGGTCATTTTATTCCATTCTCACTTGTATTTCACTCTATTTTTTTTTTTTTCCTTCCGTGATTCAAATGAACAGAGTCCAATAAAGACTAGGGTAAAGAGCAAAAAACCCTATCAACTATAGGCGTTTTGCAAATAAACCCCCTAAACTACAAGAAACTCCCTTGAACTATTAATTTGTTGTAATTTAGGATAATTCGGCAGTTGGGTTTATTGGAAAAATCAAAAGATAATTGTACCAGTCACTAAAACTACGTCGTTTTAACACTTATACACTTACTTGTATGATGTGGCAATTGTAATCTCAAAGACCAATTACAACATGACACCTCACCCAGTACTATTCTCCTATTTTCTCTCTACCACCATCAAATCCATCAACATCAATCCGGTCAAAACCCGGTCTCCCATTCTCTCTCTACAAACATCGATGCCTCTTCCACATTCTCTTTCTACAAACATAATCTAATAAAAACTTAATATCTCCCGTATATATATATAAGCATCCTTTGTGTGTGTTTATACACACACACACACACACAAAGAGATAAAAAGAAGGCTCTGACAAGTTACCAGCTTCATGATCGATTTGCTCCCTCTGTAAACTCGACAACCTCACCACCATCGGGATCGCCTACTGAAAAGCAATTTTGGGGCGAAATTTCGGTGTGCATGAACAAACCCAACTACGACAAAGATTTGGCAAGGAACATGATGGTGAGAGATTCCGATGGCAACAGCAAGAAATTCTTTTTTTCCTTTTTTCTATCTCTAGACTTTGGTAACAACAACAACGATAAATGCTTGATAATCTACGATGGCGATGACGATGGTTGTGATAAGACTGTGATGGTGTTTCGACGGTGAACACTTTTTCTAAAAATTCTTCAATTATCGGGGCAATCTGTTATTGAGGAGTTACACAATCACATGAGCAATATATATATAGGCAAAGGAAGGGAAAGAGACCGCATGACGAACAATAATTTTTATTTTTTATATCATAAGCTTGAAGAAGATGAACAATAATTTATAATTTTGGGGGAATATAAATAGGGCTTGTGGGTTAAGGTAATAAATGGGCAATTTAGTATTTTTGTATTATAAGGGTTATATAGTCATTTAGAAAAGAAAAAAAACGTGGCACACGCGCATAATGACGGTCAAAAAAATTTCTGCCAATGACTAGACTGGGTTAATTGCAACCAAGTTGCTTAGTTCGGGGGTTATTTGCATTTTTTGTACTTCAGGGAGGTTTATTGCATTTTGGCCCGTAGTTGAGGAGGGGGAGGGGGGTACATGCGTGTAACAATGGTAAAAAAAAATTTGTTGGTGACCGAACTGGGTTAATTGCAACCAAGTTGCTTAGTTCAAGGGGTTATTTGCATTTTTTGTACTTGGGTTGACCATATAATTTTTTTTATGGGTAGTGTGATTCTCACAAACAAATTGATACTAAATCATGCCAATATCTTGTTTTGGGAAAGATAAAAAAATATTAAGAATGTATTATTTTATAAGTATTTCCTTTTTACTTGGAATATGAATTATAGATCAATTTTTAGGCCTACTCAAGAAGCTGAGTGGCCCCTCCCTTACATCAATTTTTTTATAAAACTTTAAAAAGTTACGAAAATTTTAGTTATTAATTATAAATTTAGAATTTCTTTGATTCTTTTTTAAATGTATGTCCCTCACTTAATCTTTTACTCTGCTTTAAATAGCACTTATTCTTTTAAGTGGTATCAATGTTGCATTGTAACGCAGATGACTCGAAAGTTCAGTTCGACTAATTTGACTTCTAACACTTTTTGCCTTGAAAAAAAAAAATTATGTCATTTTAATACTATAGATGCCGCAAAAAAAAAAAAAAAAAAAAAAAAAAAAAAATCAACCGTGATCCAACTTTATAAATTATGGATGATAGCAGGAATGTAACGGCCCTCACCCCACCAGACAACATTGTCCGCTTTTGATTTATCCCGAATTTAACACTTTACATTTTCACACCCAGGCAATATGGGACTTGTGAGCGTACGTAACTCGCTCCAGAACCTTGGCTCCCGCCCACTGAGCCTTACCATCAAAACAATAAACAAATAAATAAAATAAAAATCATAATCAATTGAGTATCGTGATAAGAAGGCTAAAAGCCGAAGAAGTTGAATTAGATATGGGGTGGGCCTTGACTCGAGGGGTTGCTTGTGAGGGTGAGGCTCCTCAAAAGAAAGAAAATTTCCTCACGGGGCTGCAACCAACAAAAACCAAGGGGTATGTACATTATTGAGTGGGACTGTTTGGGCCCACTATGTGTGCATTTAAACCCTCTAGCAACTTTAGTGTGGGCTTGGAAAGCATCTCCAATCACATGGGCCTGGATGGTGATTGTGTGATGCAGTGTAATTCATTCAGGTCAATATCTGCCACACTTTTTGTAATCCAACTTGTAATCTTGTTTGTATTCAATTCTTCCTTCGTCTGTCTTCTTTTCTTTTCTTTTCTTCATTTTTTTTTTTAAATTTTTAAAATTTTTTAATGTATGTTGATCATCAATTTTGACAAATTTTTTTTTATATAAAAATTTCAAAATACTCTTAATATACTTTTAAAAATTCAAGTCAGTGTTTTTTTATTTTATTTTGTCTTAATGACATTTTAGATATTTCAATATTAAAATTGACAAAATGTCATTTTTTGTTTACTTTGAAAAAATGTAAGGAGTTTTTTTTACCACAACATGAAATTTTCAAATACTAAGAATTTATATGCACACACAAATAACAAATTTTTTTTTTTTTTTTTTTTCACATCGAATTGCTTAATTTTTCAAATTAAACAAATAATAACATTTTATCAATTTGAAGACTGAAATACTTAAAATGCCCTTAAGACAAAATAAAATTAAAAAAACCCTGACTTCAGTTTTATGGGTATATTGAGAATATCTTGGGTTTCTTTAATAGAAAACTTGTCAAAGCTGACTGTCAACATATATTATGGAATAATTTGTACATAATTTTAAATATTAGCAATTTATATGCACATACTAAATAACAGAATTATAATAATTATTTTTTTGCACATTTTTTGTATTGCAGTAGGATTTTCGCACTTTGTTCTTAGAGACTTGAGTCCTGACAACCTCATTCACAGTGAAAAAAAAAAGGAGGAAGTGTGAGGAAAAATGACAAGAAGATATTGGAACAAATCAACTCCACGATGCATCATTCCACATCAACAAAACCTAAAATTAAAATTATCATTAACTTTTAATCTCCCTTTGCTTTCATCACCAATTAATAATTGATATATATAATGCACATCTCTGCAACTCCATTGAACCCATTTAAATTGGTTAATCACTTACTCTTACCATGTTTAAAACATTAGAATATCGATCAAATAATTAGGTTGGTTACTCCATTACTTTAAAAAATCAATGTCATCTCCACCAATATATATATTACATTGAAAGCCACCAATGCAAGACATATAAAACACCATCCCATAGGTGAAAAAACAATAACAGGATTGAGAGAGAAGCACAAAGACATATAGGAAGTGTTAATGGTGACTTGTAACAAGGTTGATTTGTCCCATATTGAATTTGGATGAAAAAAATAATTGAGTATAAAAAAGTTGGCATGTAACACTACACAATAGTTTGCGTTTTTGGGTAAATAAGTAAGCGCTCACATGTTACAGTTGGTATAAGAGTCAGACCTAATCCTTAATCTGATGCTACGTCAAGCGCCCAACCCGGAAGGTGTCTGGGTGAGCCACCCTGGGTAGGCAAGGTGGCCCGAGTCGCAATAAGGGTGTTGCGAGTTTGGGTGGGGGAAAAATAAGGTCATTTGTCCCATATCGGATCTGGATGAAAAAATGATTAGGTATAAACGGGTAGGGTATACAGCACTATTCAATAGTTTGAGTTTTTGTGTATAAGCGTCCACTCGTTACATTAATAGTATAGAAACGATAATAGAAATTAAAAAACTTAGACGACGATGAAAGAAAGAGTGATAAAAGGAGACGATTTAAAATGTAAATTCCACCAATAAAACGTCTTTTAGTCGTCACAAGAGTTATAAGCTCTCCTTATTTAATATATGAAAATGTAAGTGAATCATTTAATATTTTTTTTAATTCAGTAGTTAAATATGGAGAACTCTGGACAGAGGAGCTCTTTGGAGCATTAGGGCCTGCTTGGTTTGTAATCCTAAGAACATATTTCTATTTTAAGATAACAGACAACTGTATACAAAACTCTGTTTGATTTAGTTTTTTGAAAATTCAGTTTTAAAAAGGTCTGTATTTAGAAAACTGTCTTTTATAGTTATTTGAAAATAATTTTTATTTTTTAAATTTTTAAGAACTATTTTTAGAGTTACAAACCAAACACGACTTACTTATTTTTTATTTTATTTTATTTTTTGGTTTTTGATTTTTTAAGCCACAAGCTATTGTCATCGAAAACCAGAAAAGTCAACTTTTGGGGAAAAAAAATCACAATGTCACATTTGGTAGTATTTCTTTACTTTTTATTTTATTATTATAGTAGGTGGAGAGTTTAAATCTCATACTGCAAAATGAGTGTGGTAATTTATTGCTAAGGTTAAAAAATCTGAAACTAATTCGGACCAGAGAATTGGAATCGAGAAAATTGGGTCGTCATATTTATTTATTTATTTATTGACTTGCTTGACAAGTGGCATCCGTATTATTTGTTGAATAAAATGTAAAAGAAAAGCTGACCAAAGCATCTTCATCGATGAGATCACTTTTATTTTTAGTAAAGGCTTAAACTTCAACCTTTTACTTTAAATGGTTAAAAAATATCGTTAACCTATGTGATTCCAAAGATAGAATTGGTGCAAAACCAGTGGACAGAGGTGGATGATTAAAAACACCTGATAGGCTTGGCTTCTTTCATTTGTTGGCCAACTTTTGTTTTATAAGATTATGTGCAGACAAATAATATGATAAATTAATCGAACAATCGTTATCTTATTCACCTAATTAACATTAATTCCTAAGACATTATTGTGGGTGATGATGCAATTGGTTCCTCCACGTACTTCCGCAAGATATGCTTCTTTTCGAAAGTGATTACGTTTTTAACATAGGAATATCCGAATACAAACATACTAAGATGAACAAATTAGGGTTACTTACCAAAAAAAGAAAAAGAAAAAAGAAGAAGTTATCAAATACAATGCATCTCCTTTTTTAACATTATAAAAGAATTTTAGATATATTTGGCAAAAGCAGCTTTCTGCAACTTAATTTACAAGTTATGGTTTATGATAAGATACATTTGGTACGTCTTATATTCTATCCAAAGTAACAGTACGACATTAATAATGCACAGCATCACTAATATAATATGTGTGTGTATATATATAACTGCCACTTGATTGTATATGGGACCCGAAAATAACGCGCACTAAGTGGGTGATACGAGGTGAGCTGGTGGCCCAGTGGTTGGGCACTCATGGGGTGATACAAATTACAATCATCAACGTTGCTGACCTTAGGCTTTGTTTGGATTGAGGGAATTGGAGAGATTTGAAGAGAAAAGAAAGGGAAGGGTAGAGTTTAGTGTGTTTGGGTGGAAGGAATTGAGAAAAAAAAAAATGATTTGGAAGGATTTGGAGGGATAAGCTATCCCTCCAAATCCCTTCAGCACAGTAAAAACAAATCCTCTAAAAGTTGAGAAGATTTAAGGGGAAAGGATAACAAAGACAGAATTAGCCTTCCAATTTCTATATACAATTTAGGGCAGCAGCTTCTCAATCCTCTTCTCTCGCATCTGCAAAGCGCCGCTCCTCTTCTCTTACTTCTCCAACAAAAACTCACCTGCTTTCTCTCATCAAGGTATTAACCTCTTCTCTTGCGTCTCCAACAAAAACTCACCTGCACTCTCATGGGATCATACATCGTGATCTGAAACCTGGTAATTCCTTCATTTCCAATGTTGGTGCATTGAATTCATGCGGTATAAAAATGTTATGCATGAGAAATCGGATTCATGGAAATGTCTTATTCTCAAGCAAGCAAACTTGTATGAACATTCATGTTGAAAGATATCAGCTATGATTTTTTTTTTTTTTTTAAAGAATTCAAACACGCTAGTTTGTAGCTTTGCATGATGGAATCTATGTAGTTACTGAATAATTGATATAATACCCAATTTATAAAATAGTACGAGGAAAAAGAGTCAAATGCTAGAAAAGGCCTTTGGATTCAATTTCGATATTTTGAAACTGGAAGATCCATCAGTTCACACTTCCGGATCATTGTAGAGTTTCTGAAGTACTTCATTGAAATCACTTCCAATCATTGCTTTTGCTCCCTGTTAAAAGTTCATAGATGCATTTTTGTAGGTCTCTGCTGACTTGAGTCTTGTTTATGAATCGTTTATATAAAGGCTCTAGAGAGATCAGAGTATGACCAAAGTATGAAATAAAGTAGCAAATGTATATTCATAGATTTGGTGATTTATTTCTATTAATAGTGCTTTCTTTGTATCCAATGCTTAGTAGTTATGCACCGATTCTTGGCATGTAAAAGGTGAAAGTTTCAGAGACTTATGTGTGCATTTCGTTTTGTGGTAATGACTTCGTTCTAAAAATTCCGATATTATAGGAAGGACAGATTTAAACACATCTCATGGTTCTGGCAAATTGAACACTATTACAGGTACTTGGGAGCATAGGTAAAGGGTTTGGAGTCTTTCGGTGGCTGATTTCACCCTTCATCCTTTAAAAATAAATAATTAAATAAATAAACAATTATGAGTAAAACAAATAGTTTTACCCTTAATGTTTCAAATTGAATACTGTTACAAAAAATCTCAGTTTTAAAAGAATAAAAACAATTTTTAAAAAAAAATATATATAATAATCATTAATTATCACGACTGTATGATTAAGTAAATGTAAGAGTCAAATATGTCATTTTTCTTCCAAATTTTGTGTTGCTTGAAGAAATTATTAAGTGGTTGTTGAAATGAGATGTCCCAACAATTGAACTGTCAAAAATGTTGAATAGGCAGTCAACTAATGAGTTGTAAAAGCATTAATAAGGTTTGCCGGCAAGTTCTTCTTAGCTTTATATATATATAAATCTCCATCCAATTGAGTGAGAATAAAACTTTCTAGACAAATTATAAAAGGTCTTTTAAACCTCTAATTTGTAGAAGTCAAAGTCAAGTCTCTTCCTACCACGTTATGATCTCAATCCATTGATTGCTTTATTGGACAGTTCAGATTGATCAATTTCAACCATTTTGTGCCAATTTTTTTTTCTTCGAACATGTATATCGGTCATACAATATATATATTATTTAAATTAGAAATACGATTTAAAAATGAGATATTTACCTCTAAAATTTGTGTCAACACTGTATGTCACTTAATTACCTCTCTAAAATATAAACTTGATCAAACACATGATCACTGTTTCACATACTAGCTACATTACACCATAACTTACTAACAACTTGCATGACTTTATCTAGGTCGGGGATTAATAAAAAAATATCGAAATATTTAAGTTTAAGAAAGTATGGTTGAAGGCATACAAACAATATATTATAAATAATTATTGACGTATATAAAATTAAAATTAGAAATTACCTCTCTAAAATATAAACTTGATCAAACACTTGATCACTGTTCCACATACGAGCTACATTACACCATAACTTACTAACAACTTGCATGACTTTATCTAGGTCGGCGATTAATAATAAAATATTAAAATATCTAAGTCCAAGAAAGTATGGTTGAAGGCACACAAACAATAGATTATAAATAATTATTGACGTATATAAAATTAAAATTGGAAATTAAAGTAATCAATTTCATGGCATATTCTTTATTGGCCATGTTCTAGTCGTTACCTTTGGCAGTTAGCATTATGAAATTATATTAAAAACTTCATCATCATTATTTTTATCTGTGAATATAATCAACGGTATCTTATATGAATAGAATCGAATACATAATTTTTTATTTATTTTTAATTATAAGTCCATAAGAGCCTATCAAAGAAGTTTTATGAAATTTTAGAAAGGCACATGTTAATTTGTTAAGTGTAAAAAAAACCCCTCTACTATCGATATAGTGCATATCAGTCCCTATGTGGTAAAAAAAAACTCTTATACTATCAATTTGATACGATTGGGTCCCTGATGGTGTAAAATGACAATAATACCCTCACTTCAGTTGAATAAATTAATGATTATAATACCAGCCATATAAAATAACCTTTTTATTCAAATTTGTATAAAACGGGATTTGTTTGACAGAAAGATAATATAAACAACCAAACATTTCTTTTCATATTTTAAAATATAAATAAATTTGTCCTTTATATATATACACACACATATGTGCACATTATATATCATTAGGGCAAATCTATGGGTTCCCCGTTGTTTTTTTTTTTTTTTCTTTTTGTTTGTTTTTGTTTTTGTCTTTGTCTTTGTTCTTGTCTGAATCAATGATTAATGGGCATTGTAAATTGGGGAATGTGGTTGACTGCTTTGTACCATATAAATGAATATGAGCAAAAAACGATAGTGAAGGTAGACATGCCTAGAATCGGGAAAGAGGGATTGGAGATTAAGATAAAAAAGAATGCCATCCAAATAAAAGGGAAGGCAAAGGAAAAAATTGAAGATGCGGAGGAGGATATGGTGGAGAGGATCTACACCGGCCTTTTTTTTTTTTTTTTTGGAATCAATTTTTTTTACCTCTTTTTCATCCACATGCCTGCTTGTACATAACCAAATCTTCCTTTGGACGAAAAGAGCAATTCTGACAAGTATTTTCACTCTAAATTTGCCAGCTTCACTAATCAAAAACCTTCAACAACAAAATTAATCGAGAATTAACCAGATATTTCAGACCAAATGTGCAACTCTTGAATCACCAAATACAGGTACACCACTATCTTCGTCATGGCCGTGGTCACCACCGTCGTGCGCCACTAATCATCGCCATGAACCTGCCGTCGTCGTGAACCACCTCGCCGTTGTGATTAAACCTGAACCTCGCTGCGAACCAACCTCGTCGCTGTCGTCGGAGTTACAGCGGTAGGGCGTCAGATCAACTTGCACCAACAATAGGGGCGCGTCACGTTCACGCGTCACCTTCAGTATCACGCACGCGCCGCCCTCTGCTATTCTCGCCCTCAGCTCCGCTGCGACTGTTCACACCATTCCAGAACCCTATTCCTCTTCCAAGAAAACCTCTTCTTTGACGGCGCCGCCTCCGAGCTCTCCTCCACACCGCCAACTCGCTCACAGATCGAAGATCCTCCAAGAACCGTCCTTCACCGTCCTCATCTCTGCCGGATTCTTGCATCGCCGTTTCTCTCCACCGTTCTCATGAACAGGAAATATAAACAGAGAAAGAAAGAGAGTAGATATGTGTGAGATTTGAGGGAAACGGGTTTAACCCGCAAAAATGGGTCTTGCCCATCTTAATGAGGGGTTTTAGTTTTGGACAGGTGTCATTCTCAGAGGCAGCCACGTCATCTTCCCTGCGCAGGATGTAAGCACTACTCAACACAAGGGACTTTTATGCACAAATGCTGAGGGACTTTTATGCACATGTGGTGAGGGGCAAAATGGAAAACAAAAGGATAAAATGGGATTTTCAGTTTTACTTTTTGTAAAAAGTTGTCAGAGGACCGATTATGCATTTTTTTTGAATTTTGTAGACTTACATGCACTTTTTTAAAAAGTAGGGACTTGTTCTACACAAAGCCTATATATGAAATGGGTTTTTTGCATTTAACCCTAATTTGTTCAATATTTTCAATTTCAACTACTCATGGAAGTCTATTCATCAGGGTTTCCAAATTTTTGGAGGGCCATGGTCCCCCTAGCTGGTCTAAACGTATGCGAATTTTGTATTGTAGCATCTTAAATTTTTCACTTAGTACCGTGTTGAATATGCAAAATTTTAAAGTTTGACAATGATAAGTGTCTCCCTGATCTTAATTTGATGTCTGTCCCTAACTCATAATTATAAATTTATCGTGGTGGCTATGCCCAGCCAGACCTTTCGATTTGCATTATTGTACCAAACGAAAATTGACTTAACTTCCACGCAATTTATTGTGGTGATTATGTGCACAATCCATCTCTTCTTTTTGAGAAGGCGTATTTCAATTCATAGAATTTAAAAAATGTATAAATAAACCTTACGTTTTGATCAAAATTGACAAAAGCAAAATTAAAAACCTCAATTTGTCCTTTTCTCATATCACCAAGCTAGATCAAAAAATATGTTTTCTTTTACTTTGTCTATTTTTTTTTTTTTTTTTGTATGAATCATATAAAGTGCAAATATTTATTTCTTTAGATCATAGATTATATGAATGCTTTACAGTTTTGGTGTTAGTATGAAACATATTAAATGTAAATATTTATTTTTATAGGTCACAAATTATATGAATACTATACAATTTTGTTTTTAGTACAAATCATATTAAATAAAAATATTTATTTCTTTAGGTCTGAAATTATATGAATACTATATAGATATATTTTCATATTTTATGTAATGCTTTCAAATTATTTGTTTATTCTGCCTAATAAATTATGGTAAGGACTTTCTAATTTTTCAATTATACATATAAAATCATTTATTTTTACTTTTTCAAATATGTTCTTTAGTTTTTTTGGTCTATGATGAAACAAAATAATATATATATATATATATACATATATATATAATATAGCTATGTTATTTTTCATAAAAAAAAAACCCGGTCCCCATGGTACTGTTTCACACTACTGATTAATATGAAAAATAAACATAATTTATTGACAAGAGGGTTTCGTAGTCTTTTTATGCAAACAATGAAGTATTTGCACCAAATTAATAGTATAGGAAGTTTTATACCAAATAGAGACCTTTTTGCGTTATATCAATAGTAGAAGAGGAGTTTTTACACTTGACTCTTAATATAAAAAGGAGATTTATAAGAAATTGTTTCACAAGTTACTTCGTACATACAAAAGACTAATTTTGAGGGTTGCATTAGAGATTTCATTCTCACCGTCACCAATGAAATTATGCAGTAATGTTACATAATAAAATAATAAAAATTAAATAAATTCCATCTAATATGGAACTTCAACCAGACTGAATTGGTTGTCATCACTAGAAAACAAGGTAATGACCAAGTTTAGGTGCAAATCAACCCTTCATTTTATTACCAATGGTTGTAATCGAATGATATTTTTAAAAATTTTGACAGTGAAAGATTAAGAGTTTAAGTTCCTATAAAAATAAATTGCGGTTCATATGTCATTTGTAATGTGATTCAAGTATTTATGGAGATCAATTTTAAAGAAGAAATTTCCTAACTTGTTAAAGAAAGTATTGGGGGAAGAGGATGAATTCAACCATGAAGAGAGCCCTTGAGGGTTGGATGACAACAACCATGAGTGGTTAGACTATTCTCTTGGGGCTAGAGATAGCCCCAAGCATTGGATACTCAGATACTAAGGATGTAATATGCAGACTAATGAGAGATTGTAATTTTTTACTAAGAAAAAATAGGGAGTTTTCATTTATCGGTAATACATTCTTGAGTGCAGGGATATTGAAAATTTTTTGTCGAACTAAATAATATCATATTAGAACACTTTTATACTCTCAATGATTTGTAGGCCTGATCACGGTTCAGATCGGTTCGGTTTGGAGCTAAAGATCAAGCCAAATCGGTCCCCACGGATTGGTGTAAATTGAAACCGAACCAATCCGTGGGGGTCTTCAATCTGAACCAAACCGATCCATGAAGTAACGGATCGGATCGATTCGGTTTCCACGAATTGTTGTTAGGATTTTGAGCTTAATCTCTGGTGGTTTGGCTCTTCTTCTTCTTCTTCTTCTTTTTCTTCTTCATAGACTCACACTACAGCATTCGAGATCATTGTTGACACCATCAAAACCGTTGATTCAGCCTACCAAATCAGATCCGATCCGATCGCGTTTGTGTGTGTATATATACACACAAATGACGAAAGCCTGTAGATTCAATCACATAGATTGTTGGAATCTGAGAAATGGATTCGAATTAGTCGAAAATGAACTCTGAGATTAATAACAACTAAAAGAGGCTGGTCAGTTTTTTTTTTAAGAAATTGAAATTATTTAAGTGCTAATCTTTGTATCAAGATACAAAATTAAGCAATTGAAAAGAAAATAGAAAGCAGAAAATTGGACAAAAAAGACGAATCTGATAAGATTGTTTACCTTCACAAACTCAATTGTTGGTTTTTTTCTCCATCACCGGAAAAGAGGTAGAAGCAGAGGTCGCCGTTGTTTCGAATTTGGTGAACGATGGTTGAGAGGTGTTGGATTGAGAGACGAGAGATTGGGAGGCGAGAGATTGGGAGAGGCGAAGAGTGTCACAGACTCACAAAGGCGAGAGGAGAAGACCGAAGAGGGTGAAGAGAAGATGTTGAGTTAGTGAGGGAGGCGCGGCTGAAATAAGATTGGAGTAATGTCGTAATGAAGAGGCGAGGCTGAGTTAGGGTTAGGTTAACATTAAAAGAATAATGAATAAAGATAAAAAAAGAAAAAAGAAAAAAGAAATACGATATACCATTATTTTGTATATATATATAACATATATTAATATATTATTTAGTAACGGTTTGGTTCGATTTGTCTAACGGTTCGGATTGACAACGGTTCAGTTCGGATCGGTTAACGGTTCGGATCGGATTTTTTAAGGTCCAATCCTTTAATCGAATCGCGGATACAAAATTGTAGATTTTTCAAACCATCACCAAACCATGAGATTTGAAAACCGAACCGAATCACACGGATCAAATTGGTTTAGACCTGATTGACGGATTATTTACTCACCCCTAATGATTTGCCCTTGTTTAGAAAAATGATTCACAAAAGTACACCTGTTCTATGATTAATAATTTAATAATAATAAAATGAAAGATTAGAGAACAAAATAGAAAAGGAAACACATCTGGACAAGGGATCTGGGGAGAGGCAAAAAGTACTGGTTTTGTTTACACGACTTTTTGATTCCCTAAATCACTAATTGAGGCGTGTACACAATTTGATAAAGGCTCCAATGGGGTTCTCATTTTTATATTTCCTAAAAAGTAAGAAAGGAGCATTAATATTTAAAAAATTCTCCATTTCGGCTCCAATTTGTTTGCATTTAAATATTCTTTAGAAATATATTTTTATTAATTTTTTGGTGTTTGATTGTTAAAAATTGAAAGTAATATATTTATTAAGTAATTTCTTTTTATATTAAAACTTAACAAAAATTTATTATTTATTAATTTTTGACAATTTATTTTACATGTTTATTACAATGGACTCCACTTAAACTTTTGTCAAATAGTGAAAAATAAAAATAAAAAAATTATTTTACTTTAAAAGAAAAATATATTTTAATTTTGTTTCCACTTTATTATGAAACAAACAAAAAAAAAAAAATGATCAAATTATTCCCTAAAAATTATTTTCTAAATTTTTGAGGATTAATTTCAGAATTACAAACCAACCAAATTCTAAAATTTTCACCACTTTAAAATTCAAACTCAACTGCTAAAACAACATGACATCACACAAAACAATGAAGAAATAACTATAGAGAATCACCGCCAACCAAAAATGATTAGAAAAATGAATAAAAAAAATAAAAAATAATAGAATATACATGATGAGCTGGGGTCGATGTCACGAATAAAAAATTTCTATATATTTACATATCAGCAAGTTCGAGAGTTCATCATATGGGCAAGTATGGACTGTACTTTATTTGACTGTACTTTATTTGAATCTGGTATGATAAAAATAAAAAATAAAAAATAAAAAAAAATTGTTATCACCAAAGTATACTCATGGTTAACTCATGTACTCATTTATTAAATTATTTCTTTCAATAAATTAAATAAATAATGATGTCATAAATTCAATAAATAAGAGTGCGAAGCAGTGCGCCTTCACATGATTTGAATTAATTGAAAGACAACCTCATGAACGGAGTCCAGAGTAATTTGGTAGAGTAGATTCTCTTAATTGATTATTCTCAATTTTAAACTTCGATCATCATATAAAAAAGTACAAGTAAATAGATGTCATTCAATTTGTGTAATATTATAAAATAATTTATTTATTTATAAGGAAAAGTCTCATTTTCTTGTTCCCATTTGTCGTACTCTCTCCTATAAAGCTCTTGACATTTGGTAGTATTTACTTTGCCATTCTGTGTGCTTCTTCCTCTTGCCCCTTCTTGGAAGTCCCTCTTCCCAAAAACCAGGTGCTCTAATGGCTACAGGACACCTCCACTCTCTCTCTTCTTTCTCTCTCTACTCCAACCTCGTTTAACCCGCTCACAGATTCAACTTAACACCACCATCACCATCTCTCCATGGATCCAATAAAAATCAATATATCCTCAGTTCTTTCATGGATTCCTTTAAACCATCCATCACCCAAACACACTCTCCAATCCATTTCATATTGAAAAAATATTGATCAGAACACAGCTTTTGTCCATCAATTCAAAATGGGTATTCACCAATTCCACTGAAACCAACAATCACACACTGAAACACACAGTTAATTGGTCGAAAATGGAGGAGAGAAACATACTGTTCGGGAAGTACGAGATGGGGAGGCTATTAGGCAAAGGCACGTTCGCAAAAGTTTATTATGGAAAAGAAATCATTTCCGGCGAGAGCGTGGCGATCAAGGTGATCAAGAAGGATCAGGTGAAGAAGGAGTGCATGATGGAGCAGATCCAGAGAGAGATCTCCGTCATGAGGCTGGTCCGCCACCCCAACGTGGTGGAGCTGAGGGAAGTAATGGCCACCAAGACCAAGATCTTCGTGGTCATGGAGTACGTCAGAGGCGGCGAGCTCTTCGCCAAGGTTGTCAGGGGCCGACTCAAGGAGGACTTAGCGCGCAAATACTTCCAGCAGCTCATTAGTGCTGTGGATTACTGTCACAGCCGCGGTGTGTCACACCGCGACCTCAAACCGGAGAACCTCCTGGTTGATGAAAACGAGAACCTCAAGGTCTCCGATTTCGGGCTCACCGCCCTCCCCGAGCAGCAGCGTCAGGACGGGCTCCTACACACTCAGTGTGGGACCCCGGCCTACGTTGCTCCCGAAGTCCTAAAAAGGAAGGGCTACGATGGATCCAAAGTGGACATATGGTCTTGTGGAGTCATACTATATGTCCTCCTTGCAGGGTTTCTTCCCTTTCAGGATGAGAATCTCATGAACATGTACAAGAAAATCTTCCAGGGTGCCTATGATTGTCCTCCTTGGTTTTCTCCGGAGGCGAAACGGTTGATATCCAAGCTTTTGGTGGTGGATTCCAACCGGAGGATCACAATTCCGGCCATAATGCGTGCGCCTTGGTTTAGAAAAGGCCTTTCGGCATCCCTGAACACCTTTTCTATTCATGACAAGTTGGAAGAAAAGGAGGAATTGTTGAAATCGTCTTCGTCGTCGCCGGCATTTTTCAATGCGTTCGAGTTCATTTCCTCGATGTCGTCCGGGTTTGACTTGTCGAGCTTGTTCGAGAGTAAGAGGAAGACCGGGTCCATGTTCACGTCGAGGTGCTCGGCCACGGCGATCATGGCGAGGATCGAGAAGGCGGCGAAGGGGCTGAGTTTTGGGGTTGTGAAGGTGAGGGATTTCAAGGTGAGGTTGCATGGACCGTCGGAGGGCCGGAAAGGGAGGTTGGCGGTGACGGCGGAGGTGTACGAGGTGGCGCCGGAGGTCGCCGTCGTCGAATTTTCCAAGTCCTCCGGAGACACTTTGGAATATGCCAAGTTCTGTGAAGAGGACGTTAGACCTGCCTTGAAAGATATTGTTTGGACATGGCAAGGAGAAAATGTGTGTAGCAATGATAGTAACGGTAACCATAACGGTAATGGTAAAGTTGACGGGACAACCATGACATAAGACAAAGCCTCAAATTAATCCTAGCTTTTTTTTAAATTACATGTTTGCCTTTTGTAGTTCCTTGTTTTTGAGTTTGTTTTAGTTTTGCAAAACGATGGGTTAATATGATTTGTAAATGATACAGTATGTGATAGTGAACATGAATTTGATTACAAAGATACAAAGTCTGATGAGGAGTTAATTTTTACACAAGCTGTTTGGGTGTGTTTTTTTTTATGCATTTTAATTCAATGTACATTTTATTGCTATCCATCCAAAATGCTTTTCTCTTCAAGATTTGTTTTAATAGAGAGTTTTTTTTTTTTTTTGTTAAAAAAAAGCAATTCTATATATATATATATATATATATATTTTAAATTCCAAACAATTAAGAAATTCGGGTATTAGATAGCTGTCGATGCGTTCAACAAACCAATATTGGGCCCACGTTGCCCCATTCAACAAGAATACATATATATATATAAACTAGGATGGAAATCCAACAGATGTGTGTTTATTAATTGTACTAATTTATTAGTGGCATTGCATTTACGTCATCCATATCCCTTAAATATTATTTTCAGTTGGAGGATTCTACTGTCAAAATAACATACATTATCATTATCATTATCATTTTGGGCTGTAACTGTATTACTCACTCCATTATGTCACCCAATTGTATGGTATGATATTATTCATTTTTGAACTCGAACTTGCGTAATTTTGTTTTTGAATTTTATTTTAAAATGTTTCATACTAATTGGAGTGACAAATGGAATTGTTCACCTATATAGTACTTCCCTTTTTCACACCCAAATTATGTGGGATTATATACCCGTAATTTATTTAGTGTGATAAAATATTTGTATCTTTTGCATTCGCACACGACATATCCGCCCATAAAGTAGCCACAATCCACTCCCTAGGGGATCAAAATTCTTTAATTTGGAATATATGTTATATATTGGGACATTGGCATTGTATCACAACATTTTTGCATCTTAACTTTTTCCTTGTCGACATTCCAACATTTTCTTAACATGCATCCCAACATCTTCTTGACCTATATCTCAAATTATCCTCACCAACTGGGACGGATCTACTGTTGTGCCAGAAAGGATTTTTATCCCCCTAGGAGGCCAAACATTCTCGTCAGCACACTTAGACTCTGATATAATTTGTAACGACTAAGATTTAAAAATAAAATAAAATATTAATATTAAATACTTAATTAAGGATGTTGGAAAATAAAATTTTAATTTTAAATCCTGTTATTTTATCACAAACCGAGTTTTGGAGACAATCATCGTGGACAAAAAAATACTAGTTATACCGTGCATGATTCTGAGAGTAGTCAGTTACATGACGTTCAGAAGTACGGAATTGACACATTAAAATAAAAAATAGAAGTCGATCGGAGTAGAACTATCTACTGCAATTCCAATTCCTCCTTTAAGGTACTAATTTCAATTCCAATTGAATGTAGCGTAACATGCTTTCAAAGATGATGTAGCATTGACAATAATGGCATTCTATATATTTTATTTTTGTTCAATTTGTTGGTGTGTTCCATTATTACCCAAATTTAATTGATTGGCTGTTGACCTAAAATTCTTTAGTAGGTGTTTGGTTGGATATTGTTTTAAGTCATTATCAATGTAATGCCATTTTTTTTATTTGAACTTATCTTCAACTACAACAAGGTTAGAGATCATTTTAGAAGGGCGGTTGTTGTTGTTGTTTATTTATTTTTATTATTTAACAGTAAAGCAAATTTATCTATATAGCAAATATATACGGTAATATTTGAATGGCCTAATTGGTAAAGTGTTTATCGTACATTTAGAAACAACCAAACAACCCATGTACAATCTAATCCTACTTTGTTAGAGGTCATTTATTATTACCTTAAGAGAGTAACCATACAATTTATGTATTATTTTTATTGAAAAATTAGTAAGCTGAGGCTTACTGGAACCCCGACTTTGCCTAATTTGAGTATAGTACGAGGCTAATCCAAATAAAGGTTAACCTAATTAACCCGATCAAGTTCGAGCCTAGCTAACTCAATTAATCGATCCTAACTCAACTAATCAAAGAAGAACATTGGCTTGGAAAAATAAGTTCAAGTTAGGTTCTTCAAGTTGTAAGTCTGGTTGGATTTTAACTTTCGTTGTGTTTCATAACTTGAATTAGGTTATAATGCTGGTTGTGTTCTCAATCTGATCATTATGCATATACATTTTATGATTATGACATGGCACATGTAACTACCAGAAACAAACTATCCTTCACTTATTTTCTTTCCTAGAAAAGAATGTAAGGGATTCCAAGTTTGGCCAGAAAATATTGGAAGAACTCTTGATTACTAGAAACGTCATTAAATAATGAGATCCAGACAATTAAAGTGATGGGCAAAATAACTGTCAACCATTTAATGCATTCAAGTGAGACTCATATTAATTCGAAATGTTACATTTGAAATGCAAACATGTGCTTTTAGGCGGCATGTTCTTGATTTGGAAGTGCACCAAAATTGATTTTCTAATTCGACAATTCAATCATTTATTTATTTATTAAATTTTTTTGAACTTAAGGCTCCGTTTATTTGTTTAAGTATTTTTTGGTTTTGAAGGTAAGTTAAGTATATTTAAATAGGAAAAATGTACAGACCCATATGGGTCAAAAGATTTACTGAGCCTTGCTCTTACAGAGCCCATTGGAAGGGAACCCAATTTGCTTATCCTTGGGCTGCTTTTAGGTTATTTTTTGGTGTTTTGTTCTCATAAGATATTTACAAAAAAAAATAATATTAAAATTTAATAAAAATAATTTATTTATTAATTTTCGACAAATTATTTTACACGTTTAATCCGATGAATTCGACCTCAATTTCGACCATTACCAAATACTAAAAAAAATACATATATATATATAATTTACCGAAAAAGTAAAAATAATTTTCCGTTGAAACAAACTAGCCTAAATGAGCCTTCCGGAGGTGTTCACATGGTTCATGTAATTATTCCACACTACTTTTGCTTATTATATCTCTCTATGTATGTGAAATTGTGAATGTATTATATGTAGCTTTATGTACTCGAGATTTGTGTTCTCGAGATTTCAATACCTAGCAAGTTTAGGTTTTGCTTGTGTTTTAGAGTTTGATTTCTCAGGAGTGTTGGCCTAGTCGACCTCATCCGAGTTTTGTGTACTCGTTGTAATTTTGTTAACGAATATTTTATGTCATCATCAATCATCATTACTCTGTCCACATAAATGGGTTAAACACCTTGTTCTTATCTTAAAATTAATTAATTTTTTCCTAAATTAAAATTAATTTCAATAATTTCATCATAACTTTGTCCAAATAAATGGGTTAAAACACTTATTTCGTATTTTAAAATCATTTTAAATTACTTCGTTAATTTTAATTAATATCTCTGTCTCTTATATTAATTTTTATTCATAAATACTAATTAGTTTTACACTATTTTATCAACATTGCTCTTCATTTACATATTGAAAATTATTTTCTCAATTTTTGTCATTCTTATAGTATAAATCACAAATAGGTTTTAGTCTAGTAGATTAGTGCTTCCCGTGAATTTTGAAGTGCCAGACTTCTAAATTGAAAACGCAAAAACCTTAAATCAATCATAGAATTACATTGTCATTGGTCCACATACCATGTCGCCCAATACGGCTGATGGAGGAAGAAGAGTGGATCCTGATCCAAATACCACTGCCATTTCTGCCAGGTGAATGTTTTGTTTTGTTTTTATAAATAAACAAATATATATATATATATATATATATATAAGTGTGTTTAGTAACTCAAAACATTTTTTGTTTTCTGTTGTCAATCCTTAAAAAAAAGAAACAAATACAAAAATCATGTTTAGTAATTTGTTTTTGTTTCCTCTTAATGAAAACATTCCTCATTTTTATGAAAGAAAGAGAAAACATCAAAATGATGTTTCCTGTGTTTTTTCACTGTAGCAGAGGAAACGTTTTCACCACTATTTCTCTCGTTTTTTATGCAACAACTGACATTACTCTTCCATTAATACACAACCACTGACATTATTCCATTAGAACTTTTATATTATATATATATACATTAAACAAAATCTATTTTTCTATTATATATATATACATCATACAACTATATGCCCTGTTTTTTTTTTTTTTTTTTTTTTTTTTTTTTTTTTTTTTTTTGTGATTGTAATACATGTATTGGTTGTGGTTTGTTTTCAGATTTTTTGTTAATATATATGTATATATATAATCTATTTATATATATATATATATATATATATATATATATATTATACAATTGTACGCTTATCTTGCCCTATATATATATATATATTTTTTTTTCCTTTTTAGATTTTATCTTTTATTGTGATTGAAAGTTAGATTTTGATAGATGGATGAAAAAATAAATTAAAAAAATCTCCAAAAAAAAAAAAAAAAATTTGTAACAAATGTTTTACTAAACACTACTTTTTGTTTTTTGTTATTAAAATGGTGTGGCAACAGCAAAGGTTACTAAACGTTATTTTTGCTTTCTATTTTTACTTCGAAAAACAAAATTATATTTCTATTTCTTTGCGACTGCAAAAACAGAAAACGAAAACGTTACTAAACGTACCCTTTGTTTGTTTGTTTTTATCTGAAATTTAAATTAGTATAGATGAAGTAAATATGTAGATAGTGTATATGTGGCCCAAGAACATCAGGAACCAGATCAACCCAAAGAAAAATACAAAATATAGCCCATACTATAGGTAACAAGTCGAAGCCCAAGCCCAAAGGAAATTTAGGCAAGAAAAAAGTTGACGCCCAAACTAGCAAAGGCCAACAAGGGGTGGTTTGTTCACTGAACGAGTACTGTGTGAGCAGGGGCGGAGCCAGGATTTTATTTCAGAGGGGGCACAATGTACTTATTTAATTTTTTTTTTTAATAAATATGACAATATAAATTTTTTAAATCAAAAAGTCAAATAAGAAAAAAATAGTTGTAAAATAATATGCTAAATAAATACCGTAAAAAAATATAGTTACAAATATAAGAATCAAAATATTACTTAATAATACTTTAATTAAATACAATCACAAATGTCATCGATAAAAAGAAATAAGTTTAAAAAAATAGAAAAATACAGAATTATACATAAGTGAAAAAAGAAATTTTTTGAAAAAGGAAACGAAAATTAGAAAAGGAAAAATATATTGTATACTTGAAGAAGGGATATATGTAATTTTTTTTTTTTTTTTCAAAAGGAAATTAAAAGAATTTGAAAATTTAAGGGGGGGCGCTATTTAGAATTACCATGTAAATATATATATATATCAAAAATATATACCTATGTATAGTAGGTTAGAGTAAAGCGAGGGGGGGCACGTGCCCCCTCTGGGCCTTAATTGGCTCTGCCCCTGTGTGTGAGAGAAACCTGAAATCCTAGTTGATGTCACCACTTGCCGGCAAACATCACTGCCACCAAACCATTGCCACTTGCCACCACACCTTGCACAAACACTGTCTTTTTTTTTTTTTTGGCGATACTAATATATATAAATGCAGATATATAGGTTCATACTTGAATAAAACATAATAAAATTCAAGGTGGACTGAGAGAGGTAGAAGCCCATGCAAATTCGAGAAAGAGAGAGAAAGAAGATGACAATACAAATACACCATTGACTCGCTTGATGAAGGTGTGAAAGTGTAGGAAAAATAGGGGTGTGAGAGCATAAGAGCTCTCTATGTTGATCTAGGAGCAATGGAGGATTGTCCCTCTCCTTCATTGCTTTACATTCTTCTCCTTTTTTATTTGCCTTAGAGCTTCTCCTTCTATAGGAAGTGAGACGCTGGATGGTGTCATCACGTATGATTTAATAATTAAAAAAATAAATATTTCAAATAATTATAAGATGATATTAATTAAGATGGGTTAAATTATTCGGAAGTTAAAATGATATTTCTCTCTATAAATCTGGTCGAGTGTCAATTCGACGGATTCTGAACTTCAACCACAAAATTAAGTAACTTTTCGAATCTCAAATAATAATTTACTCGAGATATGCTGATGGTGTGGTAATTTTGACCATTAATCATAAAATGTGGATCATTATTCTTGATGTGGTGTATATCCGTTTGATTAAGTTAGGTGGACTTTCGCTTAATTTTTCAAAAAAAAAAAAAAAAGTTAGGTGGACTATTAATTGTTGATAATGTGGTATTTGCCATGTTGACTTGGGTAAACGGGACACTCACAATAAATATTATACACTCATCTTTTGTAGCTCATCAAAATTTCCAATTGGTTTGAAATTAACCCTTCAAAAAAGTAATCCAGTTAGTTAATGGGAGAAAGAACAATCAAATGTATACAACAATACATGTATTACTTATTGTACGTCTTTGCAGCATATCTGCTCAGCCTAGATTCTATATGGCGTATTGTGAATGTTTTGGAAAATTTTGTTGAAAATTTTGTACTACCAGAGAAGTTAAAGATGAATTTTCCATTATAGAAGAAAATTTTGGTCTTGAATGAGAATGTGGGGTCTGCGATTTATTAAATTGCAGCATAGTGCCTTGGAGGATCCTGAGTCGGTACCATTATGCACTTATGCTAGACGTTTCTAACTTCTAAATTTTCTTTTTGCTATAAATAAGTTGACTTCTAAGCTTTCTCAATGTTCTTCCTCATCATTTCTTTTTTACCTTTACTTTTAGATATGGGATTAAATATAATTCCAAATAGGAATATTGATAAAATATTTAATGGTGTTTGCATATTCAATATAAATGGTATATGTTATGAATGTGAGATCCACCTTATTAACCTTAATACAATGTATCAAGGATGTACAAGAATGAAATATACAATCATAGATATATATGTGTTTGGGTCCACAACTAATTAATTAGCAAGTGGGTACTTCAAGTGGCCTCCGGTGCATGGTTCCCAAGAATAGCAAAGTGGGTATTGCATGTGGCCTCCAGTGTGTGGTTTATTTCTATTGTTTTTGTTTTTGGACGGTTACAGTGTTGATTTTGGCAACAAAAACATATTTGGCGTGATCTTATTTTATTTTACACAGTACTAAAACATTTCGTGAACAGTAACCCAAAACCAAAACACTAAAAAGTTATTTTTTCTTATTTTAACAACTGTTCATTGCCCAAAACCATAACAGTAGCGCAACTGTTCTGACATCGTTCCCAAACGTGCTTTTGATTTTTTTCCAAAATAATCCTACGGCAAAAACATTGTTTCTGTTTTAGCAAAAGATAAAACGCCTAAAACAAAATGAATGCCAGGCGGACCCTAAGAGATTACTTGATACAACAAGTTGCAACCTTTACTTGCTTTGCAAGACCAGCTGTGACTATATATATGTGATGTACTCCATAATGTATGCTGCACAAACGAAATCAATAAATTACTTCTAAATTCTCCTCTAAATATTTTCTCTCTCCATATTTTTCTTAGCTTGCATCAATACTTTGTTTTTACAATACGTTATCAGTACAAGCTCTAACCATTTGAGATTTGAACAAGAAACTCTCTTTCCTTCTTTCTATCTCAACTCTTTATATATATATATATATCTTGCGATATTAGTTTTGATAGATTATTGGGTTTGCTTACTTTACTGAAGAAAATTGTATTTCTCACTCCAAACGGTAAGAAAATCTTATTTATTTATTATTGTTCATTAATTAATTTGTCTACTTAAGTGATATATGTGCTTATCATATGACCGATTTTACCACCTTTATTATTTAATGATTTAATGACCGGTTATACCGTCTTTATTACTTAACTTATAATAGTTCATATTATCTTGTTGTTTCACTTTAATGGCATTTTATTATTAGGATATATACTTATTTTTATATTATACTAAAATTGTGTTCTTATATTGTTATTACATATAGTTATTCTAAAAATGTCAAACTTGATAAAGCTGGAATTCGTGGCCCTGAACATTTCCGGCAAAAATTATTTATTTTTGATTTTGGATGCCTAGATCCATTTAGATGCGTCATGGGTCTTGGAATTGCAATGGGTCTTGGAATCACAATTCAAAAAAAAAAATGATGCATCATCACAAGATAAGGCAAATGCCATGATTTTTCTTCATTGTCATATTAGTGAGGAGCTAAAAACTGTATATCTCACTGAAAGAGATTCACTGAATTTGTGGAAAAATTTAAATGAAAGATATGTTCACCAGAAAACAGTTATCCTCCTAAAAGCTCAAGCTGATTGGTAGTAACTGCGGTTGCAAGATTTCAAAACTGTGGCTGAATACAACTCTGTTTTATTTAAAATTAGCTCTACACTGAAATTATGTAGTGATATTATCATTGATGAGCTTCTATTGGAAAAAACATGCACCACATTTCACACCTCAAATGTGTTTTTACAGCAACAATATCCAGAGCATAGATTTGAAAAATATTCAGAGCTAATATTATGTTTACTTGTGGCTGAACAAAATAACGAGCTTTTGCTAAGAAACCATCAGTCCCGTCCAACTGGATCGATGCCGATCCCTGAAACATACGTTACCCGTTTCATGGACGTGGACATGGGCGTGGTATTGAATATGGCTATGGTGGTCGAAATGGTAATGAATATGGTCGTGATAATCAAAATAGTCACAATGACGAATATGGTCGTGGAATAAATCATTCTTATTATCGTGAAGGTTATCAATCCTCAAATTCTAACAATTAGAGATTCACCCCATATCTCCGAAAAAGGGATTATAATGAAAAGGGGAAAAGTATGGCCTAAACTTCAAAGACAGATATAAATATTTGTTATCGGTGTGGAACGATAGGGCAGTGACAAAACATATGACATACGCCTAAACACTTGTTTGATCTGTACCAAGCCTCAGTGAAGGAAAAAAGGAAAAAGATAAAAATGAATTTTACTGATTTCAATGAGTTAGTGGATATCACAAATCTGGACATGTTAGATTTTTTTGAGGATAGTGATGAAAAAATTAGCCACTTGATTGGTGATAGAAATGTACACACCAATTAAACTCTACTTTCTTTTATCATCTTATCATTAGTCTGTATTTTTGTTGGTGCTGTTATTTGTTTTTATTGTTGTGCTTGTACTAAAGTTTCTTTAGTTACATTTGAATTAAAAATTTCTTTTGCTATCTTTGTATTTAAAGTTTCTATTGCCATAATGAAGTCTAAATATGAACTTTGCATGATATATATAGGCATGGATCTATCAAATGTATTGGTTAATGGCAATGATATATGTCTTGCAGACAGTGGAATGACACACACAATTTTTCGAGATAAAAAATATTTTTCCCGCTTAACATTGACTGAGGCTAGTGTTAGTACAATTTCAGGTCCCACGAGTTTAATTGAAGGCTTCGAAAAAGCTGATATTGTTTTACTATGTACGTGGGACAATAATACACATTGATAATGCCTTATATTCTATTAGATCTCGAAGAAATTTGTAGAGTTTTAAATACTTACGTTAAAATAGGTATCATATTGAGACCACGAAGGAAATGTGGAATATTTCTGTATTACTTCTAAAAAACATGTATTTGAAAAATTTCATGTTTTCTCTTCTGAGTGATAATATACAACCATCAGGACAGTTGAGTCAAATGCTGTAATGCACCAAAATTTTTGTGACCCAAAACTTTTTATACTTTGGTATGATCAACTTGGTCACCCGGGGACTACAATGATGTGTCGAATTATTGAAAATTCACATGGGCACCCACTAAAGGATCAAAAAATTATTTTATCAAATAATTATCTATGTATCGCTTGCTTACAAGGCAAGTTGATTATTAGACCATCCTCTTCAAAAATCATTGTTGAATCCCCCACTTTTTTACAACAAATTTACGGGGATATATGTAGGCCAATTCATTCACCATACGGACCATTTCATTATTTTATGGTCTTAATTGATGCCTCAATACGGTGATCACATGTTTGCTTGTTTTCTACTCGTAATGTTGAATTTGCTAGACTCCTTACTCAAATTATCAAATTACGGGCACATATTCTCGATTATTCAATTATGACAATTCGTTTTGATAATGCCGCTGAATTTTCTTCTCAAGCCTTTGATGACTATTGCATGTCAGTTGGAATTAATGTTGAACATCTTGTTACAAACACTCATGTCAGTTGGAATTAATATTGAACATCTTGTTGCACATACTCAAACTCAAAATGGTTTCGCAGAATCTTTTATTAAAAGACTTCAGTTAATTGGTCGAACTTTACTTGTGCAAACCAAATTACATGTTTTTGCTTGGGGACATGCCATATTGCATGCGGCATCATTAGTTCGCATACGACCAACTGTTTACCATAAATCTTCACCATTACAACTTGTGTTTGGACGATAACCAAATATCTCTCACATACGAGTTTTTTATTATGCCGTATATGTTCTATTGCACCACCACAACGCACAAAAAGGGATCTTCAACGTAGACTTGGAATATATATTGGTTTTGATTCTCCTTTTATCATTAGATATCTTGAACCCTTAACAGGTGATTTATTTAAAGCACGATTTGCCGACTGTCATTTTGATGAGTTTGTTTTCCCACCATTAAGGGGAGAAAAGAAATTTTCTGAAATGCATAATGAGATATTTTGGAATGCCTTAATATTATCTCATTTTGATCCTCGCACAAATCAATGTGAAAAAGAAGTTCAGAGGATTATTTATTTGCAAAATGTTGCAAATCAATTACCTGATTCATTTACTGATACAAAGAAAGTAATAAAATCATATATAGTAATTGCAAATGTTCTAGCAAAAATTGATGTCCCTATGGGAAAATTTGTTAATGTTGCGGCAAATGCATCTAGAATACACCTGAAACGTGGAAGTTGGTACAAAAAATGTTGTTCCTCGCAAGAGAAAAACATAAAGAAAAGTTGGTGCCACAAAAAGAGCAATATAAATTATTGACAAATATGAAATTATAGCCCTTGATGAGGCCTATGTACCTAAAACTGATGAAATGATAAGCCTTAACAAGGCAAAGACAGTAAATGATGATAATGTAACCCTTGATGAGGCAATGGTACTTGAAAATGATGAGATCTTACTAAATTATGATATAATATAGAATAAAAATGAAAATATTGTCGACAACATATTCTCATATTCCGTTACTCTTGAGATTGAAAATGAGAATTCAGAATCTCGAAACATCGAATAATGTTGACGAAGAATGATTGGCCGAAATGGAAAGAAGTAATACATGCAGAGCTAAGTTCGTTAGTTAAACGAGAAGTATTTAGACCAGTCATCCAAACACTTAAGGGTTTGAGCTTGTTGGATACAAATGGGTATTTGTATGCAAACGTAATGAGAAAAATAAAACTGTGAGATACAAAGTTCGACTGGTAGCTTAAGGTTTTTTACAGAGACCTAGTATTGATTATGATGAAACATATTCTCCGATAATGGCTGCAAACACTTTTAGATTCATAATACATTTGACAGTCACAGAAAGATTGCATATACATCTAATGGACGTGGTAACGGCATACTTATATAGATCACTATATAATGATATTTACATGAAGATTCCTGATGGTTTCAAAATGCTAGAAATAAAACCATGTAGTATGTTGTAATACCCCTAATTTTAAAAGGATAGTCTCGGTATTTATTTATTTGTTTTAATTGTATTTTAATTATTTAATTAATTATTTGACTAATTACTTATGTGTTTAATTGAATTAGGTATTACTTGATTATTTGATTATGTGTCTATGTATTATTTGTATTTGTCTATGTGTTAATTGTGTAATTAGATTATGTGCTTAAATGGTGTTTTGATTAATTGTAAATTAAATGTTTTCTTTTCTTTTATTATTTTATTTTATTTTTCTTTTATGGTTATGGTTAGTAGTAGTGGGCCAACCAATTGAGTCCCATGGACTACTTGGATGGGAGGTTGGATGTGTATGGATTATTACCAATGGATAGTGTATGAATATATATAGATATATAATATATACATATATAAAAGGTAAAGTAATTTATTAATTACTTTTATGGTAATTTGGGTAATAATATTTAATCTGATATATATGTTTGTTAACTAAATAATAAAAATATACATAGATTTGATACGTGTTATGTTTTAAGTTACTTTATAATATTATGGTAACTTAAGTATTATTGGATAATTCATTAATAAATAGTGGAATGTGTATAATTTATTTATTTAATAAACATATACATAAATTATATACGTAACATATTTTACTTACCTTTTTAATATATATAAAAGGAAAAGTAATTTATTAATTACTTTTATGCTAACTTGGTTAGTAATATTTAATCTGATGTATATGTTTTATATTTAAATAATAAAAGTATACATAGTTTTGATACGTGTTATGTTTTAAGTTACTTTATAATATTATGGTAACTTAAGTATTATTAGATAATCCATTAATAAATAATAGGATGTGTATAATTTATTTATTTAATAAAGATATACATAAATTATATATGTAACATATTTTACTTACTTTTTTAATATTTTAATATATATTTTTTTTAAGTTGACTTGGATTGGGAAAAGGGTTAGGGTTATTTTATTTAGCCTATAAATATATAGTTATAGGTTGTAAAAGGGGGTTAGAAATATTTACGTGATATATTCTAGAGAGAGAGAGCTAGAGAGGGAAGGAGGAAAAGGAAGGAAGGAGGAGAAAAACCCTGTAGAGAGAAGATCAAGGAATAAGAAGTTTAACTTTCGATCCGAAAGTTTAAGGCAAGTTCTTCTTCTATCTCTTTCCCTTTGATTCGTGTTTCTGTACATGCCTAGGAAATTTCAGGATTTATTAAACACATAAAATTAAATAATTATGCATGTTTAATTGGGTTAGAACATAGGTTTTATGAAATTGGTTCATATCTGTTCTTGTGTTATGAATTGATAAAATGCATGATTTTGATTTGATTTCTTATGTGAATTTTTACATGTTTAAATTACGTATTTTTCATATATGTGGAATGATGGAATGTAGAAACATGCCTAGGATTCCTGAACATTAAATAGGGACTATGTATGGGTTTTAATAAATTTAAATAGACTCAATCATAATGATGCTTGCTATTTGAATGTTTTAAACAAACGAATTGATTTAATCTTTTAAAATATTTTAGCAATTGAGATTAAATGTGTAGGATGAATTGGATATAGAGAATCCTTATTTAACGGTATAATAAAATATCATCATGTATAAGATTCAGTTTGTGTAGGACATATGATATAGGAAGTTTAAAGAAATAATAAGTCATTCCTATTATGTGATAACTTGATATCATATTTATCATAGTTATTTGTGGAATGTTTGGTGTATTTCCTTAATTGTTATATCAATTGTTGGATTGTGTGGTTTAATGCACCGGTATGGGACGGTGGCATTCTAGGGATGGATTAACTTATCAGTTAAATCCTACCTATTTTATATAAGGGAATGAATTAACTAAAATGTTAAGTCCTATTTATATTTAAGTCAGGTCAGCTGAACAAGTTGAATGACTTATGAAGGATTAATTTATTATATAAGGGAATGGATTAACTAAAATGTTAAGTCCTACTTATATTTAAATCAGGTCAGCTGAACAAGTTGAATGACTTATGGAGGATTAATTTATACTGGATAGGATGGTTACTAGATTATATATATATAAGTGTGGTGCCGTGATATGAGCTTGAGTCTCAGGATCAATGGTTAGGGCGCGTAAATCGCCAGGGATGTGTAGCTAGATATAGTGTAGTTGTGTACCCTGGTAGGTCTAGGTACTCATGCCCACTATATGTACGTTTTGCATGTTGCTTACTATTCAGGTTGAGACAACCCTATAGTCTAGTGAGGTTCCTTTAGTGTGTATATATATATATACAGACTACTAGTTACTGTTGGATTGACTAGGATGTATACGTGTATCGGATCTCTGCTTGGACTATAGTAGAGTAGAACTTGTTTGTGGGCCTGACCTACCATTATTTTTCAGGTGTTCGTCACGAGTAGAGGTTGTTCGTGCTGAGCGGGGATCAGTCTACTTCATTCTTCCGATGCTACATAAGAGTTCCTTTATGATTCAGTTTCCTGTTTTAGATTACTGTCATTTGTTTAGTTTGGATTTTCTAGGGGTCCACACAGTATGGATTCCCGAGTTGTATTTTGGAGGATCAGTTATATCAGAAGAGTTTATTAATTAATGGAAATATATTATGAGGTTTATTATTAGATTATCATTTTGGTTTCTTGTCAGCATTTTATTTATTCTTCTTTATTCTTTTGTATTCTGTGTTTGTTTATTATCAATTTATTTTGATATCCTCGGGTATTCGGGCGTGTAATACCCCTAATTTTTAGAAGGATAGTTTTGGAATTTATTTAATTGTATTTTTAAGTTTAATTGATTTACTTTATTTAATTAGGGATTTACTTTAAGTTAATTGTTCTATTTTCTCTAATGGTTTTAATTTACTTCTTTGCTTATGATAATTTGACTTAATTTACTTATTTGTTTATGTTACTTTGAATTTATGAATTTAATATAAATGAGGAATTAATGTGGTGTAATTAAATTATTTTAAGTTAAATTAACTTTAAATTGGTTTTCACGTGAATATAGTTTCACGGGGTTTATAGTTTGCATTGACAGCCGACAGTGTATAACCTAGGTTTGGTTATGGGCTGTATTATACATGGATTAGGGTTTAAAGTTTAAGTTTATAAATAGGCTCATTACGGTGGTTTAGGGTTTAGAGAGACAATTAAACAAAAGCGTAAGGAGGCATAGAGGGAACAGAGAAAGAAAGAGCAAACAGAGAGGTTACCGGAGAACTTGTGAAGAACCGTCGGTGTAAGGCAAGTTCTATAACTAACTCTATCTCTTTGACCTGTGTTCTTTGCATCCCTAATACAGTCTCAGGATGAAATAAAGATTAAATTAAATTGCTTTATACGTAAATTGCTTCATAACAGTATGTTTTCCTGTATGTGTGTTTTATTCGTTTTTAAACTGTTTGTGTTTAATTTTTTTTTTTCAAATTGAATTTAATTAATGAATAATGAATTGAAATTACTTGGGAGCATCTTGGGTTTTAGTTTTAAACTGGAAAGAAAGTGGGTTTGAAAGATTAAACAAATTTGAACAGTATATGTTATTGTATGGGTTTTAATCCACTTAGAAACGGTTTTGCGAAATTCTTGTTTCATATGGTTTTGAATAATAAGTAATGAATTGATTAAACTTTTGAACACCCAAGGACTTAATTTTAATCAGCAAGAAATTTGGTTTGGAGGATCAACACAACCGGACACTGCCGGAATTGGAAAAACGACGCACAGGGGAAGGAGCCTGCTCTATTTCAAGTAGAGCAGGCTCAATTAAAAAGTGGAGCAGGCTCTACTATGTAGTAGAGCCGGCTCTACTTACTAGTGGAGGCAGCTCCACTTTGTGTAGAGCCGGCTCCTTCAACAGGTTTCAGTTCTTCGCCTTTTCAGTGATGGTTTTGGCTACGGGTTTCAGAATTTGGTGTTTTTAGATGCTATTAGGAGCTATGCAGGGATGTTTCAGTAGCATCTAAGTCCTATTAGAAATTCTGAAGGTGTGATGATACATAATAAATTACAAAGAAATCGGTAGATTTAAGCCGTTACAGTTTCAGGTGAACTTGTGGACTGTTCTTGGAGGCAGAGGGTTTTAAGTGCATAACCCTATGAGTTGCAATTTATCTAGGAATGGTAATATTGTTAAATCATCTTTCTGTAATTTAAGTTAAGTTTATTAGATTACAGAATGATTATATATATTCATAAGTGACGGTAAGACACTTTTAAGGAAGTTTACATGGTTGAAATTTTGTAGATGATTCAAGTTGATTAATTTTAAATTAGCAACTAAATTAGGAGTTTGATATGTAAATCATATATCAATGGTATGGGGATTAAGCCTATTAACTAATATAAATTCAGTTAATACTTAATAAGGAACTAGTTGATGTTTCCAAGAATTTGTTTATGTCAACTTGTGGGATGTTGTGGAGTAATTACAAGTAAGCATGTATATACTATTGTTATTATTATTATGCTTATTGTGAGTTACAGGATGATTATATTTCTTCTCTGCACTTAAAAATTTGTCAGAGAACCAGGTACTGGATGTATTGAACAAGCATGCTAATTAAACATTCTTGTTATGCTTATGATTGGATATGTTGATATTGATATGTTATGCTATCATATATATATTATCAATACTGGATGGATGGTTTGTATGCACTGGTATGGCACGGTGTCATATTAGGGGGATTAGCTCAAAAATGCTAAGTCCTACCTACTATGGATTAAGGGACGGATTAACTACAAAAGTTAAGTCCTACCTATATTTTGTGTAAGATCAATAAATAATTGAGTGGCACTTTGGTTTGGAATGGAATTTAAATATATTTTTATGATGCTACGATATGAGCCTGAGTCTCAGAGTCGTTGGTCAGGGAGCGTATATGCATTGGGATGCATAGCTGGCTATGATGGTTGGATGTGTACCCTGCTAGGACTAGGTAGTCATGCCCACCTTTGGGTGCGTTTTCGCATGGTGTCTACTAGTCAGGTTGAGACAGGCCTGTAGTCCAGTGAGAGTCCTGTAGTGTGATTGTATATATATATTTTATCTACAGACTATTAGCTATTGTTGGATTGGTTAAGATGTACATGCGTATCGGGTCTCTGCTTGGGTAGTAGTAGTATAGAACTTGCATGTGGGCCTGACCTACTCATTATTTTTCAAGTATCGGACATTTCCAGTCTAGAGCTTGTTCGTGCTGAGCAAAGACGATCTTCCATTCTACCGACGACGTAGGACTTCTTTCCAAATATTAGATTTGGATTTTATTTTCAGTTTTTACTTTCATGTAGTTTGGGATTTTTATTTGGGGTCCACTAGAGATGGATTCCCGAGTTGTTAAACTGATGGAGTTTTGGATTATTAGATTCTAAGTATTTAATTTTAAAGGATTTTACTTTTAGTTTCTTCCAGCTTAAACTTTATTTATTAAATTCATTTTGTCATCTGTGTTCGATTAAATATTAATTGTTTGATATCCTTCGGATCTGTGCTCGGACTTGATCACCCGTGGCTCTAGAATCGAGGGGTATCACAGTTGGTATCAGAGCACTCCAGGTTCAAGTGTCTCTAAGATTCTATTGAATAAGTCTTCCGCGTAGCGTTCTATCTTGTTTAGAGCTTTAAGATTAGGATTCGTTGAATTCCTTTACGGTCCGTTTACAATCGTATTGATGTTTGTCTTTCTATGTTAACAGTATGGTTAACGCTAGAAGAGGATAGAACATGAACTGTCAACAGAGGAGACTGGCACGTAGGCAGCAAGAATGCCTGCGACATCGGCAAATGGGGGAAGAGCAGCAAATGCCTAGGTTTCAGGAGGAAGATGGTTAGTTGCAGATCGAGCATGAGGAAATTCAACATACTCAGGAGTCTCAGGAACAGGCCTACAATCAGGGCAGGGATCCAGAGGATTCTCCTCAGTTAGTATACATCATTGCTCAGGCTGTAGCTGCAGGCGAGCAGCGGCACCTCAGAGTCAGCTATATGTACAACAAACACTTGAAGCAGTACCAGTGGTGCAGAATGTGGTTAAAGTTCATTGTTTTGGCTGCGGAGAAGATAGGCATACATCCAACCAATGTCCTGAGTTAGCCCAGAGATAGCAGAATGGGGTACCACAGGCAGAACGGGATCAACTACGGTCTAACCAGCAGAGGAGGCCGTTTGGTACTTTTAGGAGTACTTGCTATACTTATGGAGAGTACGGTCACACTGCTAGGTAGTGTCCTAGACGAGGAGGTATCGGGCCATCCCAGTAGGAAGGTACTAAACCGCAAGGAGGATGGCTCTTTTAAGAGTGATTTTTGGTTATTGATAGTGGAGGAGATTTTAATAAAAGTGTGGTATGGATTTAAACACATACACTAGTTGTATGTTAAAGATTATTTACAATTATTCGTTTGACAGTTTATGATTTGGAAAAGTTCTTAATACAGTAAACTAGCAGTTTTGGCTATTTTTGAATTGTGCTGTGTGATAGTATGCTTTGTGGTATATATGGTTTTTATTAAACTATAATGGGATGATTATGTTGTATTAATAGATGATTATCCTAGTAGAGTGATTGGGGTTTGTAGAACAGCCAAGCAAATTGTTGCTTGTAAATACATGGTGTGGAGACAGGTTAATTACCAAGAAGTTTATAAGAGAACTTGTGTAAATCAATATGGTAGGTTTGGTTTAAAAGGAGGAATTCCCAGGATAGAATAATAATCTAAATTGGGATGATTATGGAGCATTTCGTTTTACCTTATGTGTTTTACTCTATGAAGTATTTAGAAACATGGGATTTTTATGGATTAGTTGGTGACACGTGTATGCAGTAGACCTCAGGATATTTCTACATGGTTGGGCAATACTGCCATTTTTCATGAGAGTGATGTGCCTGTGACACTAGATATTGGTAGACTCGGATTTCTAGTCAATCTTTTATCCTAGACATGTACACTTAGGACGGGATACTTGGGATGGATTGTTTACCACTGCCATGCTCAAGTTATTCGTTTTGGGAAGGTCTATTGTGTTCACCATACTTGGCCAGGATATTTACATTGTCGTATGCCGCGTTTTAGTGGAGTCATTGGTACTTATTTGTTCATGTGGAGGAGGGGACTACTGTATCATTGGATAGTATACCGATTATACAGGATTTCCCTGATTTGTTCCAGGGGATTCCAAGGTTGACGCTGAGTCGCGAGATTGACTTTGGGATTGACTTAACTTCAGGCATTACGTCTGTTGCTAGAGCACCATACTGGATGGCACCAGTGGAGATGCGCGAGTTGAGGGATTAGATTCAGCAGCTACTCAGCCAGGGTTTCATTCGCAGGAATACTTCACCCTGGGGAGCACTAGTGTTATTTTTGAAGAAGAAGGATGGTTCGCTCCGCTTGTGTATAGATTACAGGGAGTTGAACAAGGTTACGATTCGTAACGAGTATCCTTTGCCAGGATTGATGACTTGTTTGATCAGTTATGGGGAGTCACATACTTCTCCAAGATTGATCTGCATTCTGGATATCATCAGTTAAGGGTTAGGGAGCAAGATGTTCCTAAGACCGCATTTCTTACAAGATATAGATCTTATGAGTTTCGTGTCATACCGTTTGGGACGACTAATGCACCCGCAGTGTTCATAGACCTGATGAACGGAGTCTTCAGGGTTTACTTGGATCAATTTGTCATTGTCTTCATAGATGACATTTTGATTTACTCGGGATCAGAGGATGATCATGTTAGACATCTTCGGATAGTCTTGTAGATGCTTCGTGAGCACTAGTTGTATGCCAAGTTCGAGAATTGTAAATTTTGGCAGCGGGAGGCGAAAAGGTGAATAGCAGTAGATCCAGCCAAGGTTTTAGCCGAGGTTGGGTGGGGATAGCCTACTTCACCTACCGAGATTCAAAGTTTTTCTCAGTTTAGCGGGACATTATTAGAAGTTCATCCTGGGGTTCTCTAAGCTAGCTGGACCACTCACGCACCTTACTAAAAAGGGTGTATAGTTCGTGTGGGATGAACACTATCAGTGAGCTTTTGATGAGTTAAAGACTAGGTTAACTTCTGCACCGGTTTTGTCTACCCCACATAGTGGGATAGAGTATCTTGTACACGCAGATGCTTCGTTGCAGGGTCTTGGATGTGTTTTGCTGCAGAAGGAGCGACCGATTTCGTATGGATCTAGGAAGTTTCAGCCGCATGAGCTTAATTATCCAACGCATGATTTGGAGTTGGAAGCAGTGGGGTTTTTTTTTTTTTTTTTTGTTGCTTCACGCATTTGGAGGCATTATCTGTTGGGTGAGTCCTCAGGTTGTTTAGCGATCACAAGGACCATTTAGTGGTACCTTCTGCTAATGATTTGAGGAGGGATGTGATGACTGAGACTCACTACTCTGAGTTTTTGTTCATCCAGGAGGCGACACGATGTATTAGGTTATGAAGCGGCAGTTTTAGTGGACAGGTATGAAGAGGGATATTGCTCTTTTTGTCTCACGATGTAGTACTTGTCAGATGGTCAAGATTGATCATCAGAGGCCGCCAGGAGCTCTACAGACATTGTCGATACCAGAGTGGAAATAGGTTACTGCAGTTGGCGAGACTTTACATTTCAGAGATTGTAAAGCTGCATGGCATTCCATTGTCTATTATATTGGACAGGGATTCAAGCTTTGTGTCAGGATTTTGGAAGAGTTTTCAGCAGACTTTGGGGCACAGAATTACACCTTAGTACTACTTATCATCCTCAGACGGATGGACAGACTGAGCAGGTAAATCAGATCATGGAGGACATTTTCAGAAGACTATGGGGATGACACCATTTGCGGCTTTTTACGGCCGACCGTGTCGATCGTCTATTTGTTGGATGGAGGTTGGTGTGAGAAGATCCTTGGGTCTAGAGTTCATCAAGGATACTTCTGAGAAGATCACTCTTATTAGGGATTGCATGCGTACTGCCTAGAGTAGGTGGCAGACTTATGCGGATCGTCACATTCGTGCTTTAGGGTTTCAGGTTGGGGATCAAGTTATACTCAAAGTGTCTCCTATGAGGGGAGTAATACGTTTTTGGACGGAAGTGAAGTTATCTCCGTGATTTATCGGTCCATTCATGATTCCGGATCGAGTTGGAGCTGATGTTTATCGGTTGGCACTTCCAGATAATTTGGATCGTGTGCACAACGTGTTCCATGTTTCCATGTTGTGGAAATTCCTGCGAGATATAGATCGGTATCAGTAGATCGATGTTGGGGAGATTGAGTTGCAGCCGGATGCAACTTATTTGGAGCTACTGTGTCGTATCGTCGATTGTCGGGATTAAATCTTTCATAATAAGGTTATTCTTTTAGTTCGTGTCCAGTGGGTCATCACAATGAGGCTGAGTCTACATGGGAACAAGGGGACGTCATTCGCTCGCAGTTTCCTGAATTTTTGAAAGAAAATAAGAGTGAATTCCGAGGACGGAATTCCTTTTGTTCGGGGGGAAGAATGTAATACCCCTAATTTTTAGAAGGATAGTTTTGAAATTTATTTAATTGTATTTTTAAGTTTAATTGATTTACTTTATTTAATTAGGGATTTACTTTAAGTTAATTGTTTTATTTTCTCTAACAGTTTTAATTTACTTCTTTGCTTATGATAATTTGACTTAATTTACTTATTTGTTTATGTTACTTTGAATTTATGGATTTAATATAAATGAGGAATTAATGTGGTGTAATTAAATTGTTTTAAGTTAAATTAAATTTAAATTGGTTTTCACGTGAATATAGTTTCACAGGGTTTATAGTTTGCATTGACAGCCGACAGTGTATAACCTAGGTTTGGTTATGGGCTGTATTATACATGGATTAGGGTTTAAAGTTTAAGTTTATAAATAGGCTCATTACGGTGGTTTAGGGTTTAGAGAAACAATTAAACAAAAACGTAAGGAGGCATAGAGGGAACAGAGAAAGAAAGAGCAAACAGAGAGGTTACCGGAGAACTTGTGAAGAACCGTCGGTGTAAGGCAAGTTCTATAACTAACTCTATCTCTTTGACCTGTGTTCTTTGCATCCCTAATACAGTCTCAGGATGAAATAAAGATTAAATTAAATTGCTTTACACGTAAATTGCTTCATAACAGTATGTTTTCCTGTATGTGTGTTTTGTTCGTTTTTAAACTGTTTGTGTTTAATTTTTTTTTTTCAAATTGAATTTAATTAATGAATAATGAATAGAAATTACTTGGGAGCATCTTGGGTTTTAGTTTTAAATTGGAAAGAAAGTGGGTTTGAAAGATTAAACAAATTTGAACAGTATGTGTTATTGTATGGGTTTTAATCCACTTAGAAACGGTTTTGCGAAATTCTTGTTTCATATGGTTTTGAATAATAAGTAATGAATTGATTAAACTTTTGAACACCCAAGGACTTAATTTTAATCAGCAAGAAATTTGGTTTGGAGGATCAACACAACCGGACACTGCCGGAATTGGAAAAACGACGCACAGGGGAAGGAGCCTGCTCTATTTCAAGTAGAGCAGGCTCAATTAAAAAGTGGAACAGCCTCTACTTTGTAGTAGAGCCGGCTCTACTTAGTAGTGGAGGCGGCTCCTTCAACATGTTTCAGTTCTTCGCCTTTTCAGTGATGGTTTTGGCTACGGGTTTCAGAATTTGGTGTTTTCAGATGCTATTAGGAGCTATGCAGGGATGTTTCAGTAGCATCTAAGTCCTATTAGAAATTCTGAAGGTGTGATGATACATAATAAATTACAAAGAAATCGGTAGATTTAAGCCGTTACAGTTTCAGGTGAACTTGTGGACTGTTCTTGGAGGCAGAGGGTTTTAAGTGCATAACCCTATGAGTTGCAATTTATCTGGGAATGGTAATATTGTTAAATCATCTTTCTGTAATTTAAGTTAAGTTTATTAGATTACAGAATGATTATATATATTCATAAGTGACGGTAAGACACTTTTAAGGAAGTTTACATGGTTGAAATTTTGTAGATGATTCAAGTTGATTAATTTTAAATTAGCAACTAAATTAGGAGTTTGATATGTAAATCATATATCAATGGTATGGGGATTAAGCCTATTAACTAATATAAATTCAGTTAATACTTAATAAGGAACTAGTTGATGTTTCCAAGAATTTGTTTATGTCAACTTGTGGGATGTTGTGGAGTAATTACAAGTAAGCATATATATACTATTGTTATTATTATTATGCTTATTGTGAGTTACAGGATGATTATATTTCTTCTCTGCACTTAAAAATTTGTCAGAGAACCAGGTACTGGATGTATTGAACAAGCATGCTAATTAAACATTCTTGTTATGCTTATGATTGGATATGTTGATATTGATATGTTATGCTATCATATATATATTATCAATACTGGATGGATGGTTTGTATGCACCGGTATGGCACGGTGTCATATTAGGGGGATTAGCTCAAAAATGCTAAGTCCTACCTACTCTGGATTAAGGTACGGATTAACTACAAAAGTTAAGTCCTACCTATATTTTGTGTAAGATCAATAAATAATTGAGTGGCACTTTGGTTTGGAATGGAATTTAAATATATTTTTATGATGCCACGATATGAGCCTGAGTCTCAGAGTCGTTGGTTAGGGAGCGTATATGCATTGGGATGCATAGCTGGCTATGATGGTTGGATGTGTACCCTGCTAGGACTAGGTAGTCATGCCCACCTTTGGGTGCGTTTTCGCATGGTGCCTACTAGTCAGGTTGAGACAGGCCTATAGTCCAGTGAGAGTCCTGTAGTGTGATTATATATATATATTTTATCTACCGACTATTAGCTATTGTTGGATTGGTTAGGATGTACATGCGTATCGGGTCTCTGCTTGGGTAGTAGTAGTATAGAACTTGCATGTGGGCCTGACCCACTCATCATTTTTCAGGTATCGGACATTTCCAGTCTAGAGCTTGTTCGTGCTGAGCAGAGACGATCTTCGATTCTACTGACGACGTAGGACTTCTTTCCAAATATTAGATTTGGATTTTATTTTCAGTTTTTACTTTCATGTAGTTTGGGATTTTTATTAGGGGTCCACTAGAGATGGATTCCCGAGTTGTTAAACTGATGGAGATTTGGATTATCAGATTCTAAGTATTTAATTATAAAGGATTTTACTTTTAGTTTCTTCCAGCTTAAACTTTATTTATTAAATTCATTTTGTCATTTGTGTTCGATTAAATATTAATTGTTTGATATCCTTCGGATCTGTGCTCGGACTTGATCACCCGTGGCTCTAGAGTCGAGGGGTATCACAGGGCGTGGGCCTGGCCAACCCGCATTCAAAAATCTGGGGGTATCACATATGTCTTTAATAAAATTACAATATGGATTAAAGCAATCTGGGTGCATGTGGTACAATCGCCTCAGTGGGTACTTAATAAAAGAAGGGTATGTGAATAGTCATATTTGTCCATGCATTTTAATTAACAAAATAGAATCTGGTTTTGTTATATAGTTGTAGTATATGTTGATGATTTGAATTTGGTGGGAACCTCTGAAGAACTCCTACAGACTATCACTTATTTAAAGAAAGAATTCAAGATTAAAGATCTCGGAAAGACAATTTTTTGTCTGGAATTACAAATTAAACATTTATCAAAAGGAATCCATATTCACCAGTCAACATATATAGAGAAGACCAGTTCTGAAGCGTTTTTATATGGATAAAGCCTATCCCTTGAGCTCACCAATGGTTGTCCGATCACTTGATGTTAAGAAAGCTCCTTTTCAACCTCGAGAAGATGATGAGGAACTCCTTGGTCCTTAAGTACCATATCTTAATACAATTGTTGCTCTTATATATCTTGCAAATTACACATGACCTGACATTACTTTTTCAGTCAACTTATTAGTAAGATACAGTTCTACACCAACCTGTAGACATTGGAATGGAGTCAAACACATATTATGATATCTTCATGGAACAATTGATATGGGATTATTTTATTCAAAAGAATCAAAATCCTAGTTAATTGGATATACAGATGTTGGGTATCTATCTGATCCATATTAAGCCCGATCACAAACAGGGTATGTATTTACTTGTGGTGGCACGGCTATCTCATGGCACTCTATAAAATAAATAATGATTGCCACTTCCTCAAATCATTCTGAGATACTCGCAATTCATAAGGCAAGCAGGGAATACATTTGGTTGCGATTTATAATCCAACACAATAGAAACAACATGTGGCCCCTCAACAATAATGGATAGCCCCACAATATTATATGAAGATAATGTCGCATCCATCGTACAAATGAAAGAGGGTTATATCAAAAGTGACAGGACTAAGTATATCTCACCAAAATTCTTTTACGCACATGAACGCCAAAATAATGGTGAAATTGATATTCAACAAATACGTTCATGTGAAAATTTAGCAGACCTATTCACTAAGGCACTGCCAACCACGACATTCAAGAAATTGGTACACAACATTGGGATGCGACTACTTAAAGAACTTTGGCATTGATGGGGGGGAGTATTTAATTGAAAAAATATTGATATATACTGTACTCTTTTTTCTTCGCTCAGGTTTTGTCTCAATGGGTTTCCTAGTAAGGTTTTAATGTGGTAGTTCTAACCTATGCAATACTCTTTTCTGACACACACAAGAATATTATACTCTTTTTCTTTCGTTATAGTTTTTTCCCACTAATTTTTTTCTAGCAAGGTTTTAACGAGGCATGTTCTTAGTGTAGTATTGTGGATCCCAAGGGGAGTGTTATGAATATGGGATCCACCGTATTAACTTTAACGCAATGTATCAAGGATGTATGAGAATGAATTATACAATCATAGATATATATGTGTTTAGGCCTACGTACAACTAAATAATTAACAAGTGGGTACTGCAAGTGGCCTCTAGTGCGTGGTTCCCAAGAATAGCAAAGTGGGTACTGCATGTGGCCTCCAGTGCGTGGTTCCCAAAAATAGCTAAGAGACTACTTGATATAGTAAGTTGTAACCTTTACTTGCTTTGCAAGACCAGCTGTGACTATATATACGTGAAATATTTGGACCTGTAGTCCAAACACCTAAGGGTGTCAAGCCTGTTGGGTACAAATGGGTATTTATACGAAAACTTAATGAGAAAAATGAAATTATGAGGTACAAAGCCCGACTAGTAGCTCAAGATTTCTCACAGAGACCTGGTATTGATTATGAGGAAACATACTCTCCTGTGATTGATGCAACCACATTTTGATTCATAAGACATTTAGTAGTCACAAAAAGATTGCATATGCATCTAATGGACGTGGTTACAACATGTTTATATGGATCATCAGATAATGATATTTATATGAAAATCCTAGAAGGATATAAAATGCCTGAAACAAAATTACGTAGTATGTACTTGATAAAATTACAACGATCCCTATATGAATTGAAGTAATCTGGGCGAATGTGGTACAATCACCTTAGTGAGTACTTATTCAAAAAAGGGTATATGAACAATCATCTTTGTCTATGCATTTTTATTAACAAATCAGAATCTGGTTTTGTTATTGTTGCGGTATATGTTGATGATCTGAATCTTGTGAGAACATTGGATGAGATTGAAAAGACGACCATTTATTTAAAGAAAGAATTCGAAATGAAAGATCTTGGAATGACAAAATTCTGCCTTAGCCACAGGTTGAACATTTTTCGAGCGATATTCTCATCCAACAATCAACATATACATAAAAGGTTCTGAAACGTTTTTATATGGATAAAACCCATCCATTGAGCTTTCCAATGGTTGTCCGATCACTTGACGTCAAGAAATATCATTTTCGTCATCAAGAGGATGATGAAGAACTCCTTGGCCCTGAAATACTCTATCTAAGTGTGATTGGTGCTCTTATGTATCTTGCAAATTGCACACGGCTTGACACAGTATTTTCAATCAATTTATTAACAAGGTACAGTTCTGCACTAACTCACAGGCATTGGAATGGAATCAAACACATATTGCGGTTTCTTCGCGGCACAATTGATATGGAATTGTTTTATTCAAAAGAACCAAATTCTTAATTAATTGGATATGTAGATGTTGACTATTTTTCTGACCCACATAAAGCTCATTCACAAACAGGATATGTGTTTACTTGTGACGGCACTGCTATATCATAAAAATCTATGAAACAGACAACGATTGCAACTTCTTCAAATCATTATGAGATACTCGCAATTCATAAGGTAAACAGGGAATGTTTTTGGCTGAGGTTAAGGATCCAACATATTTGAACAACATTTGGTCTCTCATCAATAAAAGATAGCCCAACAGTATTATATAAAAATAATGCGACATGAATTACACAGATGAAAGAAGGGTATATTAAAAGTGACAGGACTAAGCACATCTCACGAAAATTATTTTATGCACATGAATGCCAGAAAAAAGGATAATATTGATATTCAGAGAATATGTTCATGTGAAAATCTAGCAGATTTATTCACTAAAATGCTTCAAACTATAACATTCAAGAAGCTGCTGGTGCACAAAATTAGAATGCGTCAACTAAAAGATCTTCAGGGTTGAACTAATGCAGCAATGAGGGAGAGTAATTAATCGAAGAGGTATTGACATACTGTACTCTTTTTCCTTCGTCTAAGTTTTGTCCCAATGGGTTTTCCTGATAAGGTTTTAATGAGGCAGTTTTAACCTATACAATACCATTTTCAGATACACAAGAATACTGGACTCTTTTTTCTTCGTCCAGGTTTTGTCCTAATGAGTTTTCTGATAAGGTTTTAATGAGGCAGTTTTAACCTATACAATACCATTTTCTTTGTCCTACTAGATTTTCTTTAGTAAGGTTTTAATAAAGCATATTCTTAGTGTAGTATTGTGGATCCCAAGGGAGAATGTTATGGATGTGGGATCCATATGATACATTTGTGGATGTAATCTTTGAACCTTGCATCATTGTTTACATCATCAATGATAATCCCTTTTAGTGGTGAACAAGTTTGTTATCTTGGCTTTACAGTGGAAGCTCATCCTTGAACCTATATATATCCATCATCATTGTACTCCGAAATATAGAGAAAAATGAAATAGTAAATGAAAATGATTATATTACTTTCTTTTATCTCTATTTTTCTCTCTTTATATATGCTATTACACTGTCTATAATATATAAAATTATAATAGAATCATTACAAACCTTAAGAAGAACAAAGATCCAAATTTCTACACGGATGAACAAAAAGATCACATCAAGCTGAAATTTAATATCCGTCACATTCCCATCCCTTGGGTTAGGCCTAGTAGTGGTAGGACCAAAGTTGGTTGAAGCGTACACAAAACCCACGTTTTGGACAGTCTTATTAGCATTGATTGGGCTTGGGGGACTATTAAGCAGGCCCATATGGTGCTGCACCCTCCTGCAACCACTAGAAGCTTCATCCGGGCATATGTAATGGAAACAAATACAAATACAAACATCACACTGAATACAAAGTTTTGAAATGGTTGGGCTTATATCATACATCTATGGATGAAGATAATAAAGAGATTTCACTGTATGAGAATAAAAGAGATGCACAAGTGTAACAAGCCTCTCAAACGTGTTTCAAAATTTAACCTTCACAATATAATCCCTAGTACCTTGTATATGATGTAGACACCCCATTTTTCCTCCTTTCATAAATTTTCACAAGTCTGAATTATTGCTTTCGGAATATACTTCTACATACATCATGTGAACATTTCATCTTTACACTCCGTAATTCCAAAAAATCCGATAATTACAGTCTAATATGAGGCTAAAGACAGTTATGGGTCAAACCAATCATTCTTACTGATTCATGGGTCCTGAATGACCCAACTTAAGTCCCAAATGACTCAAAATTGTAGGTGTACGCCACTCCAGAAGCCCTCTATGCCGAAAAAGAATAGTGAATCGGTGGGTCAAAAATCACGGATGCTTCCTTATTTCATTACCTTGTACTATTACATCATTCATGTTTTTTTACAAAATTTACATGCTTATCACAAAAATTGTGTGACGAGACAGGACAAGAAAGGACACTATAAAATTAATTGTAGCTTTCTCCAAACTGCCATGTTTATTTTTTTTTTTTAATTTATTTTTTAATCAAAATTTTCAAAATTAAATATTTTTCTAAAAACTTCCCATCATTAAAACTTAGTAACGGTAAAACATAACTCTAATTTTCTTGGTTTTAAAAGATTCAACATTATCATCGAACAAAGGGGTTGGGCATTAAATTGTTTAGAAATAATTTCACTCACCACCTCTTAGATTTGGCTATTTTTCACTTTCAAATATCTTTCGAAAAGTTTTATTTTTTTTATTTTCCGTTAAAGCCTCCCTTAAAAGAAGTGGAAAATACAACTTTGCCCCTAATTTTTTAATTTCATTTATTCCAAAATATTATGTTGCTTAAATGACAATTATGTCCCTACACCCACGTTACGTCAGCGCTCCGTCTGTCTCGTTCTGTTCATCAATTATTCCTTTTTCCGGACTCTTTTCTCAGCTCTGTTTCTGGGTCTTTTCATTCATCTGAACAAGCAAACAAAATAATCGATCTGGGTATCTTTAATCCATCAAAACTAACAACACAAATACATCAACCAAATCAAAGTATCACCATTCCCATGGATTACAGAACCAAATGAATATTAACACCACACCGGCCATTGATTACAGGACTCATAGACAAAATCAAAGGAGAAAACAGAGCATTAAAATTCCTTTATTCCTTTAACCATCCATTCATAAATCTTTTGGTTCATGAATTTTTCCTCTATTCGATTACGATTTTTTATCTTTAATTTCGCATATAAGCCCTAGTTTTCTATCTCAAAGATAAATCGTCTACAATGGACTACTTGGTTAGGCACAATCGGATTGTTCCCAGCAAGTTCATTATTGAAAGAAAGATGCTGATGCAATGGATTACCTTTTCATATGTCTTCCAGTAACTGAGATGTTTGACATGCTTTCTTTTCCCTCTTTGGTATTTGTTGGGTACAACATGAAAGAAGTGTAACCGGTAAATCAATATATGTAGAAACAATGGCAAGCTTCTCTGCATATTAGCCGCCCTTGCAATTGGTGTTGTGTTTAGAGGAGGAAACAAAAAAGACTTCTGAGAATGAGGAACTTCTGTTTTTTTCAGTTATCAGGGATTGTTTGAGAAATCATTATTCTATAATGGACTGCTTCAGAGTCATTATCTTCTGTGAATTTATTCCGATTGTTCTTCTTATTTGGCCTCATCCTTGTCATGTACTTCAGTTTTTCCATCTTTATTTTAAATAAACCAGATTTCATAATATATATATATATATATACACCCGGTTTCAGCTTTTTGTCATGACTAAGATTGTTGATGATTTGAAGCAAATAGTGGATTTCTGTTGTTTAGAGTGTGCGAGAGTTCATGTAGAGAATTTGGGTGGTTTAGAGGTTTTTTTTTCGGTAAATGTGTTGTTTAGAGTTGTTTGTGATGCCAAATCAAAGAGAGAGAGAGAGAGAAGAAGATTCAAAGAATTGAAGAACATGAGGGATGAGAGAACGAGAAGAAAGTTGGAGAATCCTTTTGGCTTCCCGGATTCAATAGATTTAGAGAGAGGATTAGACCCAAAACCAAAACCAAAGATCGAGATATAGAATCAAAGATAGAGAAAGAGGAATTTAGTGACAGATCAGACGCCATATAGATATGACTGTGTGTAATGTGTATATATATATATATCTATGTGTCTGCGTATGTGTGTGTATATATATAATTTGTAAATTTATAAATTTTTAGGAGTATTTTAGTCTTTTAATCTAATTTTTTTTTAGCTCAAGGGTTGGTTTGACAAATTTAAAAGGGCGATTAAGTTATTTTATATCGTGTCATGTTCAACTAATGGTTGGGGTGTTATTGAAAAACTGAGCAAAATGTTATGATGTGAGTGATATTTACTTTTAAAAAATATTTAAAATTGATATTTGACCAAATCTAAAGGTATTAATAAAATTAATCCAACTGTTTAATTTTGAATTCACTCAACAGGCGTTAAAAAGCCGAAGCACATCACATTTGGTTAAAAAAATCATATTTCAAACATGATTGCGACTTTTTGTGAAATTTTAAAGAATAAAAACACGATAATTTTATTTTAGCACGTGGTAATCATAATATTTAACGAAATACTTCAAGGGTGTCAAGCACCTTACCTAGCATAATTGAATCACTACACCTTACCTAGCATAATTGAATCACTAATTTCATCAATCTCAGTGACGTAGACTTACATGGAGCCACTATAAAATGACCTTTTTAAAAAATCATTTTGTGAAATGTATCAAAACTTACTCCCCTCCTTTTTTTTTTTTTTTTTTTTTTTTTTTTTTTTTTTTGTAAAAAAAAATATATTTTTTCAAGGCGACCTAACACACTTAAAAATAATTTTAGGTTGCGACTCCATGAATCTCTACATAAGGCTCTGCAATAAATTATTTTTGTCGCATTAAGTCAACGTTTTAATTTTAATTTTTTATTTTTTATATATATATATATATATAAAAAATAAAAAATTAAAATTAAAACGTTGACTTAATGCGACAAAAATAATTTAATATATTGTCATCGGCAAAAAGCTCACATACCACTTTTTTCATTTGAAAGCTCAAATTCTTACCATCCATTTTGGGAAGTAGATGATATACTACTAGGATATAAGACCCTTACTAACGTTTCAATTTGTATTCTTCCTTTTCAAACATGAGTTTTTTTTAAAAGTAACCCTCAAAATAGTGCGAGTCAAAAATCGAGTGCTATATATATTGGGGTACAATAAAGACTAGCTAAGAACCAGGTCAAAACGACACACAAAAAAATAAGTTGATTTGTGAAAGAGTTTTTCTTGTCATGTCCACGTGGTAAGTACCAACGTGGCCCACCCAGAGCTAATCTTAGGAAGTAATAAAGTTTCATAGGATCTTTCTGTCTAGATGCAGGTAATCTGCATCTTTACAAAAAGGTCTACGAGATCAATACGTTTTCTTAGAATAGAGATGAGAAATTTTGCTATTTAGAATTGTTACTCAATATAATTCGAAGTTAAGCCAAGGCTTGTATTCCACTGATATTTTATCATCTTCAAATAAGAAACTTTGTTATTTAGAATCGTTATTAAATCTATTTCTAAGTTAACTCAAAAGTTTCACTCTAAAGTAAATTGTGGAGGGTTCAAGTCTTTATAGTGATAAATGAGTGTGTAAAAATAAATTATTTTTGTCGCATTAAGTCAACGTTTTAATTTTAATTTTTTATTTTTATATATATATATATATATATTTTGTTATCGGCAAAAAGCTCACATACCACTTTTTTCATTTGAAAGCTCAAATTCTTACCATCCATTTTGGGAAGTAGATGATATACCACTAGGATACAAGACCCTTATTAACGTTTCAATTTGTATTGTTCCTTTTCAAACATGAGTTTTTTTTTAAAGTAACCCTCAAAATAGTGCGAGTCAAAAATTGGGTGCGATATATATTGGGGTACAACAAAGACTAGCTAAGAACCAGGTCAAAACGACATACAAAAAAATAAGTTGATTTTGTGAAAGAGTTTTTCTTGTCATGTCCACGTGGTAAGTACCAACGTGGCTCACCCAAAGCTAATCTTAGGAAGTAATAAAGTTTCATAGGATCTTTCTGTCTAGATGCAGGTAATTTGCATCTTTACAAAAAGGTCTGCGAGATCAATACGTTTTCTTAGAATAGAGATGAGAAATTTTGCTATTTAGAATTGTTACTCAATATAATTCGAAGTTAAGCCAAGGCTTGTATTCCAGTGATATTTTATCATCTTCAAATAAGAAACTTTGTTATTTAGAATCGTTATTAAATCTAATTCTAAGTTAACTCAAAAGTTTCACTCTAAAGTAAATTGTGGAGGGTTCAAGTCTTTATAGTGATAAATGAGTGTGTAAAAATGTTTTTTTGTAAAGAAAAATTATAAATAAAAAAATCAATTCTAAGTTGTGAAGCAATTGCAAAATATAAAAGATGCAGATACATGATTCCAATATGTAAAGTATATAAATGTTATCTCTTGAAAGATTCGAGCCCAACTCAACACAAAAGGCAAGGCAAGTCTTATCGGAAAGGCCAAGTCTTGAAACATTTTGACTGCTTTAGAATTTTGACCAACGAAAACTGTACACGCGTATAAGACTAACAAGGCCAAAACCTTGTACATTTTCACATTCTTTAGAAATTAAAACAATCAAAACTGTACACGCATTGGACCAAACTAGGTCTTTGCCATTATTCGAGTCACAGTCAACAAAGTCAAGGAATCACGATCACTGCCGTATGGGGACATGGAAAAAGAGGGAAAAATGGATGACAAAAACGCAAGGTTGGTTGGTAGAGCCACACGGTTCAAAGCCGCGTGGGCAGAGTGGACAAAATTGGGAACAAGAAGACCTAGAAGACAAAATTATATTTTAGGTTTTATATATTTATTTATGTCTCTTGTGAATTATGCATTGCTAATTTAAAGACTTTGTGTGAGTTCGAAATGAAATTAAACTTTATTTGATCTATACATTATATGATCAAATAAAGTTTAATTTTATTTTGAACTCATTATTAAGTTCATTTGTTACATTTAATTTAGAAATGGTTCTTGGAATGATATAGGAGCTTATCAATTCGTATAATATATTATATATTGACAACCTAAAAATTTAATTTACTATAACTTAGATTATTTTTATTAAATGATCCTATAATTTTCAACAAGTTAATTTTATTTTAAATAAAGATCAAATATGCATTCAAAAAAGGTTTAACCACTACAAGTGTCCATCTAAATCTAAAATGAAAAAGCCAATCACCACATAATGATGATTTACATTTTTTATATAAGACTAGCTAACACAATAATGCTCCCATAGTGATCAAAGTTCCGAAGTCCACTCCAAGTCCACAAAGATAATTTTGGGGTCTATGTTTGATTCATAAAACCTATTAAGTTCACACTATTTAGTCCATATATCATTTTTTATTTTATTTTTATTTTTTATTTATTATTGTAGCCCCTATCTTGAAATTTCATAGGACTCTCAATTATCTATTGTTAACTTTTCAACATGACAATTCTCTCTAATTTTATCTCAACATTGACTTCTTTAGGGACCAGAATAAATGGACCTCGACTTTCCATCCAAAGCAATTAAACCACAGAGCCGGACTCTCTCACACACAGAAACAAACACATATATATATCACCAATCTTTGTTCTTTCATTCGGTAGCACTTGAGAATTCTGCAAACTTTTGCGAGTAAATTTTCAAGTATTTCATCCTAAAATTGCTTAGTAGTTGCTTTATATATAGCTGAATCATTATGGACTATAGTACTTGTGTAGACACATCTCTCAGCATCAACCTCACTGCAGTTAATCCTTCGAGGCACATAGATGAAACTCCAGAGAGTGGAACTCATGAGCACTTGTTTCCAATTCTGAACCGGAAATCGCAATATGATCAAGGAGATTTTGTTGGTTTGGAAGGCAAATTAGCAGAGAAACAAGAGGTGAGTCAATGGACAAGGTTCATGCTATATATATATATGTGTGTGTGTGTGTGTGTGTTGTTATGTAAATATACTAACTGTATTGAATTAACATTAATTCGTGTAGCATGCAAGTTTTCTTTCATCTACTAAATATCCAAAATCCCATTCTTGCAACCAGGTCAATCTTCTGGTTGAAGAGCTGAATAGGGTAATCTTTGAGAACAGAAGGTTAACTGAAATGCTTACCATCGTTCGAGAGAAGTACAATGCTTTGCAAAGCCATTTCATGGATTTGACAAGCAACAAGTCTGATTCTGAACTTGTTAGATTGGGGAAGAGAAAAGCCGACGATGAAGATTGTGGCTATTATATTTGTACAAACAATGAAGATGCAGAGAACAGCTGTGGTACTAAAGAAGGTTCATGTAAGATGCCGAAGGAAAGCTTCAAAACAAACACATCACGAGTTTGTGTCAAGACGGATTATGAATCCGTTAAAAGCCTAGTAAGTCCTGAAACATTCATCAATTAATCGTGCTTAAGAAAATTAATGGATGGAAAATGATAATATACAATTTCTTGATGCCGTGAAATCTAGTCATTTGTGACAGATGGATATAAACTGTTATAAATCATTAGTCATTTGTAACAGACAAAATAAATTGTAGGGAAAAATCTTTTTTGTGAGACTTTTTTCCTTATGTCACAAAAATCTATATTAATCTATATTTAATATAGATTAATATAGATTTTAGTTAATATGCCAATAATCTATATTAATCTATCAGATAGAACTCGAATCATCATAGATTTTTGTGACACAAGGAAAAAAGTCTCACAAAAAAAGATTTTTCCCTACAAGTTATATGGTCTGTTACAATAAAAAACACAGCGAAAATTCCAAACAATCTGTCACAAATGCTTCTATTTGTTGTAATGGTAGACAAGCTAGCCTTTCCAAGTACTGTACTAAGAACCCTATTTGTTTCTTTGGTTAATTTGTATTACAGACAGTAAAGGATGGACATAGATGGAGAAAATATGGCCAAAAAGTTACTAGAGATAACTCGTCTCCTAGAGCTTACTATAAGTGCTCTTTTGCCCCAAGCTGCCCAGTCAAAAAGAAGGTGAGCCAAATCCTACAACACCTCTTTAATCGACCTTTCCTTTTTCTTCAAAAAGGAAAAAACATACAGTAAAAAACTTGTAGTTTTTCTAAGAAGTATATTGTGTATTTTATTTGCTTTGTTATAATTTTAGGTACAAAGAAGTGCTGAAGATCAATCTGTTTTAGTAGCCACATATGTAGGAGAGCACAACCACCACCACCACCCCTTTCAGGCTGAGTTGTCGTTGAGCACAAACCAATGTGTAAAGCCTGGTTCAATCCCTTGCTCAACCTCCTTGACCTCTTCAAGTTCAACAAAAACTTTAGATTTCATCAAACCGGGACTGTGTGGCATCGCGAAAAATTCTACCACGGACATTGAAGCCCCGGTGCATGAACAGTTCTTTCTCCAACAAATAGGCTCTTCCATGACAAGGGATTCAAGTTTCATGAGATCAGGACTCACAAAAGTCATTAATCCGGGAAGAACTTTGGAACAAAATGGGATAGAGTACTAGTGAAATCTCAATCTATAGAATACAATTTGATATTTGTTTGACTCTTTAGGTAATTAGAGTATTGAAAATAGATTTTTGAAACTGAATGCCATAGTATATTTTATGTTGCTTCCCATTTCTCTATAAAATGGTTTTTAGCTAGTAAATTAAGTTGGGATCGATGGAAGTAGTTACAAGTGAATTTTTGTTTGGAAGAAATTGTATTGAAGATGATATTGATATAGCTAAAACGTCACAAAGAATCGAAGTAGCATATCCTCTTTTCAGATATATGGGAGGTTGATGGCTCAAGTTTCCAACGGGATGAATGAGTTTGTGTGAGAACTAATTACCAGGAAAAGAAAAATGTTATATAGCTAAAAACTAAAGGGTAAATTTCACTTTATGCAACAGATTATTCCTTGCCAGACTATGTCCTTTTAATACCTAAAATGACGCAAACATTTCATAGATAAAATTGTAAAAAAGTCGGGAGGAAAGTGGGATTTCGAATAGGGAATAGGGATGGTAACGGGGCGGCGTTGACTAAACTCTACTACGCCCGTTAGAAAATTCGCCATATCAGCTACAGCCCTACTCCGAAGCGGGTTTGTAATTAATATACTATCTCCGCCCTTACTCCAGCTGACAAAGCACTGACTCCGCCCTGCAAAATTCGTTTAATTGTGGGCTGGGGTGGATTATGATACTTTCAATATTTAGTAAAAAAAAAACTAGCCCAATGTAGTCAAATTGGGCTGATAAAATAAGTTGGTTCAGCTTTTAAATCATTACATAGTAAATATTAACATATTAATTGACACTTAGTAACATGGGTCCTAAAAATATTAAATATATATATAAATTTTAAATGTACATGTATAATCGGGTTGGAGTCGGGGCGAGTTTATCTCTAAATCCGCCTCCACCCCAAACCTGCTTTGATTTTTTAATTATTTATCATACCCACCCCAAACCCATTTAGGGGACTATCAAATTCGCCTTTAATGCTTGCAGGAAACCTGTCACGTCGGGGGGAATTACCATCCCTAATTACAAAACATGGAGGGGTGACCGACTAGTATATCACTATAGAATTGGAGGGAGTCGCCCCTTGCGAAAATGTTTAGATTGCACCACCATACGAATATGGTGTCGGCCAGTCGAACAAAGAAATACTGTAGTTCGCGATCAGGAACATGTCTCCTAAATACTCCATCTAATGGGACGGGCGCCCTTTATATTTGATCTCGAACCAATTTGTACTTCTGACCCTAGTTAGTTAATTCGCGTATGATACGCGAATTAAATGCGTACGTACGAATTTTGGAAAAATACTTCCATTTGCCGATTAGAGTTGAAAGATACGGTAAAATACGCGTTTTTTTTTTCCATTACCCTGTATCTAACGCGTTTATTCGTTTTAGTCGCTCCGTTTAATTCGTAACCTAATTATTTTATTTTCTTTTCGTTCACAAACTTCACGTTTCTAATAACCTATTTTTCTGAAATACAAATTACCGTTTTTTCTACCCTTTTTTGCTTCTATAACCATTATCTTTCGCGCTATCAAAATAATATTATTTGTTGTGCAATCTTGGGAAAGGTTGTGACCATTCTCTCACTCAGTTGTTCTATATTCAAGGTATCACTTTCTTTTTTTTTTTTTTTTCTTTTTTTTAATCTCTTATTGTTGTCACTCCATTGTATGATCTTTAATCAAAATAATGAAATATATATATATATATACACACACACACTTGTGGAATACTATAATCTTGAAGAATTATAAGTTTTTATTGATGTTTGTAGATATTTATAAATTTTTTATTTTGTTGTGAGATCTTTTAAATTTTGTTTGTATCTTTATTGTTATTATTTTAGAAGTTTGTAAATCACCACACTCCCTAGATGTTTTAGTAGAGTATCACATTATATACTTATGAATTTATTATACATATATAGGCTATTAAGGAAAGATGGAAAAAAAGAGGGATGCATTTTGGGATCACGTTGAACAATTACAAGGTCGTTTCATGTGTAAGTATTGTAACTTAAACTATCCTGGAGGTATTTCAAGAGTCAAATCACACTTATCTGGGGTAAAAGGTAGAGACATTGAAATTTGTTCAAAAGTACCTCAAGAGGTTCAAGCAGCTGCAATTTTAGCAATTGGTGGTCCGAACAAAAAAATTAAAACTATAGTTACTCTAATTGATGTTGAGGAAGGTGGGTCTGTTAGTTTTTCCTCTTTATCTTCAAAAGGCTTACAACAATCTACCATGCCAGAAACAATTAAGAAGATGGATAAGAGTGAGGTGGATAAAAAACTTGCCAAGCACATTATTTTGAATAATATTTCATTTAATGTGGTTCAGACTCAATCTTTTATTGATTTCGTAAAAAGTGTTGCTGAATTTGAGTCAACATACATAGTTACTCAACTTTACGCACAAAGCTAATACCAGATTTTAGGACAGAAGTAGAGGCATACATTGGGAATGTGAAGAAAACTTGGGTTGTTACAGGTTGCACACTAATGTCAGATATATGGAGTGATATGAAGCAACGTGCCTTTATCAACATAATTGCATATTCACCTGGTAGGGCAGTATTTATGAATTCATTTGAAATTTCAAAGGATAAAAAAACAGGTGTTTATCTAAAAGATATTATGTCATCAGTAATTGAAGCTATTGGACCTAATCACGTTGTGCAGTTCATTACTGATAATGCATCAAATTTTGAATCAGCTGGTGACATGCTTATTGGTAAGTACCCTCGTATGTATAAAACATGATGTGCTGCTCATGGGATTCAGCTACTATTGAAAGATATTTATTCTGAAGTTTTGTGGATACATGATATTATTGATGATGCAAAATTAATTGTGACATATTTGTACAAGCACACTATTATTTTGTCATTAATGAGAGAACACACAAATCATAAAGAACTCAAACATCCTTGTGCGACTAGATTTGCCTCCAATTTTTTGATGGTTCAATCAATTTTAGAAGTTGAAGATGGATTGCGATTACTTGTGGCATCTTCTGAATAGAGGGGGTTGGATTACAACAAAAGAGGGATGGGACTAAAGGTTGCTAGTATTATTCAAAGTGTTGAGTTTTGGAGTAAAGGGAAAGAAGTAATACAAACTCTGGAGCTTTTAGTTAGAGTTCTTCGTTTGGTTGATGGAGATGGTTCAACTGCAGGATATTTGTATGAGGCGATGGAAAGGGCAAAAGAAACTATTAAACAACGTTATTGTATTAATCAAGCTAATTACATGCAGATATGGGTGTTATTTGAAAAACGGAGAATTGAAAATGTAATCCACCCAATACATGCAGCTGCTGCATTTTTAAATCATGCCTTCATGTGTAGCGAGGACTTCAGAGAAAATCGTGAAATGAAAGACGGTATAGATTTTATGTTAGGAAATTTTATTATTGAAGAAGAAAAGGAAGATTTTATTCGAGAACTGCAATTTTACCGTATGAAGACCATAACTTTATTCACAAATACAACAAAGACAATGTTGAAAACATCTCATCCTCGTAAGTTTTTATTTTTATTTTTTAAAATATCTTGCTAAAATTATAATAAGCTTTATATATTTAGTTTTATTATTATTATTATTATTTTTTATTATGTGTAGGAGTTTGGTGGGATTATTGTGGAGATTATCTTCCTCTGCTACAAAAGTATGCCATTCGTATATTGAGTCAGCCTTGCAGTTCTTCTTCATGTGAGAGAAATTGGAGTGCTTGGGAAGCTGCACAAACAAAGAAAAGGAATAGGTTGGCACCTACAATGTTGGACAATCTTGTATACGTAAGAATGAACACAATGATGATGGAAAAATTCAAGACACTCGAAGCACAAGATTTGGAGCCAATTAATCTTGACAAACTTAGTGACAATCTTGAATATGTTGATCATGAAGAATTGGAGGATTATTCCTTAGAGCCAACAGATGACGTTTCTAGTGATTTAGTCACCAATAATGAAGATCTTTCTTGGTTAGATGGTGTTATCTAAATTTAGAACAATTTTTTATTTTTATTCTGGGTAACATAGTTGATTATTTGAATTAAAATTTTTTTCATTAATTTTGTGATGAAATTGATCATGTTATGGACATATGGTTATTGTTTCATTATATTTAGATAGTTTATTATTATTTTTTTAATGATTATTGTGATAGTGTCAATTGTAATATATTTATTTTATTATTTATTACATATTATTTATTTTCCTTACAAATATATGATATATAAGAAAATAATAAGATGTGTATAGCCGAATTTTTTATCCCGAATTTCTAGTGTATATAACGTATTATATACGTACGTATCCGTATTCGTATTTTTACGTTTCTGTATTTTTGTGCCGAATTTTTTAAACGTATTTTTTTGAAAAATATCGAATTATACTCGTACGTTTCCGTATCCATATTTTTTCCGTACCGTATTTTACTAACTATGCTTCTGACCACCAAATGTCATTGATACGTTTTCAGTCTGATTTGGCTCTAAAGGACTCATTCCGATTGGAAACATGTGCCGAAAAAAAGAATTACGTAGGGACTTAAAATCATTTTTTGGAAAAATTTCATCTTTTAGGGCCTTTTTTTTTGCCTTATTTTCAGCGCTATAGAAGTCTAATTTTTTTATAATCTTTGCTTGAGGTTGGAATGGTTACGATTGAGATACATCTATTAAAAGTATATATGTTTAATGTGACATTTAAGATATAATAAATCTTATATTAATATATCATAATTAAAATAATTAATTAAATATTTAATTAAACATGCAAATTAGACCAATAAAATAATAATTGGATCAAGGCTAGTATTGGATATTATATTCTTAAGAAAATTTACGTTCCGCATGGTGTTGATAGACTCTATGGCGCTTGTCTCCCATGATATAACGGTGTACATCCACCAGTAGCAGCAATTCAAACTCGTGGATACAGTGAACCTTTTTTGTGTAATAATCTCTCTGACTCAAAAATGCTTTTATACTATATAAATGCTGAGAAATGGTTCGGACCAATTTTAATATGACTTGGTGAACTTAGATTAAGGTCTAAGTGACTCAGACCACTTGACCTATGGTTTGAATCCACTTGGGTTGGGTTCAAGTTTAGAGAGGGAGAGAAGAAAATGAATTGAATCACTGAATTATGGTAGTTTAAGGGAGTATTTATAAACATAGAAGTGCCTTTTCGGATTGAGTACGTCTCATCATCACTGAACACAATCATTTATATGTATTCATCATCAGACATACCCACTCTAACAAGTTGCAATGGTTCACATTGAATATGTTATGTTTGTTGGTTTTGAGTTGCATATTTTCATCCCATAAATAATGAATGATCACACTTGTTCAATCCAACACATTAATATGGTGAAGGTACAACCTAAACGTAGATAATCACCATCTTAAACTTATGACAACAACTATATTTTTCAAAACGTGTTAAAGAATGGATGGACCATTCACACTAGGCGTATCAACTGTATATGTCTTTCATGTATTCTATTGATAACTAATCAAACAATTTTCATTCACAAATTCTAACTGTGGCTATTTTAGATTAGTAATTAAGAACTTACCACAAATTTTATGTTTTATCTTTTTAAAAAGCATTTTAGAATTTGTTTGGAGTAGGCTATGTTTTAAGGTTGTATACTTTACAATATAGGTATAGGTTTCAACAGTTTTACGATTATTTTATCAATAACATAATATTTTTCAAAACTTTGTTTATTCAATTTTGTACAATGTCTTTCTCAACAAAATTTGTTTCATGAAAACCGTGAGAGAACAAGAAAGGAAATAAGTCTTTTATTGTGCAAAAAAAAAAAAAAAAAAAAAAAAAAAAAAAAAAAAAAAACTAAAGTCCTGTTTAACTTTTAAAAAAAGAAACATAATGGATTATTATTGACTCACTGGTTCTTTCATTTTATTGTTTGAATAGATATATAATCCTACTCACATTTTACAAATTATCCACTAAAAAAATTGAACTCCTCGGTATCATTGAATTTCGTCCATTGGTGCAATAGACCATTTTTTCTATATTCCTTCACTTTTTCTATATTGGCTCATTTTTAAACTAAAAAAAAAATCAATATAATAAAAATTACAAAATAACAAAAGTTGAGGGGGAGCAATTGCCCCCACGACTCAACCACAAACTTTATTTCAAGGTGCAAAAACAACTATTATTTTAATCCATGACAGAATCTTTGCAAGGGAGAGTGATCCTTTCGGTGTGCTAGTATACAGGAGGAGATGGGATATGACATAGTGTTTATACTGCATTCGATTGTTCACATTTTATACGTGTAATCAAGCACACATGTTAGTGATGAAAATTCTCATTCTTAGAATATATTGTTACAATTTATTATTAGAATATATTATTATCATGTATAGGTTTACTGTTACAGGGCTAAATTACGCCACGAATTTTTGCCTCTGTAATGGCACTTGGGGCCACCAAGTCTCAGCCAACACAACAACACAATACACACAGTATAGAAATGTAAAGAAGGCACACACAGTTTACAGGGACAAGCCCCAACCTTTGCTCATATTAAACATATTACAAAGGAACATGAGTTCGTACAAGGAACAACCAAGGCTCACACCCTCCTCTCTGTTCCCTCTACAAAGCCCACCTTAGCATTATATAAGCCACTCTTAAAACCGCCCATAACTGCCCACTAAGATGATGGATGACACCCCCATCCACCTAGGGTCGTGCTGGCACCCTCTGGATGTGCCAGCACTATAATGCAGTTGACAAGCCCAACTGCTAGACTTATTGGCATGTTCTGCTCATGCCACATAACCACAAGAAGTTACATTCTGCATAGTGGAAGAAACCACCCTTAACCGCCTGTGTGTTGGTCCTCTCAGAATTGTGCCACATGCTTGGGAGGTTACTCAGCACTCCCCCACTTCCCATGATGAGTGGGAAGTGCTAGTAACTTCCCCCAACCGACCGAGCCCACTAAGCCACCACCTCTTGTAACCGCAAGCCATGACTTTGTGTTGTCCATGCTCTAGCCACATCTGAGTCAACCTTGTGAACCTAACCCAAGCCAAGTCCACCAATCTACACCCACATATATATGTCTCTGAGTGCACGGCGTGCCAAGCCATGCACGCTCGTGCGCACGCTCGGGTGCACGCCAAAGTGCACGCTGGCGCACACACTAGTGCCCTTCTACGCGCGCCATGTTTGAACCCTCATGCGCCCGTGGCTGTACGCCCGCCTAGACGCCCATGCGCACGCCGAGCTAGACGCTCGCGCACACTAGGTTGGATGCCTGCCCGCGCGCCCACCTACACGCCCGCACGCGCGCCGCTGCACACCAGCGCGTGTGTTAGTGCCCACTTGTTTGCCCTTCAATATCTTGGATGCTCCCCACTTGTGCAACCATCTTGGAGTGGTGCAACACGTGCCCATGCACGTTGGCTAAGCCCTCTAAGCAAGCCATGCCATGGCCCAACCGATGTGCTCAACAGACCCCTCCCTAGTATAGTCTTAAGGAAATCCAGCACTCTGACAGGAGTAGACATCACCCATGCTTGAGGAGTCATAATGGCCTTTCAGGCCTTTCCCGACATCCAAATTAAGTGCCGTCTATGCCAACCAGCTTCTATGGACTCAAGGTACCTCCCATAAAGATCCCGAGTCAAAACTCTAAGTTTCATTTTTCGCCATATTTACGACAGTGCCACTGGGCACCCCCAGTGCACGCCGAGCATCCTTTTAAGCATCTTGTGCACGCTGACAACCCACTGAGCATCCTCATGGCTGTCTAACCAAAGCCAAAGTATTCCCAAGACATGGCATAGCCTTGAAATGCCCATGTCTTCCCTTGGACAACCGTCAAGGGGCTAACATTTACCATATAGGGTTTAGGTTTATTTATTCTCCACACATGTCGTCTCTTATATAAACCCCTATGTATTATAATATTATTATACATCAATACAATATACAATTTCTCTATCTCTCTCTCTTTATTTCTAACTTAGTATCAGAACCTTTCGATTTCTGGTAAACAATCTATCAGTTTATCGGACTCACTGCCGGGGATGGCGCCATTAGCCCCATCCTCGGCAGCGGCGGTCAACCAGCAAACTCATGCTTCTGTATTCCAAGATATCCATATGCCCCGTCCAGGTAAGGCTGCAAACAAGCCAAGCCATTCGCGAATGGCTCGGGCTCTGCTAGTTAATAAGTGAATCGAACTCGAGCCGAATTATGAGACTTGATTTATAAATGAGCCGAGTCTCAACATTAGTATACTCGACTCATTTGTTCATGAACTATTCATGAACTGGGCTTGATAATGCGTTCATGAATATACTTGATTATAATATATATATATATATACACACATACATACTCAATTTTAATATATACAAAAGTTGGGGCCAGATTATAAGATTGTAATTGTATGTAGCACATTTATATGTAGATATATATTTATGTTGGGGTCAGATTGTAATTGTATAAAGAGTTTGTGGTTATTATACAAATATGTCTTTCTTGTCTTTGTATATAAACCTTTTCATGTTAAGGAATTAGGGTTGATGGAAAAATAAGGAGTATTGCGCTCTATCTGTTCTCTCTCTCTCATGTAAACTTTATTTTTTATTTATTTATTTGTTTTTTGAAAGTTAACACAACAACAACAATCAACTTATCAAACACATACTCACCAGCAATACCCATCTCGTTTCTCATGTAAACTTGTACATGTGTGTGTATACACACACACACATACACACACATACACACACAAAAGTATCTTCTCACTTTCATTCTTGCCTGTTTGTACGCAGCAACACTCCTCACCTACTTCAATGGCTACCAATGGACCATTTTTCCGCACATTTCTCTCTCTCCCAAAAACTCTTTGTTTTCTTCAAGTAATTGTTTTTCATCCGAACTGATTTTTAGTACAAATTTTGAAATTTACTATTGATTTGTGCATCTCTCAACTTCTTCCATCAAAATCAACTCTGGTAAGTTTACTTTTTGACCAAATTTATCACTTTCTTTCTCTTTTTCTCTCAAACTTTTCTTTTTTTTATTGCTGCAAATCTATTTCTCTCAAACTTTTATTTATTTTTTTTATTTTTTGTTCCAGATCTGTTAGAACTTGCGACTTACCACCAACAAAAAAAAAATAAAAATAAATCGAGCTTTGAGCCGAGAGCTCGAATTCATCAAACATAGCTCGTGCCGAGCTCGAACTAAATTTTCTAGGCTCAACTCGAGCTCGAGCCAAGCTTGAGTAATATATTACCTGACTGAGCTGAGCTCGAGCACACCATGGCTTGACTCATTTACAGCCCTACGCCAGGGAAGCCTTGTTGTCTAAGTCTTCCTTCCGGAAACCCAACAAGATGCCTCATTTAGAGAAACCTCGCCTAGGGATGCCCCGTATAGGAAAACCTCGTTGTTTAACGAGATGCCTCATTCAAAGACGCTCAACGTGCCGGATTAGCTCCGTCATCACGCTACCATGTGTCTCAAGTGGTAATCCCATTCTTCTATGCACTTTCACACGCACTAGCGGTAATCCCCCACCTCAACATGTTGGATCAGCTCTGTCACCGTGCCACCATGCGCCATCAGTGGTCATCATGCCCTCACATACGCCTTCAACGTGGTGAATCTTCATAAATTTATCACTCATCAGTTTATAGTAGTTACCATCGGAGATGATAACGTCAACATATTCACGCTCCGTACCCACTTCCAAGATCTTCACAGATCCACCATACGTTACCTGACATGTCAGCATTGGTGCAACGTCAGACACATTCCGCAACGGTGCCAGTAGTTGTACCACGTCACCTACCACGTCAGTTGCCACACAGCAGAGGTGCCAACAGTAGTAGTGCCAAGTCACTTGCCATGTCTTCAACCATGTTAGCATTAGTACCACGTTAGCTATATCAGGGTGAAATGATGGTCTTCAAACTCAAGATGGCTTCATATAACCCACATTGACTTTGAAGGGGGCTTTAAGAATATATTATAGAATATATTGTTACCATGTATTGTTAGAATATATTCTATAATATATTTTTACCATGTGTAGGTTTACCATATAGGGTTTAGATTTATTTACTCTCCACAAATGTAATAATATATTTTAACACTCATATACAATACATCACAAGTACTATTGTATTGTAGATGATCTGGACTCAAAAATCATCATTGACAGAATAATATGACATAATATTGACCTATATACACCCACCCGATTGATGTATTTGGTCCAACGGAGTATTTCTGTTTAGGATCTGTGGTTGTAAAGGGCCTGATCCCACCTATGTTTATTTTCTTATATTAATATAATTGCATGAATTTTTTAATGGATCTAGTGCAAAAAACACTCCTAACATATGTGTAGCACTTTCACCTCATATTTGAAAAAAGTGTGCTAAAAACACCTATATTCTTGTAAAATTGTGCGAAAATACCCATCAACCAAAAATCTCACACAAAGTAATTACCCATTTTGCCCTTTTACTCTTTCAAAAATGCCCAAGATAGTGTGTATGCTAATAATCTCATAGTATAGGGGTGTTATATGCACATTAACTATATATAACTCACTTTTAAGGATTTTCTCTCACCTTTTCGAAAAAAAAAATTTATCTCTATATATTTCCCCTAACAGTGTATCACATGGAATGAAAACTTTAGTTCATTTTATAATTATTAAAAAGAAAAAAAAAATAGTCCCCATCAAATCTTAATATAGTTATCAATTTTCATTATAAAGATACTTATTCATTATGTATAAACAATATACATTTAATTTTTTAAACTTTAAAATTTGCAATAAATTTTCACAAAATACTCATTTGTTGCAACGTAAAGAAACAATATATATATATATATATATATATAAAATTCTCTATATAACAACAAATGGGTATTCAATTTTTATTGGGAAATAAAAATAAACAAATGGATGTTCAATCACTTACCGTTATCATACTATTCAAATCGCGATAAAACTTCTTAATTAAATCTAACCATTAAGATCAAAAGATTCAAAACAATAATAGTTTATAAAGTGCAGAAAATACCACTATAATATGCTTACAGTGCGTATCACACCATCATGTATTAAATGATCATTTTTGTCATTTTATAAAATGATGCATTTTTAAATAATTTGTAAAATGTGTATATAAGGGCAATTTAGTCATACTATAACTTAAATGTGTCAGGAGGGAACTATTTGAATCACATTGAAATTAGGAGTGTTTTTTTGCATATGAGGGGTGTGATACACACTTTTATGTACTTGATCCATTTTCAATATATATATATATATATTTATTCGAGTAGGTGAAGTATTATAAAATATAAAGAACCTACACAATTTGGAAATAGCATATTGCACAGAGAGTAAAAGTTAAAAAAAAGTCCTTTCAATAAAAGAAGCTATAAGGCTTAATGCAAACAAGGAAAAAAGTCCAAAAAGCCAAATGGTCCAAACCCATTAAACTATCTTAATCCAAGTAGCAGAGCATTGAGACTAGAAGTTTGTGATACCCCTCGGATCTGAGACGCGGGTTGATCAGCCCAGGCCCAAACACGAGGGATATTGAACAATTAAAGTATTTTAAATCGAACACGGAATACAAAGTGAAATACGAAATAATATAATAAGTTGAAAGAAACTAAAAGAAAACCCTTATATCATAATTAATCAAATTCGATAATCCAAAACTCCATAAGTTTACAACTCGGGAATCCATCCATTGGACCCCTTACTAAAATTCTCAAACCAAAATTGAAGTAACTAAAATAAAATCTAAAGCTAACATAAAGAAGATTCCTACATAGTTGGAGGAATGAATATCTGTATCTACTCTGCACGTCCAAGCTCTAACCCTGAAATTGACGAACACCTGAAAAATAAAAGAGTGGGTCAGGCTCACATACAAGTCCTGATCTACTACAATCCAAACAGTAATCTAATACGCAGATACATCCTAGGAAGACTCAACAATATCTAGAGTAGTCCATATATGTATATAGTACACATTATAGGATGCTCGTTAGTTAAGTATGTCTGTCTCAGCCTGAATAGAAGGCAACATGCAAATACGCACCCTAAGGTGGGTATGAGTACCTAGACCTACCAGGGAACAATACCTATGTCCAGTTATCCATCCTAGGCAATATACGCGCCCTAACCATGGTCATGAGACTCAAGCTCATACCACGGCACCATATATATATATATATATATATATATATATATATATATAAAGTCCGTACTCCTCCTAATATAAACTACCATCCATCTGTGTAGTGGTCTGAAATATGTATAACAAATCCATCCTATAACCATAGTAGGTCATTCAATTCTCAATTGATATGACACAAGTAGGTGATGTACTTAACCTTCATGGTTAACCCATACCTTAATCCAAATTAGGTAGGACTGTTTTGAACTAATCCATTCCCAATATAGTTAGGTTTTAGTGTCTTGAACTAAGCCATCCCTAATATGACACCATCCCATACCGGTTCATATATATCCATGTAAGTAGGACTTAACCTTTTTATGGTTAATCCAACTCATTCTAAATTAGGTAGGGTTTAGTGTTTGAACTAATCCATACCTAGTATGTCACCGTCCTATACCGGTACATACATTCCTCCAGTTAACATAGTTGACCATACAATATAAAGTAGTCATCAACCACACTCCAGAATATGCACAATATAAATTTAACGCATATACATATAACAGGCATTCAATATAGAGCCTAAAATCCAATTCCAGTAATGTAAACTGCTATATTAAATTTAAGCATTTACATCCTCCAACATAGTCCATGAATTGATACATTTAATAACAATTTAAGTACCAATTATATCCAACCTAAGTATAGTTGACTTTAATTAAATCACCATACTTAAAACACTGTAAAACATGATTTATATATATTATTAAATCATATATTAAAACTTTGCAAAGTTCCAGAACATAACTAGCAAAACGGTGTGCAACGTATAGATTTATCCTGAGCTTCACACTGTCCAATCCCTATTCCATTTATGAACTATTGTTTCTCTTTGTTATTACAGGTCCACAACAATCCTATAAAACATTTAAAACAGTTTAAACGAGGAGCTAACACTTTGTATAGTCCAAACAGTGCATAAAAAACCCAAATTGGGCGTTTAAAACCAAAACCCCAACTGAGCAAGCTAAGTTACAACTGAGCAGCCTAAGTTGCTAACTTAGGGGGCTGAATTGTTAACTTAAGGGGCTGAATTGATAACTTAGGGGTCTCAGTTGCTAACTTAGGCGCCTCAGTTGTGAACTTAGGCGCCTCAGTTAGTGCTGAGGTCTTCTTCTTCGTCCGTTCAGCCTCTGTAAATCCTAAAACTTCATTGTTAAGGCCCCTAAGTTTCAACCTAAGTCCCATACGTCCATACTAAATTATTTTAAGTGTTTTAGCAGGCAAAGTTTCAAATCAAATCACAGTTCATGCATAAAGATCACAGAAATAACGAAATCATGAAGAAGCATATAAAATCATGAAACCCTCTATTTTAATCCAATTAAGCATGCACGACTATTTCATTTTATCATTAGTTAAACCCCTGAAGTCTAGCTAGGCATGCACAGAATATAGATTAAAGGAAAAGAGTAGAACAGAGACTTGCCTTTAATTCCCGATTGGAAATCTAAAACTGTCGTCTCTAGCAACTCCGGCAACGTCAATTGTTGTTATCAACCTCTGCCATTCCTAGTTAAATCTAGAACTCCTCCTTGAATCCCTCCCTTAATCTCTTAGGGTTCTCTTAGTATTTTGTCTCACAAAACACACTCAGCTGCTTTCTGTATTCTATGTACGTGAATATGGTGAATAGGGTTTAGCAGATGAATACTTATGTATTTATAGGCTTAAGTTGAAACCCTAAATTAAATCCTAAACCAACTACAAGTCAGCTCAAACCCAGACACAATGAATTTAAGCAAAACCTAATGTAAACTAACTCACGTAAATAATTTACTCCATTTAAAATAAAATAAAATCTAATTACATAACCACAAGACTAAAATAATTAACCAAAAACATAAAAATAAAACCATTTAATTAAATACACAATTTAAATAAAATAATCCATAAAGAATGCAAAGAAATAAAGAAACAAAACTACCAAGCTAAATAAAATAATTAAATTAAGAAAAAAATACATGTAAATAATTAAATTAAAATTCCAGGATTGTCCTTTTAAATTAGGGGTATTACATTCTTCCCCCCTAACAAAAGGATTTCTGTCCTCGGAATTCGCTCTTACCTTTTTCCCATAACTCAGGAAACTGCGAGCGAATGACATCTTCCCGTTCCCAAGTGGACTCAGCCTCATTGTGTTGACTCCACTGCACACGAACCAAAGGGATAACCTTATTACGAAGGATTTGATCCCTACGGTCAACAATACGACATGGCGGCTCCAAATATGTTGCATCCGGCTACAACTCATTCTCCCCTACATCGATATGTTGATATCGATCCTCATCTTGCAGAAATTTTCGCAACATGGCAACATGAAACACATTGTGTACGCGATCCAAATTATCCGGCAATGCCAACCTATAAGCTACAGCCCCAACTAAATCCATAATCATGAAAGGACCAACAAATCGTGGTGACAACTTTCCTTTCTTCCCAAAGTGCATTACTCCTTTCATAGGAGACACTTAGAGTAAAACCTGATCCCCAACCTGAAAATCCAAAACACGAGTGCGACGATCCGCATAACTCTTTTACCTACTTTGGGCAGTGCGCATGCGATCCCTAATAAGAGCAATCTTCTTAGAAGTATCCTTGATGAACTCAAGACCCAAAAATCTACTCTCGCCAATCTCCATCCAACAAACAGGTGATCGACGCGGTAGGCCGTACAACGCCTCAAACGGTGCCATCCCAATAGTCTTCTGGAAACTATTGTTATAAGCAAACTCCACAAGTGGCAAATAATCTTCCCAGTGGCCTTTGAAATCAAGAACACACGAACGCAGCATATCTTCCATGATCTGATTCACCCTCTCTATCTGTCCATCAGTCTGAGGATGATAAGTAGTACTAAGGTGCAACTCTGTACCCAAGGCTGCTGAAAACTTTTCCAGAATCTAGACACAAAGCTCGAATCCCAGTCCGATATAATAGACAACGGAATACCATGTAGCTTTACAATCTCTGCAATGTAAAGCCTTGCCAACTGCTCCAAAGTGAAGTCAGTGCGAATAGGTAGGAAATGAGCTGATTTGGTCAACCTATCCATGATGACCCAAATGGAATTGTGACCCTTGAAAGAAGTGGGCAATCCCTCCACAAAGTCCATAGAAACGCTCTCCCATTTCCACTTCGGTATCGGTAATGGCTATAGAGCTCCTGGCAGCCTCTAATGATCAATCTTAAACATCTGACAAGTACTAAACTGAGAAACAAATAGAGCAATGTCCCTCTTCATACCTGCCCACCAAAACTGCTGCTTCACATCCTGATACATTTTGTCTCCGCCTGGATGAACTGAGAACTCAGAGTGGTGAGTCTCAGTCATCACATCCTTCCTCAAATCATCAGTAGAAGGTACCACCAAATGTCCCTTGTACCTCAAACCTCCGTCAGTCTCAACATAGTAAAATGGAACCTCTCCAGAAGCTATCTCCGCAACTTTGTCGATGCACTGCTGATCCGTAAGTTGTGCCTGTAAAACCTTACGAATGATGGAAGGTGTAACCACCATACAAGCCATAAAAGCGTTCGATAACTCATCTACTTTCTTCAAAGCATTCCACTCAGTGGTGAATAAGGCAGAAAGACTACCAATAGGTCGGCGACTGAGTGCATCCGCCACCACATTCGCTTTCCCTAGATGATACTGTATTGAGAAGTGATAGTCTTTTACGAATTCCAACCACCTGTTCTATCTTATATTCAGCTCCCACTGAGTTAACAAATACTGCAAACTCTTGTGATCGCTGAATAATCTGAAGGACTCACCCAACAGATAATGCCTCCATATACGTAAAGCAAAGACCACAATTGCCAACTCCAAATCATGTGTTGGATAATTAAGCTCATGAGGCTTAAGCTTCTGAGATCCATACGAAATCGGTCACTCCTCCTGTATTAAAACACATCCCAGACCCTGCAATGAAGCATCCGTGTAGACCAGATACTCTATCCCGCTCTGTGGGGTCGACAAAACCGGTGCAGGAGTCAACTTAGTCTTCAGCTCATCAAAAGCCTTCTGACAATGTTTATCCCATACAAACCGTACACCCTTCTTAGTCAGATAAGTGAGTGATCCTATTATCTTTGAGAACCCTTGGATGAACCTTCTATAATACCCTGCCAGACCGAGAAAACTCTGAATTTCGGTAGGTGATGTAGGTTGTCCCCACTCAACCATTGCGGAAACCTTGGCTGGATCCACTGCTATTCCTTTTTCTGACACCACGTGACCCAGAAACTTCACTTCCCACTGCCAAAATTCATATTTCTCAAACTTGGCATACAACTGGTGTTCACGAAGTGTCTGCAAGACTATTCGAAGATGTCTAGCATGATCGTTCTCTGACCGAGAATAGATCAAGATATCATCAATGAAAACAATGACAAACTAATCCAAATAAGCCTTAAAGACTCTGTTCATTAAATCCATGAAAACCGTTGGTGCATTAGTCATCCCAAACGGCATGACACGGAACTCATAAGATCCATATCTCGTAAGAAACGCTGTCTTAGGAACATCCTGCTCCTTAACCTTTAACTGATGATATCCAGAACGCAGATCAATCTTGGAAAAGTACGTTACTCCCTTTAACTGATCAAACCAATCATCAACCTGGGTAAAGGGTACTTATTATGAATAGTAACCTTATCAACTCCCTGTAATCTATACACAGCTGAAGTGTACCATCCTTCTTCTTCACAAATAGTACTGGCGCTCCCCAGGGTGAAGTATTCCTGGAAATGAAACCCTGGCGGTGTAGTTGCTGAATCTGATCCCTCAGCTCTCGCATTTCCACTGGTGCCATCCTATATGGTGCCCTAGCAATAGGCGTAGTGCCTGGAGCTAAGTCTATCACAAAGTCTATCTTGTAACTAGGTGGCAACCCTGGAATCTCCTGAAATACATCCGGGAAATCCTGTACAATCGGTATGTTATCCAATGATACAGTAGTCCCCTCCTCCGTTTCCTCCTCCACATGGAACAAATAGGTGCTACCGCCCCCCTTAGAACGTGGCATAGCTACAACATACTTATCCTAACCAGTTATGGTGAACACAATAAACCCCTCCAAAAAAAATAACTTGAGTATGGCAGTGATAACCAATCCATCCAAGTATCACATCATAAGTGTGCATGTCCAGGACCAGTAGATTTGCTAGAAATCTGAGTCTACCAATATCTAGTGTCACAGGCCCATCACTCTCATGAAAAATGGCAGTATTGCCTAACAGTGTAAAAAATATCCTGAGGTCTATTGCATATGTGTGTCACCACCCAATCCATGAAAATCCCATGTTTTTTAATATTCTGTAGAGTAAAACATATAAGGTAAAAATAAAATGCTCTAAAATCTTCCCATTTTTAGATTATCATTCTATCCTGGGAATTCCTCCTTCTAAACCAAACCTACCATATTGGCTTACACAAGCTCTTGTATAAGTTTCTGGAAAATCATCCCGTCTCAACACAACGTACATGTACGCAAATACTTGTTTGCTTGTCCCAACCAACCACTCCACTGTGACAGTCATTTATTATCACAACATACATATTCTAATATAGTCTAATAAAACCATATGTGTATAATTCCAACAATACCATCATAAACTACAAAAGAGATAGCCAAAACCGCTAGTTTACTTTATTAAAACTTTTCCAAACCATAAACTTCCAAAAGAATAATCATAAAATATTCCTTAACAAAACTAGTGTATGCCATCTAAACAATACTACTCTTTAAATAACACTTCCACTCCTACTAGTAATGAAATTCATATCACTCCTAGAAGAGCATTCATTCTTGAACTCTGGCAACCTCCATCTTGGATGCTCCGGTATCTCCTCCATCCTAAGCTTCTTCGAGGTCTTCCTCTCCGCTTGGCTCAGCTTCGAGCACCACCGAAGTTGTGTTCGGTCCACAGTATGATGGCCAATCCCGCACACAAAAAACCTTCCTTGCCTTATACTCCGAGACTACACTGACTGGATACAAGTCTTTGGTCTCCAGTTTTGCCATCTTGGTCAGCCGTCACAGAGGAATCGTTGGAGTAACCTTCCTCCTCTTCTGGTTCCTCTTTGCTTTCATCGCGGACCACAACTTTCTCCTAGTGCCAAACATTATGAAATTTTAGAACAAAGTTGATATCAGTACTTTCTAAACGAACCGTAAAGGAATTCAATGAATCTTAATACTTAAGCTCTAATCAAGAGAAAACGCTACGCAAAGTCTTATACGATAGAATCCTAGAGACACTTGAACCTGAAGTGCTCTGATACCAACTGTGATACCCCTCGGATCCGAGACGCGGGTTGATCAGGCCCAGGCCCAAACCCGAGGGATATCGAACAATTAAAGTATTTAAATCGAACACGGAATACAAAGTGAAATATGAAATAATATAATAACCTGAAAGAAACTAAAAGAAAACCCTTGTATCATAATTAATCAAATCCGATAATCCAAAACTTCATAAGTTTACAACTCGGGAATCCATCTATTGGACCCCTTACTAAAATTCTCAAACCAAAATTGAAGTAACTGAAATAAAATCTAAAAAGCTAATATAAAGAAGATTCCTACATAGTCGAAGGAATGAATAACTGTATCTGCTCTGCACGTCCAAGCTCTAACCCTGAAACTGAAGAACACCTGAAAAATAAAAGAGTGGGTCAGACCCACATGCAAGTCCTGATCTACTACAATTCAAACAGTAATCCGATATGCAGATACATCCTAGGAAGACTCAACAATATCTAGAGTAGTCCATATATGTATATAGTATACACTATAGGATGCTCGCTAGTCCAGTAGGTCTGTCTTATCCTGAATAGAAGGCAACATATAAATACGCACCCTAAGGTGGGCATAAGTACCTAGACCTACCATAGAACAACACCTATGTCCAGTTATCCATCTTAGGTGATATACGTGCCCTAACCATGGTCATGAGACTCAAGCTCATACCACGGCACCATATAATATATATATAAAGTCCGTACTCCTTCTAATACAAAATACCGTCCATCTGTGTAGTGGTCTGATATATGTATAACAAATCCATCCTGTAACCATAGTAGGTCATTTAATTCTCAATTGATATGACACAAGTAGGTGATGGACTTAACCTTTATGGTTAATCCATACCTTAATCCAAATTAGGTAAGACTGTTTTAAACTAATCCATTCCCAATATAGTTAGGTCTTAGTGTCTTGAACTAAGCCATCCCTAATATGACACCGTCCCATACCAGTTCATATATATCCATGTAAGTAGGACTTAACCTTTTTATGATTAATCCAACTCATTCCAAATTAGGTAGGATTTAGTGTTTGAAATAATCCATACTTAGTATGTCACCGTCCCATACCGGTACATACATTCCTCCAGTTAACATAGTTGACCATACAATATAAAGTAGTCATCAACCACACTCCAGAATATGCACAAGATAAATTAAAGCATATACATATAACAGGCATTCAATATAGAGCCTAAAATCCAATTCCAGTAATGTAAACTGCTATATTAAATTTAAGCATTTACATCCTCCAACATAGTCCATGAATTGATACATTTAACAACAATTTAAGTACCAATTATATCCAACCTAAGTATAGTTGACTTTAATTAAATCACAATACTTAAAACACTGTAAAACATGATTTATATATATCATTAAATCATATATTAAAACTTTGCAAAATTCCGGAACATAACTAGTAAAACGGTGTGTAACGTATAGATTTATCCTGAGCTTCACACTGTCCAATCCCTATTTTATTTATGAACTATTGTTTCTCTTTGTTGTTACAGGTCCACAACAATCCTATAAAATATTTAAAACAATTTAAATGAGGAGCTAACACTCTGTATAGTCTAATCAGTGCACAAAAAACCTAAACTGGGCGTTTAAAACCAAAACCCCAACTGAGCAAGCTAAGTTACAACTGAGCAGCCTAAGTTGCTAACTTAGGGGGCTGAATTGTTAACTTAGGGGGCTGAATTGTTAACTTAGGGGCCTCAGTTGCTAACTTAGGCGCCTCAGTTGCGAACTTAGGCGCCTCAGTTGGTGTTGAGGTCTTCTTCTTCGTCCGTTCAGCCTCTGTAAACCCTAAAACTTCATTGTTAAGGCCTCTAAGCTTCAACCTAAGTCCCATACATCCATACTAAATTATTCTAAGTGTTTTAGCAGGCAAAATTTCAAATCAAACCACAGTTCATGCATAAAGATCACAGAAATAACGAAATCATGAAGAAGCATATAAAATCATGAAACCCGCTGTTTAATCCAATTAAGCATGCACGACTATTTCATTTTATTATTAGTTAAACCCCTGAAGTCTAGCTAGGCATGCGCAGAACACAGATTAAAGGAAAAAAGTAGAACAGAGACTGGCCTCTGATTCCTGATTGGAAATCTAAAACTGTCGTCTTTAGCAACTCCGGTAAAGTCAATTGTTGTTATCAACCTCTGCCGTTCCTAGTTAAATCCAGAACTCCTCCTTGAATCCCTCCTTTAATCTCTTAGGGTTCTCTTAGTATTTTGTCTCACAAAACACACTCGGCTGCTCTCTGTGTTCTATGTACGTGAATATGGTGAATAGGGTTTACAAAAACCCTTAGCAGATGAATACTTATGTATTTATAGGCTTAAGTTGAAACCCTAAATTAAATCCTAAACCAACTACAAGTCGGCTCAAACCCAGACACAATGAATTTAAGCAAAACCCTAATGTAAACCAACTCACGTAAATAATTTACTCCATTTAAAATAAAATAAAATCTAATTACATAACCATAAGATTAAAATAATTAACCAAAAACATAAAAATAAAACCATTTGATTAAATACACAATTTAAATAAAATAATCCACAAAGAATGCAAATAAATAAAAAAACAAAACCACCAAGCCAAATAAAACAATTAAATTAAGAAAAAAATACACGTAAATAATTAAATTAAAATTCTAGGATTGTCCTTTTAAATTAGGGGTATTACAAAGTTCCCCCTCTAAGGTATCTCTTTTTGAACAATTCCGGATGCATGGAATCGAAATTGGTAGAATTGGAGAAAATTTTAGTTTAATTTTGTGAGTTACTTTTCTCTAATTATCAATTTCAAGACTCCAATTACATGCAACTGAATGTAACCTAAAAATAATGAACCATCACATTATGCTCATAAACCTATGCCGAGTAAGCTCTCATTCCAAATGCTAATTAGAGTAGAATAAGAGCCATAATATCTATAATATATGATTGATTTTCTTCTCTCTCTTTTTTTTTTTTTGTTTTTTTTTTTCCTTTAAATAAAAGAAAATATCGATAGTATATGTTTTTTTTTTTAATTTTAATTTTATAATGAGGTGATTTAAGCAGAGAACAGGATGGGTATTGGTGTAACAGAAAAGTTGCTTCATTACAACCTAAACAGTTTACACTATAAACATGATATATGAAAAGAAATGAAATGCCTACATATATTCCTTCTCAAACTCCTCTATTTGTTGTAATAATAAGACAATAAATAAAGGACAATATAGAATGACCAGGGGTGTGGAAGGTGGACCACAGACGTTGAATTCTTGATTTCAATTTTCAGGTAGCAAAGTATACATGGTTACAATGGCGAGAATCTCTCAACATAAAAGCAAAAATGAAAGTGAAATCGAATTTAAGAGTTCACCCACATAATTAACAAAATTAAGTCATAATCATTGAAAATAAGAGTAAGAGTGCACACAAAGTATGAGTGCAAGACTGCGCTCAGAATATGAAATCGATCATATTATATATCGTTAAGTGCAAAAAACCCCCCTGAATTATGGGAGTTTTGCAACTAACCCCCTTGAACTACAAGAAACCCCCCCGAGCTTTCATTTTTCTGCAATTTGCCCACTCAGGCCACCGGAAAAAAAGAGAGACAATTTTGCCATTATTAAAAAAGGACGCAGTTTAAAATAATGTTGACTTAAATTGCTGACATGGCGAATAGAATCTCACCAACCAATGGGAGAGTGACAACCCATAGAATAAATATTATATATATATATATATAAAGCCCAAATCTGGGTTGCCGGAGATACATCGACGTTATTTTTAGAGGGGGTTAGTTCCAGTTCTGTCTGCAGGATCTGCCAAGGCTTTCCATGCCGAGTCCACAGAGGAAGCGCTCGAGTTTGCTTTGCAACATGCCAAGACCAAAGGACTTTGCAAGGTAGAAGATTTCGTTGTGGCCTTGCATCGTGTTGGAACAACATCAGTAATCAAGATTGTGACTGTGAATTAAAGTCAAGATGGTTTAGATTCTGGATGAAAAAAAATGACAAAAAATGCCCCAATTTATAACAGAACTTGCTTTCTTTCTCCTATTGTTTATCTATTTATTTATATAAACATGTCTATATATATATATATATATATATATATCACGATATTTACTGGAAAACGGATTTGATTGTTGTCCTAGGGTAGCATGGAACCATTCCTCACTCGATTTCAGAATGTTTAAAGGAAAGAATGACTCGTCTTTGATACAATCAGAGTTGGAGTGATCGGAATGGAGTTGCCGGAGACGGAGAGGATGATCGGAATTGCCCGGCGGCCAACTCAACACCACCATTAATGTGGATAATTTTCCTCCTATTGAGACCTTCACATCAACAACTTGAATTGAGAATCCGTGCTCACCACCAATCCTCACCGCTCGCAGAGCCGAAAAATGGCAAACCCTATTCGATACTGATCTTCCCTTGCTCCACCGCCGTTCTTGATCACGTCTTCTATTGTTGCTGCCCATTAAACAACAACATCCTCTTTACTGTCATTAAGGCTGTCTGATGATCGCTCGTTCCCTCTCTCTATGCTCATACCTGTTGATTTCAGAACCGCCGCAAGCACCGCCGTTCCATCCCACCAAGTATTGTAACCCAATCACAGAACCGCCGGTAAGGTTCATTTCAAGTCACGTGTTAATGAGCGCTGAAAAGTGCGTATTTAAACCCCTTAAGCTTAAGTATTCTAGTACCTTTATCTATTTTACTTTACCATTTTAGATTGATTTCGTATTATTTCCATTTTCAGGCACTTATCCTAAAAATAAGCTAACTCAGCCAAATAAGAGCTTAATTGAAGCAATTCTGGGATTAAACGAAGAAAGGAGCAAAATGGAGAAAGAAAGAAGCAAATGAAGCCAAAGGTGAGAAGCAGCAAAGTTTGATCGATCTAACTTCAAGGTTCGATCGATCGAACAATGATCGATCTCAGTACTTCAAGATAGATCCAAACCTTGACCCAAAGCAAAAATTCTAAAAGTTCGATCGATCCAACACCACTCTTTAATCGATCGAACACTTTTGTCCTTATTCAAATGATTGATCTTATCTACAGCTGTACCACCCACTAACCACTTTTGTCCTTTTCCCAAAAATATCTCCTAAAATATCTCGGATTTGTCTTTTCCCAAAAAGCTCAACCAGTTGGATCGATCTAGCTTCAGTTCGATGGATCTCAGCTAGTTCGATTGATCCAAGTCCAAGGTTCGATCGATCGAACTTCCTCCAATGCGAAAAAGTTAAAAAGCCAGCTTATTTAATCCATCTTCTATCCAATCATTAGAGAATATTCTTTGCACGACCCCAGCTCATTTGGTGTGTCATTTAACCTACCTATATAAGGAATATGATGCACTTTTTGAGGGAGCTTTTTAGAAAATTTGGTAAATAGAACTTTAGAGGCTATTCTTAATGTAGAAGAAAGGAGGAGGAGGCTAAAGACACCATTGGAGAATCTTCATCATCCAATGAGCAAATCTCAACCATACCAAGGAGCAAATCTTAACCATAGAGTTAGCCCTTGAGGGTTGGAGGAGCATTACCATGAGTGGCTAGACATCCTCTTGGGGCTAGAGTTAGCCCCAAGCATGCTTTCTATATCTTAATCTTGTGTATTATTGAGGGATTAGTATTGTAATTAATGTTTTGACACTTTGATATATATAAATCTTGATTATTCAATGATTTATGTGGTTTAATGCTTCCAATTGATCATTTCATTCTATCCATATATCTATGTATGCTAGAATAGATGTTCATGTGCTTGTCTCTAGATTTTGTGTTATTGACGCATGTCTATGTGTATTTATGCTATAGATTTAGAGATTTTCAAAACATAGTGCTTAATGGAATGCTCTTGTGATTTTCTTGATGGTTCATACTTATTCCTTGATGGATTGTGCCTCTTCCCTAGTTTATTTTCATGCTAGTAGTGTAGATGTAGTGTAGTTGTAGTGTAGTGTTAAATGGGAGGACAATCCATGCTTGTTATTTGATGACCCAAGCTTTTGAATGCAAGTAGCATATGTTTCTAACCTTGTGTTGTATTTGGATTGTGAGCTTAATGAAATGATTAATGACTTGTTTTGATCTATTGTGCCTTTCACATGTTGTTTAGACAATATATGCTTCATTGCTTAGATATATTGTGCCTTTCATATGATGTTTAGACAATACATGCTTAACTAGTCATCCTTGCTTGTTGAATCAACCAAACACACACACACACACACCAATATTGCAACACACCATTTGCCCTCATTAGTCACTTGTCAATGGTATAGAAATGCATTGCTTGGTGGTGATCTGTAAACCCCAAGACTCTTCTCTCTCTTACTTACTCTTAATTACATTCTTTTGTTATTACTTAGTTTAATTTAGTTACTTTTTAGTCTAATCAACCAACCAGCCAATTGTTTGATCACTCGACTTACTATTCCTAATAACGATTCCATAACCTTGTTCGACCCTCACAATCCCTTGGAACGATCCCTACTCGCCCTAGCTATATTTGTAATGAAAGGTAGTAGTGGCTTTTATAAATGTAAAACTCTTGGCCCTTGACTTAAAATTCACACTCTCAAACTTGACGGTAGTGTGGCAGATCGGCCACGTGGGCTCACCACTGAATCATTGCTTCCCCACCATTTTGAGCTTGCCGTAAGCCTTATTTGCTGCCTTATTGGGCATCTTCATGAACGCCGACATTCTCGCCGTCACTGTGGTCGTTGTTAAAGCCATGTTTAGATAACCACAAGTGTTTGGCTCCTAAAAACCATGGACCTTTCCAAGTACGGAAATGAGGGTGAATGTCGGGCGTGCCAGGAACTGCCGTGGTTCCAAAGTGGATATCTGAATAATTATCCAGTAAGAGATTGCAGGGATCAGGCGATTGTATGAAGGATTGGAATTGCCACCTTCGAGGGTTCTTTTTACCTTGAAAAAGGACATTTGGATTAATCTATGGCTAATGGAAAAGAATGCGGTATTGAAAGTGCAGGACTTTAAAGTAAGGTGCTAGAAAGTTAGAATGATAAGTGCAGGACTTGAATTAAACATATTAAATGTGCATTACATGAATGTAAAGATATTGAAGTGCTGTATTGTTGTGTGATTTGAACAGGGTTTACAAGTGAAGCCTAAGTGCTCTATTTATAGAGCTTTCCATGCATGTAGCTTGGTATATAGAGCCTTAACAACTTCCATTTGTATTGATTTCAAGCTGCCAAGTATTCCACGTTTTTCTGGCAGTTATAACTTCTTTCTTCCATCTTTTTCTATCATGTCTTCCACGATTTCTTGCTCCCTTTCTTTTGTCACGAATATCTCCTCCTTCATACACGATTTAACTAGACTTGCCCTCCATGACTTACGACAATTTCCCTTCAGTTGGTGGTAGCAGTTGCATGAGATACCACCACTTTTAATTGACGTATCCTTAATTGGCCAAGTGTCCCATGATTCTTACAATCTCTTTCTTCCTTAGAATCCTTCTTCTCCTCTAATTCCATATACACATGAATGTATATAGGAATTATCACAAACCCACGTTTCCGATAGTTGATTGAACTTCCCTACTTGAATCTTCTATAACATCGTGGCCTTCTGAATTTTAGCATCTTCTTCATCATGGATTATAACTGACATAAATATATAAATATATATATACATATTTATTTATGGATACAAATCACTCCACACCCTTTCCTTCCATAGACCACGCCCCCTTCATTTTAGGCTGACCTTTCCATATTACCTTCACGACGTCGTAGTTAACTTTCATTCTCCTACTGATTTTACATCGTGGGTTGTGGTTGTAGCCCATTTCCTTTCAGCCTTATCTTATCTGGATTTAGAACTCCTAGCGCCATGGACTCCTTCTTCACAGTAATTTCTACATCGTGGGTTAAGTCTGATAAATATATATATTTATAGTAACAAATTAAATTCCCACGCTTCCTTCCTTTTTGCAATATTGCTTTGACTTGGCTAAACAATCATTGAAGTCTCCTAAAAATAAGGAGAAAATCAACCCCACGTTTTCCTTCTTTGGTTAGATCAACTTTGGTCTTACACCTCAGGTAGGTCTCTATTTTATTGAAACCAAGATAATAACTCTTTAACATAATTAATATACCATGGTCAGGACTATGGTAAGGCCAGTGAAACTCACCATGTATGGTAAAAATTCATTTCATATAGGAAAATGTGGGCCCTTACTTTTTAAAGATGGAAAGTCCTAATTGAACTTGTCTCTTTCCTTTTAACAAAAATAGAAAAATAACCCATATAGCAAAACTATACTGGCCCACTTGTATACTATATAGTTCCCAATAACAATTCATAAAAGTTGCGATCCAGCGTGGTAAGTTCCATTGGAACTCGCCACATACTTCCTCCTATTAATGGATTACACAAGATCAAACTTCAGCAAGTCCATATTACACTTCCTCTTTTGGACATTTTAAAGCATTAATCCAGTGTGGCCAGTTCATTGGAACTCGCCACATGTCGCTTTTCCTTTGGGCCAAAAATAATGGAGTAAACATATGCCCCCAAATTCCATGTTATGTGGAACAACTTTATGATAAGGCATGGGATTTGAATTTCGCCATCATGACCAACTTAAATTCCAACTTCCTCTTTTCATGCAGCTCACTCTTTAGTCCGTTCAATATTAATTTCTTCCGCCGCTAATTTGAAAACCACCACATATCTTGAGAAGATCTTACCCATTTATAGCAAAGAAACCTCATTCTTTCTCTTTTAAATTTTGAACTTTCCAAACAAACCCCTTTAAAAACTGTCATTGGATTTAGACAACCTAAGTAATCATTAGGTGAAGAGTTTCTATATAACACGATGCTGGCTCTTTGATTTCCTCCATATCAGTCTTCATTTGCCGCCATTTTCAAAAGGAACAATCCGTATCCTAACATGAGTCTTGTCCATTTATGGCTAAAAACCATCAAACTTCCTAATCTTAAATACTTCCCTTTTGAATTTTGAAAACTCCCAACTACTAAACCTTAAAAGGCGTAATTCTCTCACTGCATCTGTATATATATATATATATATATATGCATATCTATCTGCTACCCTTACCACAAAGCCTTTCTCTTTTCCCTCATTCTTCTCCTCTAACCAAACCCTAAAATAGCAAAACCCTAATTTTGTAGAAGTAACGAACCATGGCTCCTGTCAAAGTTAAGAAACCTCTCAAACAAACCACTAGTTTCTCTCTTCCAGCCCCTTCAGTTCAACCTAAAATCAAAACTCGAAGCCCTAGTCATCAAGTCCAATTACATCTGCAATCCTTGAATCCTGCTAGGCTGCATCTCGATCCTCTGGTTCCCCTTGAAGATTCTTCAATTGGGCTTGGACCGGCCTTTGCAGGCATGGTCCCTTCTGAGTTGGCAAAGTTCTATCCTGCTACGTCTCTTCTTCCCTTTGATTCAGAGTTTCCCCTTATTTCAAAGAAAGGAAAGAAAGTAAAACCCACCTTTAGCATAAGGAATTGGCCACCCTACTACTTTTCCTGGACTTCTTAGGTAAGTTGTCTTTCTAAAGATGAACATATTTCCTCTCAATGGAAAAAACAAGGGATCCTTGAAATTATTCTGATTAGCAAGGCCTCAATCACACTTGACCCAAATTTCCTATTTTTAGCCCTTTTCTTCTGGTCTATAACCACGAATGCCCTCCACCTGAAATATGAAATGATGTCTCCTACTCTAAGAGATGTTTGTTGTATTACTGGCCTCAAACCCCATGGAGATGACATTAGCGCCACTCTCTATGTTGACCAATTCCCTTTTCTAACTAAAACTACTGGCAGTAAGAAATTCATTTCCTCCCACCTTCTTTTCATCAAGCATTATAAGAAAACTGGCCAGTCGAAGAGGACGGACACATAGTTTTCCTAATCTGTTGGCTTTCCGGCTATTTACTATGCGTTCCATCTGGCCAGGTTACCAAGGACTTTGTTCAAGTTTCCATATCCTTAGCTAGGGATGGAGATTTGGCGTTGGCTCCTCTCATGCTCTCCCATCTGTATAGTGGTATAAATGACCTCCTTGCTTCCAAATTTTTAAGATTTCAAGGCCTTTTCTATTCCAGATGTGGCTTAAGGTATATTTCCAAGATAGAACTTCCCCTCTTGCCATGCAAACTGGAAAAACCCTTCTATGCTACCCCTTGGCAATAACAACCCCTTCCTCTTTTAGTTTTACTGAAAACTTTGAACATTTCTATAATCAACGTGAAACTGGGGATGACAAGTTCTTTGATCCATTTACTTTCCTTGGTCCCATGCCATCGTGGTTAGTTCCTTCCCCTAGGGTTTCCACCAAAAAACATTCCGGAGAGTGAAAAAATATTTGGGCAAGTTTTCTACTTGCTTGAGACCTTCATTACAGCATAACCAATCCTAATCTAAGGAATAGCTTTTGTGGTGTGGAATTCTACAATCCAGCCCAACTGGCTAGGCAAATGGGGTTCACCCAACTTATTCCCTTACCACCTTATAAATCTCAAAATAGATTCTTTGATCAACGGTTGCGAATCACAGATGTTGACAAATTTGTAGCAATTGACAAGGCTTACGATTGACAGAGCAACTTTCAACTTTCAAGGCCATACTAGTAAGCCTCAGTCTTCCAATGAATTTACTGTATGGTGGATGGCTTACATTTCTTCCACTCGGACAAAGAATCATAAGGCTGTTTGTGACGCTATTTTAGCCTCCTAAAAACCCTTGTCTCCAGGTATAAATGTGTTTTACTTCAAACTTTCCTCTTTCCTTTTGTATTGTTGTCAATATTCCATATTATGAAATTTGAACTGTTGAAATCTAGACGGAAAAGAAGAAATACCAGAGGAAAGTGATGATGACAAGGGTGGAGAAAAAACTACTATCTTACCCAACAAGGCAGAGGAAGTGGCTGAAAGTGGTGATGTAAGTCATGAAAGTATTTCTTCTAGTGATGATAAAGAATAAGAAATTGAGGAAGAAGAAGAAGAAGAAGCTTTATATAAAGCAAAAGGAAAAGAAACAATCTCTCAGGTATTTCCAACAAAACTAGACTTAACTTTTCCAACATCTAGATTTCTCTAACATCTCCTTTTGTAGGGACTGGTTATTGTAAAGAAAGAGTTTCAACCCCAACTTTCTTCCTCTAGTGAAGATTCTTCCGATGATGATGGTATTTCCAAAGGGCAACCTCATACTCAGCTTTCTAGCAAAACACTTACCAGGCGTAGTCCTTCTGGAAACATTGCTGGAAAGGCAAAAAGGAAAATTGATTTGGAAAAGGCCGAAGAGTTCAAACAGCCTAGAGACTCTCTAAAATGAAAAAATTGAAACCAACTAAGGAGATTGTTTTGGTAAGTCTCATTTTCTATCTCACTCACACTTTTAATTTCCTGAAGTATTCATAATTTCCCCTTATACTTAATCAATAGGGCTCTTCCAATATTCCATCAGATGTACAAGTTACCCAAGTCTGCCTATTCTAACTCCCACTATTGGAACATCTATTCCTTCTGGTATTGGTGGAACTTTTATAGGCTCTCCTTCTTTCATCCCAGAGGCAAGTCTTTATGTTTTTAAACTTCGCCTCATTTCTTACTTTTTGTTTAATAAGCAAAGCTTTTCTTTCCTTCAGGCCACCACTTCTTTGTCCACATCAACATCTTTCATAATGTATAAAGGAGCTCTTCCAGTGCTGGCCGATCTATACAAGGTGATCAAGGCCACTCAATCTTCAAGCACTTCAACCTCAAGTGCCAATGTACTCATGCTTCCAGATCCCTCAGAGGATCTTATCATAGCAGTTAAAGAAAAATTGTTATCTTATCTCGCTTATGATATGGAAAAATTTGTAACTTTCCATCAAGACTTGGCCAGAACTATAGTCACCCTGAAGAAACACTGTGGATCTCCTTATTACATTCAAGCTGCCTTGACCAAATTGCAGCATCAACTTCAATTCCTTATTTTCTATGTAAGTTCCAGTTCTTCCTCTCTCTCAGAATATGAAAGAAAGGCTAAACTTAGGGACAAAGCCTTTGAAAGTTTTGATCTTACTTTAGCACCCTACCCAGAGATCAAGGCACGGGCTGAGGAACTTGCAGCCAAGAAAAACACATTGACTGAGGAGCTAACCAAAATTCAAAAGGAACTAGAACAAGTGGAACGTGATGAGTTTGAATTGGACCAAACTGGTAATGCCATTCTTACTGAATCTGAGCCTTACAAGAAAGAATGGGAAAATCTAGTAAAAGAATTTCCTTAACTTGAATAAACTAAAACCAAGGCATTGGCTACCCTTGAAGAAGCAAGGAAAATTTGCATGGAACATGGAGGTGTTCTTGCTTCCATTTAATATGGTTCTCTTATGGTATTTCTGTGGTTATTAGTAAGAAAACATAAATAGATTACTTTTGAAATCTTTGGTATGGCCAGCTTTTGAGGGTTAGCGGCCATTTTTGGAATATGTCATGAAATCAAGTATCTAATGGAAGTAATGTTCATTTCTCAATTCTTTTGTATGAGCCTCTTGCATGAAAAATTTCTAAGTCATTGAAACTGGAAAATTCGTTCACATATATTAACAATAAGGCATAGCCACAACATGACTTTCCATAACAAAGGAATTTAGAAGAACAAAAGAACTTGCTAGCATAGAAAGAACATATATATACAAGAAAGATAAGTAGTTCCCAGTATGAATAAAACTTAGACCATGTAATGTAGCCTCTTTCTCAATGAAATATCCCATACTTAGAAAATCATCTGATTTTGGAAATATAACTAAGTATTCCTCATAGCTTTAGCCAATGAACTTTTCCAAGTACTTAGCTTCTCTTCTCTGAGATGAATCCTTCATATATTTTGACTTAACTATTAGAATGGCCAAAGTATGGCCATTATGATTCCTTTCCAACTTTCCAGTTTTCCTGGAAAGGAAGATACCAGCCACGTTATGCGGCCGGTTGAATGATGATGGATTTCTAGTTTTCATAGATGGAAGGGTGATACTCTTTCAAGTATACACCATTCACAGGATGCTTGTGGGATCCTCCATCTATGTCCATTAATCTATAAGCCCCTTTTCCAAGGACTCGTTCCACCTAGTAAGAACCATATCATATTCCTTGTCTTTGACTCCTGGTGGAAATCTAACTTGCCATACCAGGTCTCCTTCAACAAATGTCTTTGCCTTAACCTTGTTGTTATATGCCCACATGACTTTCTTCTTTTGAGCAATAATATGGCCTAAGGCATTAGGGCTTTATCAAGGTCTTCGAATTCCACTAACATGGCATAGTTGTAATATGATGGAGTAAGCTTGTTTTGGAAAACCAACCTTGCAGACCTTATAGTCATTTCCATTACAAGAACGACATCATGTCCATATGTAAGCATATATGGCGTGACGCCAGTACTTGATTTTTTTGAATTTCTATAAGCGCAAAGAGCCTCAGAAAGTAGGTGATGTCACTCCTTTGGATGATTCTCAATCATCTTTTCAAGGATATTGAGAATTACTTTGGTGGAAGCCTCACCCTGTCTATTTAATTAGGCAAAATATAGAGTGGAACTGATCACTTGGACTCCACACTCAGCATAATAATCAAGAACTTTGTTTCCAATAAAGGAAAGGCCTCTGTCTGTGGTGAGAGTCTCAGGAATTCTAAACCTATGAATAATGTGCTTCTTGATAAAATCAATCAGTGTTAATTGCTCATAGGTCTTTAATGGAATAGCCTCCACCCACTTTGTAAAGTAATTCGTTGCCACCACAATATGAATATGGCCATCTGCAGATGGTGGTGTTAACTTTCCATTAAAGTCCAAAGCCCACCCTTTGAATGGCCATATTTTCACTACCGGCTGCATGTTAATAACTGGAACTCTTTGGACCGGGCCATGTTCTAGGCATGTAATGCAAGTCTTTGCAAACTCTATGCAATCTTTCAAAATGCTTTTCCAATAATAACCATACCTTCTAAGTAGCCATATCATCTTGATTCCAGCTTGATGTGCTTTATATATTCCAAGGTGTGATTCTGCCATCACTCTTATGGACTCATTCTTACGAAGGCATCTCAGTAAAAGTCCATCTTCTTTACTCTTTTTGTAGAGATCTCCACCAATCAAAATATAATACAGTGCCAGAAGCTGAATTCTCTTGTCCACATTGGCACTAGGCTCCTGTAAGAAATGGATAATTGGTGTTCTCCAATTGTGATACCCCCAGATTTCCAGATGCAGGTTGGCTAGGCCCACACCCGAATACCCGAGAATATAAAAAACAAATAGCAATAATCGAACATAGAATACAAATAGGATAAATGAGAAAAACCAAAATGCTGATCAAAAACTAAATAATAAATAAAACCTCATAAATAAATTTCCATTAATAAATTTCTTTGATACAAGTAACCTCCAAATATACAACTCGGGAATCCATACTATGTGGACCCTTAGAAAAATCCCAACTGTACAAGTGACCACATCAGAACACTGAAACATAACGAAAACTTCAATGTAAAAACAAATTTGGAAGAGTGAGCTAGACAATCCCTATTCCTGACGAAAACCTGAAAAATGATGGTGGGTCAGCTCACAAACAAGTTCTATTCTAACTACAGTCCAAGCAGAGACCCGATACGCACTAAGGGATAATCAATGGACTACAAAGGGGATCTCAACTTGAATTGAAGGTAACATGCAAAACGCACCTGAGTGGGCATAAGTACTTAAGCCTAACAAGATATACCTCAACCTATTATAGCCAGCTACGCATCTATTGCATATACGCTCCCTAACCGTCGACTGTGAGACTCAAGCCCATATCGCGGTACCATAATTATATATATAAATTCCATCCAAAACCAATGTTGTGCCGGCCAATTGTTCGTCGCCAAGACATGACATATAATTAGGATTTAGACTATACTTTATCCTGATACAAAAACATAAACAAACATTCGGTATATCGTTCAACTGTTTAAGTTGATAAGACATGAATCCATGTAGGATTTAATTGTTTTAGTTAATCCATTCTATATGTATGAATAGGTAGGAATTAACGTTTTGATTAATCCATCCCTAATATGCCACCGTCCCATACCAGTGCATATAATGCATATGATTCATAAATAATACAACACTTAAAACAGTACATCAAATAAAATCCACAAAATCCATATAATTGATAGAAACAAAATCTAAGGTTCATCAATTAAAAAAAATCCAGAATAATTTCCATGTAATTGATGAGACAAAGTTTAATAGTTCACCAATTAAAAATCCAGAATCCATCCATGTAATTGATAGAACAAAGTTTAATAGTTCATCAATTAAAAATCCAGAATACATCCATGTAATTGATAGAACAAAGTTTAATAGTTCATCAATTAAAAATCCAGCGTAAGCATAACAAAATCTAATATATATATGACCCTATTATGCATTCAATCCATATTTAAAAATCATGCTCCAATCATCTAAGTTGCTAAAATAAGATTAAGCAACTAAATATTTTATATCTGTTAACAGCATGCGAAATTATTTAAACTTTCACACTGTGTAATTCATTAGCATATAGAGATAAATTATGCCTCACAGGGTTTTTATACACTCTGAATTAATATATAAAACCCTCATTAATATTCCAAAACAATTCGACTAACCCAACTTGTCCAAACAGTGCCCAAAACCACTCCAGAACGCACTAAAACAAGGGAGCCTGATCTCAAGTTTTGAGAGCAGGCTCTAACCAAGCATGGAGTCGGCTCTATGTTCCTTGGAGCCGGCTCTAGAAGGGTGGGAGATGGCTCTCAATCCCCCAGAGCTGGCTCTTCACTTGAGGGAGCCGGCTCCCACTTCCATGGAGCCGGCTCTCTACCTCTCTGAGAGCCGTGAACCTTCTCTGGCCTTTTGCTTCGTCTCCGGCCACTTCTAACCCTTCTGTTCTTCAAAATTATTGATCTTAATAGTCTAAATTATTCCCAGTAGCATCCCAATCAGTTATTTACCATAGTTGGAACTAAAAACAACGCTGAAACTAGTACCGATTCATTATACTTTACAAACAGTCAATGAACTCCAAACTTGCAAGAATAATTACAGATTAAATTAAACACATACAGGCGATTAATTTAACATATACTAAGCATGCAAGATTTATTTAATATCTGATTAAACTCCTAGAGATCATCTAGGTATGCACAGAACACAGGCCAAGGGGAGAGAGAAAGAATAAAACTTGCCTTTAGGTTTCGGTTTAAAACCTTTCAATGTTGTCTCTGAATTCTCCGACGACTACAGACTTCCGTCAAACCACCTACTGCTCTGGTTCAATCCCACAAGCAACCCCTTCCTTCCTCTTTGGTTCGACCTTTAATCCACGGCCAAAATCCTAACTGGTTCTCTCTGTTTTTCTCTCATGTTTTTTTCTGTCTGTGAATAAGGTTTCGTTGATTTCTAAACCCTAAGCTGACGTCTAATGTTATATTTATATAGGCTTAAGAAAAACCTAATTTTAATTCTGAGAGGAGATGGAAAAGAAAATAAAATAAAACTACACTAAGTCGGCTAACCCGTGAGAATATACGAAACCCTAAAATTATATTACACATTATATAATGAATAAAAATATAATTCAATTATTAATAATTACTAATAATTAAACTAATCCACATATACATATATACCCATATATACATGTATAAACATCCATGGGTATTAACCATACCCATTTACTCTATACCATCCAATCCCATCCTTAAGAAATTTAACACTTTAATTGAAACAATTAAATTAACCATTTAATTCAAGTCACCTATCTTATAATTTCAGTTAAACAAACAATTCCAGTTAAATAAATTAATTAATTTAAACCATTAATGAACATCGACGTAAGCATATAATTTAATTAATACAAAGAAATCAATTTAAACAATTAAAAAAATCACAATTTAAACAAATAACATGAAGCCACATAAACACATAGCCACGTAAACAACTAAAAATGCACAAGAAAGAAAATTTTAAATTCCAATTATATCCTTTTGAAAACTAGGGATATTACACCAATCTTTCAGGTCTAATCCATCTATATCAACATTAAAAATCTTCCATGTCTTCTTAGCAGGTTTGATTCTTTTTGGCTCGCCAGCTTGGAAATAACCCGCCATCTCATGCCGTGACTCTACAGAAGGGAGAGTCCTTCTTTTGATTGTGATCAAGGTCTCTTCTACACCCAGTGGGACTTTCAGTCGAGAGGCTAGTTGTGCTAAATCATCAGCCTTCGTGTTCAAATGTCTTAGCCAATATTTGAGTTGGAAATCATTAAACTGACAAAGTAATTCCAAGGCCAAATAATGGAAAGGCCTCAAATGCCAATTGAAACATCTATATTCTTCAGAAAGTTAGCTAAGTATCAAGTTGGAATCTCCAATAATCTTGACCTTATCCACCTTTAGCTCTAGTAGGAGTTCCAGCCCAATAATTAGTGCCTCATACTCAGCTTGGTTGTTTATACACTTGAAATCGAAGAAGAAAGAAATGTAGATTTTCTTCCCTTTGGTAAAATGATGACTATTTCAGCTCCTCCCCCATTATGAGTGTTTGATCCATCAAATATGAGAGTCCAAGGTGTATAATCAAGGTAGAGATTATCCACCTTGTCATATACTTCTGAATTAATCTTGGTGGAAGGACGATCTGCTAAAAATTTTACCACCGCCCTTCCTTTAACTGCCTTTTGTGGAATATATTTGAAAGAAAACTCCATTAAGGCCAATGACCACTTTCCAATACGTTCAGTGATCAAAGGCCTTGGAGGTATATACTTAATCAAATCTGTTTGAGAAATGATATACACGACCACTGGCAACATGTAGGTTCTCAACTTTATAGCCACTTAATATAAAGAAAGACATAACTTTTCAATGGAGGTGTACCTACATTCCACTGCAGTGAGCACCTTACTTAGATAATAGATGGCTTGTTCCATCCCCCATTCATTGTTCTGGGCTAGAAGAGTTCCAATGGATTCATCGGCGGTCGATAAGTATAATTTTAAAGGCCACTTCTTGATTAGAGGCATCATCACTGAAGGGTAGGCCAGGTAGCTTTTCAAACCTTCAAAGGCTTACTGGTGTTGTTTTGTCCATTTGAATTCTTTAGCACCTTTCAATTTCAGCAATGGGGAGAAAGCATGAGTCTTTCCAACATGGTTGGCAATGAACCTCCTTAAATATCCAACCTAGCCAAGAAATCTTTGCAATTCTTTCTTAGTAGCCGGTGGCTTTGCTTCAATAATTGCCTTTGCTTTATTTTGGTTTATCTCAATACCTCTTTGGTGGACCAGGAAACCTAGGAAATTTCCAGCTAAAACACCAAAAGTGCACTTCAAGGGATTCATCTTCAACTTATGTTGTCTCATCCTTTCAAAAGCCATTTTCAAATTCTGAAGATGTTGAATCTTGGTTAAGGACTTGATGACTACATCAATGTATACTTCTAGAAAATGGCCGATCATGTTATAGAAAATGGCATTCATGGCCCTTTGATGTGTTGCTCTGGTATTCTTTAACCCAAATGGCATGACAACCCATTCAAAGGTTCCAATGGATCATGGACAACTGAAGGCTGTCTTAGCAATATCTTCCTCAGCAATATAAATCTGGTTATACCCGGAATGTCCATCCATGAATGAAAGAATTTCATTGTTGGTAACAAAATCTACCAACTAGTCATCAACAAGCATGGGATATTCATCTTTTGGAGTTGCAAGATTGATATTTCGGAAATCCACATATACCTTTAGCTTGCCATTCTTCTTAATAACTGGAACTATGTTAGAAATTCAGTCAACATACTTAACGGTTCTTATAAAACCAGCCTTGTGTAGCCTTTCTATCTCTTCTTTGACCTTTAAAACAACTTCTTGGGACATCCTTCTTTGAGGCCGTTTAAAAGGCTTGAAGCCTTCCTTGCTTGGCAGCTTATGCTCTATCAGCTCTCTGAAAAGTCCTGCCATTTCCTCGTACATCCATGCAAAGTAATCTTTGTATTATTTAAGTAAGGAAATCAATTATTCTTTAAAGGTTGGTTCCAGAAGCTTACTGATGTAGGTAGGCCGAGGGTTTTGCTCCGTTCCAAGATTAACCTCCAAAAGTGGATGTTATACTTTGGCCTTGAGATCATCTAACTTCATTGGCGCTGCCTTCAAGTCTGTCAGCTGGATAGCATCCAACTTGTCTTCAGTATCTTCCATAATCTCCAAAACATTGGTTGAAAATGAAGTACTAGCAGCTGCAGTCCTTTCTAGCTATAGTTCGGCTAGATATGCTTTCAATTTGGCAAGGTAGCAAATAACCGCCTGACCAAGTATCCTATCTTCTTTAGGTTTCTCTTCTATAAAAACTTTTGTTTAAAATGTAATGTTGAACACTGTCCTTGGGTAGAATTATTGGCCTTGGTGTTTCTTGGAAAAGTTCCTTTACATCCTCTTCTGTGAGAGCACTCCTTATGGTGGCCTTCCTTAGACGACCCTTGCTATCCTTTCCAATAAATCTTATTGGAACGAACTCTTCACTATATAGCTCGGCATCCACATGGTAGACTCTTGCCACAAATGGCCGGTAATCAGCCTCCACCACCTTTACCTCATCTCCATCCCAAAATATCAACATTTGATGGAGTGAAGATGGAATGCAAAAGTTTGGGTGAATCCATTCGTGGCCTAAAAACAAGTTATAGGCCGTTGTGGACTCAATAACAAAGAAGGCTATGATGGAAGTTCTTTCTCCCATCGTTAATTCCAACGGTAGAATGCCTTGTGTCTTCACTATTCCTCCCGTGAATCCACTAATGGATACATCAATTGGAATGATGTCTTCAGGCGACTTTCCAAGCATACGCATGACATTGACTGGAACAACATTCAATACTGAACCATTATCTAGCAGAACTCTTGATAGGGGCCTTCCTTCTACCATTACCTTGATATATAAAGGTTTGAGCTGCTGAGTTATGCCATATGGTGGCTTTTCCAACATAATTTTTTTTTAGTTTCGTGGGGCTGATTTCTTCAATTATAACCCCTTTTAAGTTTTGGAAATGCTCAGCTTTGTCTTCGAAAACTTCTTCTATGTGGATATTATTATTCGGTTCTATTATGAATGGCCCGGAACTAGACTGTCCAGGGCTTTCCATGGGAGGACTTGTATCTACTACATCTCCTTCCATTAAAGTTGGCTGATTTGGCTGTGGCTCAAAAAATAAGGGAAGAACCACTACCATATTACAAGTAAATTCACCTGGAAGGCTCCCAAAACAGATCTTCTTGCTGCTGCTGGAATTGTTGGAGATTTCCAAGTCTGTTTCATCTTTTGTAGGAGGGCCGTCTGCAGTCAAAGAATTTCCAACTTCTGAAACCAAGTCCAATAAATCATCAGGATCTCTAACTCCTCATTTAGCTGGAAGTTCTAATAAGTTTGATGGTTTAGCCATCTTCTTTGGCCAGTTGGACCAGTCATGGTCTTTCTCCCATAATTTCCTTCTATCAACCTTCTTTCTTTGCTGCCTTCGCTTTTGTTTGTGGGTCATATAGGAATCATCATGAATAGGGAACTTGGGATGATCAAGCCTTTTCCACCTTTCATTTTGCGAGGTAGGAGGCTTAACCATTCTTGGACGGAGATGCTCATTCCCCTTCCTAACCCATACTTTCGAGGCCATTTTTGGCCTAGAATGCCTATCACCTTTAGATCTTCTGACTTACCAACTGCTGCTTTCATACTTTCTACTAGGATGAGACCTTGCCTCATAAAGAACCCTGCTTCTTTCCACGCTCCTAAGAAAGAATTCTGGTTTTCTTGCTGCTGACCTTTTTTCTGTATGGACCCGGATTTCCTTTTCTGGAATGGTCACAGTAACTGAGTTCCCCCCTTTTGGAAGAGTAGTCGGTATTGGATCTTCTGTTTCTGACCCCGGTCGTCACTGGAAAGGTACTCATTCTGCTATTCTTTTGGAAAGTCTCTCTATAGCAACCTTCATTCTGAATTTTGCACTTGAGGCAACAACCCTACTGGATTAAGGCTATCTGAGCCGCACGGAGTTGCTTTTCCAACTCGGCCACTATTTTCTCTATGGATAATGCAACTTTAGGAATTTCCAGTTTTCTACTGACCTCTGGATTTGCCAAGTCCACTTTTTTCCTAGAGTGTTTCGAGGCAAGAGAAGTAACATTTATGGCAACAATCTTAGGGAAAGGATTTCCATCAACACCCCTGATTTCTGTTTTTTCTGAAAAGTTTAACCTGCTATCTTCAATTGTTTTTTGTATAATATTGCGAAAAATTACACAATTATTAGTGGAATGCCTCTACGAATTAGGAAACTTGTAATAGTTTTTCTTTGCCATTTCAGAGGCCGTTGGCATCTCGTGGCCTGCCGTGAAGATCAATTACTTGTCAACCATAAGCAAATCAAAAATTTGCTCGACCTTAGAGATGTCAAAAGAATAATTCCTGGAAGGGTCTTCCCCCTTCCACTTGGAACCAGAGGCGACCTGCAAGTTAACCGTGGCTGATTTCGGTTTTGCCAAAGCCTCACAAGTATAAGCCTTTTTTTATGTTGAGCTCAGTCACATTCACCTCAAATTCTCCTTCAACTTCAGTGATGTACACCTCATAATTAGGATCAAGATAGTAGGTGCCCTTGGAGGAGCTCTTCCGGTCTTGCTCCTCATAAATGAGCTCTCATACTTAGCCACTCTACCAGCCAAGTCAAATAAGTCATAAAATTGTACTCCTTCAAACTTCTTAGAAGTTCAAATTCTAGGCAGTTAATAGCCATCTTCACATATTCTTCTGGCGGCAAAGACAAATTACATTTGTACTGGTCCTCCTGAATCTGGAAAGGAAGCTCATCACCGACTCTCTAGGTAGTTGATGAAGTCTGGAAAGGTCTGCCATAGACACTTCAGGCTCAGCTCTATAGAACTGAGTATGGAATGAATCCTCAAATTGCTGCCAACTTTGGATGGAGTTGGCTGGCAAGTTGGAATACCACCTGAAAGCATATCCAGTCAATGTGTTTAGAAGCAAGCGTACTTTCAGCCATAGATTGGCTGCTGCTTCTCCATAATATAGATTGGTCACCCTTTCCAATAAACATTGCAAACTCTGGAATTCTAAAATTCCTTGGACATTCAACTTTATCAATGAACTCTGGATAGGACTTTCTGTAAGTTGTCCTTTCACCCCTTCGAGTTTGGCCAAATTCCTATTGAAGGAATTCTGTAAATTGGCCTCTATCAAGTGCCATAGGCTGTAGAGGGTTATTGTCTGGCCAACCTTGAGGTTGATTGGCCACTTAATGCCCTCTACCTGCCATTAGTAGTGGGTTGGTATCTCCATAGTTATTCCTGTCATAGTTCCTTCCTCCTTGGTCAAGAAATGGCTCCCTTAGAAAAGGTTGCCCCCTAACCGCCATAGGAATGACCATGGGTGGCCTTGCTGGAACAGGTGCGGCTGGCTGAATGTTCACAGGTGGAACGTTCTGATGTGCTTGAGGGATGTGGTATGGCCATGGTTGGCCAGGCTGATCATGCTAAGTCTGCTGTGAAAATGCCACAGGTGGAGGATTCTGAACTTGCTGAATGGTTGGCATGGACGCTGCTTATGGAATAGTCATCTGTGCCACTGGAGTAGTCACAGGTGCAGCTAAAATGTTAGTATGTGCCATTGGAAGGGATTGCACCTGTTGCTGAGTTGGAGGGAACGGCCCTGCATGTTGTTGAGAGGAACTACCTTCAACAAATGTGGCCGGTTTACTAGTTTGGAAGACTGACTGTTGAGACCTTTTAGAGTTGTTTGGCCGAGGGGCCAAATCTTGGTTTGAGCTTCCAAGGGTCCGTTCCAACATAGACTCGAACCTTTGAGAGATTCGGTCTACCATTTCTTCAATCTTTTACTTATTAACAAGAGCAACTTTTGCATGGTCTTAACTAGTTTTAGATTGGTCTTGTGTAAGTCTGGCTAAGTCTTGGGTGACTCTTGCTTGGTCTTGCGCAAACCTATCTTGTTACATTGCCATCATGCGGATGTTGTCCATGATGGGTCCATTTGCCATTGTTTGAGCAAATCTTTCCACCATAGTATTTTCATCAGGTGCAAATCGTAAACTTTCCACTGGAAGTTCACTGGCTTGCATCTCTTCTAGTTCGGCAGGGTCTTGGATAGACTTGTCTTGCCTTCTTCCACTGGCCATTGAATAACCTGTTAAGAAGTCCCGCCGAGCATGCCAAGAATGTTCAACTCCTAAAAACCGTGGTCTTTTCTAGGTGTGAAAAGGAGGGTGAATGTTGGGCGTGCCAGGAACTGCTGTCGTTCCAAAGTGGATATCCGAACAATTATCCAGTAGGAGATTGTAGGGATCAGACGATTATATGAAGGACTGGAATTACCACCTTTTGCCTTGAAAAAGGACTTTTGGATTAATCTATGGCTAGTGGAAAAGAAAGCGGTATTGAAAGTGTAGGACTTTAAAGTAAAATGTTGGAAAGTAAGAAAGATAAGTGGATGACTTGAATTAAACATATTGAAGGTGCATTACATGAATGTAAAGATATTAAAGTGTTGTATTGCCATGTGATTTGAACAGGGTTTACAAGTGAAGCCTAAGTGCTTTATTTATAGAGCTTTCCATGCATGCAGCTTAGTATATAAAGCCTTAACAAGTTCCACTTGCATTGATTTTGAGCTGCCAAGTATTCCACGTTCTTCAGGCAGTTTTAACTTTTTTCTTCCATTTTCTTCTATCATGTCTTCTACGATTTCTTACTCCCTTTCTTCTATCGCAAATATCTCCCCCTTCAGACACTATTTAACTAGACTTGCTCCCCATGACTTACAACAACTTCCCTTCAGTTGGTGGTAGCAGTTGCATGAGATACCACCACCTTTAATTGACGTATCCTTAATTGGCCAAGTGTCCCATGATTCTTACAATCTCTTTCTTCTTTAGAATCCTTCTTCTCCTCTAATTCCATATACACATGCATGTATATAGGAATTATCACAAACCCACGTTTCCCATATTTGATTGAACTTCCCTACTTAAATCTTCTATAACATCGTGGCCTCCTAAATTTTAGCATCTTCTTCGTCATGGATTATAACTGACATAAATATATATGTGTGTGTATATATATATATATATTTATTTATTTATTTATTTATTTATGGATACAAATCACTCCACACCCTTTCCTTCTATAGACCACGCCCCCTTTATTTTAGGCTGACCTTTCCATATTACCTTCACGATGTCGTGGTTAGCTTCCATTCTCCTACTGATTTTACATCGTGGGTTGTGGTTGTAGCCCACTTCCTTTTAGCCTTACCTCATCTGGATTTAGAACTCCTAGCGCCATGGACTCCTTCTTGACCGTAATTACTACATCGTGGGTTAAGTCTGATAAATATATATATTTATAGTAACAAATTAAATTCACATGCTTCCTTCCTTTTTGCAATATTGCTTTGACTTGGCTAAACAATCATTAAAGTCTCCTAAAAACAAGGAGAAAATCAACCCCACAATTCTCCTTCTTTGGTTAGATCAACTTTGGTCTTACACCTCAGGTAAGTCTCTATTTTATTGAAACCATGACAATAACTCTTTAACAGAATTAATATGCCATGGTTAGGACTATGGTAAGCTCAGTGAAACTCGCCATATGTGGTAAAAATTCATTTCATATAGGAAAATGTGGGCCCTTGCTTTTTACAGATGGCAAGTCCTAATTAGACTTGCCTCTTTATTTTCAACAAAAATAGAAAAATAACCCATATAGCAAAACTATATTGGCCCACTTGTAATACCATATAGCTCCTAATAACAATTCATAAAAGTTATGATTCAGCGTGGTAAGTTCCATTAGAACTCGCCACATACTTCCTCCCTATTGGTGGATAACACAAGATCAAACTTCAGCAATTCCATATTATGCTTCCTCTTTTGGACATTTTAAAGCATTAATCCAGTGTGGCGAGCTCATTGGAACTCGCCACATGTCGCTTTTCCATTGGGCCAAAAATAATGGAGTAAACAACAAGGTTAAAACCATGTTTGGATATTGGAGTCCAAGGTTGGAAATTAAGGGCACTCTTGTCCTTTCATGCTTCTAAGGGTAGTATGGTCTTTTAAAAAAATTCAACCAAATTTAACGGCTAATTTTCACCGAACCTTGGCCAGATGGGTTGATCTGTAACTTTTTTGCATAGTTCAGGGAGTTTTTTTTGCCTTTTTGATAGTTCAGGAGGTTTGATAAGCGCCGAATATTGCATATTCAAGCGCCCTTAATTGCATTATTTAAGTCCATTGTTTGCTTATTTTATGTAGATTATCCCCATTTGTGTGTTTGTATATATTTTCAGGTCCTTTTGCCAAAAAGAAGTACAAATAAGACTTTGTGGATTTTAGACCATCAAAAGGCACAAGGCTGAATTTCTGGCAGCAGTGGAGTCAGGACTTTGCTCGCCATTTCGACCTAGCAAACTCAAGAACTGGACTTCCCTCATAACATAAAAGATTTAGAGCTCTAAATCAGCTTTCCAAATCTTCAAACGGTTTGTCATTCGGAGCTTGGAGCAGAGAGTTATGGCCTTGTTACCAGAGGTGCGCAGAACTGCCTGACAGCAATGAAATTCTGCCTTGATCTTCATTTTCGACTAACCATCCTTGAGAATTGGATCTCCACCAAAACATGAAGTATTTAAAGCTTTGAATTAGCCCTCCAAATCTTCAAACGGTTTGTCATTCGGAGTTTGGAGAGAAAAGTTATGGCCATTTCATCAAAGTAGGTCTGGGCAGAGCAAGTGAAGCATGGAGCTTTTTACACTAAATTCGAGTGCTCGAGGCCTTGCTTAGAGTGCTCGAATTTTGGGCAGAATGCCCTTCGGAAATGGCTCATTTCAGCCCACTTGCACCTTGGTTTCTTCATTTTGTTTTCTTCTTCAATGAAGTGGTTAGAGATGTTGGTTGGTAGCCTCTTGGAGTGGATAAGATATCTAATAAAGGGAAGCAAGGCCACACAAAAATCATTAAGCTTCATTCTACAAGATGAGAGGGGAGAGAAGAGAGCAAGGAGATGGAGTTCTTCAAGCTTGAAGAAGGGAGCACGAAAATGGAGGAGGTCTTCAAGCTTCTTCCTTCTTCCATTGCTCCTATGGGTAACTAAATCTTCTTTAGGGAGGTGATGAAGCTCCTCCCTTGTAAGCATGTGCTAGTGTAGCTTTTATTTTGGGGAGAACAATGTATAGTTTTTGGTTATTTTATGATCTAGAGCATCATATTTGTTGTAATAAACTTTAATGTCTATACATGATTATTGTGAGTTATTCCTCTTGTCTTAGATGATTGCTTCTCTTAATCATAATGCTTACACTTTCATAGTGACAGTGGAAGTTAGATCATGAAATGGTTTTATTGACATGAAGTTGGAGAACTTAGATAGTCCATTGCTTAGGATCCCTCTTTGATGGTCTATGCTTAATTCCTAATTTTATGTGCTTTCATCATTCCATTAAGGACTTGATAATCTTGGGCTTAGGGAGCATGTGAAGGCCACACCTTAGTTTAGGTGGCTTGAGTATGTGAACCTTTGATGGATTATTCTTGTTGTTGATTAAATGAAGTTCTTGAAAATACTATAGCAACCAAGTGTTGCCATGTATCATGACCATCATTTGTGTTGTTTTTGTTGGGATTTATATGCCCTGGCATAGCAAATTATTATCTGGATTATAGTGACATATGTTCCTGACATATCTGAAATATTTATGATTTATATAATTGGTGAATTCAATGTATAATGTTTCGATTCACTATGAAATTGATAGTGTCCATGTAATTACAAGAAATATTTATATATATGTATGTGATGGCAATCAATGCATGATATATAAATAGTAATTATAAATTGTTCAAAGTCGGTAATTATGGATGGACTCATAATTAATTAAGACTTGAACTGGATCCGCGTTAGGTTGAGATATATTGCGAGAGCCGTCGTATGCAATTACTCCCTATCACCGTCATGGCATTTGACTCTTAAGCATGAGAAAAGTATAGACTCTTTTATTAATTAATAATTACTTTGATTTGTTCGGCGGATTCTTCGGGATCCTTAGACCGACACTTTGGGTAGTTATGTAATTAATAGTTAGAGGGTTATATTTTCAATATTTGCATCATTGCTACTTGTATTTATTTTGTATTGATTATGATTGATCACAAAGTAAATTCGAAGGCCTTCGTGTGTTTTTAGACAAAATGATTTATTATATATTTATTTATTTAAATTATTATTTTTGTCAAACAAATGTTTTATTGTGATTGAGCCAGAAATAATCAGAGGTACCAAAATAGATATATTAATTAAGTAGTCAGATTGATGGTTTTATTTATCCAATAATTAATTATGCATAGAAGGGTCAAAGTGCAATATTGACTTAGAGGTTATTTATTATTTAATTGGAGTTCAATTAATTTCTTTTAGTGGAGTAGAAATTAATTTATGAATTAATTGAATTGGGTCTATGGACCGGGCCAATTATTAATTCATTATAGCCAATAAAATAATAGTCCCAATGGATTCTCACTCATAGCCCAACTTGATATTGGAATCATATTAGATTTGAGACATATGAATTAGAGATGGAGAAGGATTTGTTGTTTCCTTTTCTTTATTTTTATGTTACCTATAAATATACATCGTCTATGTATATTTTAGAGGGTGATTTTATTAGAAGGAAAAATGAATATATTTTCTCTCTCTAGAAAATTAGGGTTTATGTTCTCATCTAATGGAGGCTCCCACAAGCCTAGTTTTCCAAGGTCATTCATGGAGGCTTATGAGTGATTCCTAAAGGCAAAACAATTACCAAGAAGATGGAGATCCATGGAAAAGATGTCTAGCAAAAGGGATCTACAATAAGTGAGAACATTCACTTTAGAGGAGAGATCTAAGGTTTACTCAAACCTTGATGTAAGTATTCAATCTTTTAATTGAATGATACATCATGTTTTCTTTTTGCATAAAACTTGTCTCTATGTGATGAATCAAGATCTATGAATTTAAATCCCTCGAAAAGTTTTTAAAACTAGTACGTTTTCCAACAGTTTTTCCCCAATTTAATCTTAATCTAGCATGTGTATAGGGTTGGAGTGAATTCATCTCCCTAGTCTTTTCTACTTGTATCTCACTTCTTCAATTTCATTGCAATCTATTGTTTTATGCATTTTAATTTCTTAGTTTAGTGACAAACACACAAACCCTTTATAAACCCCTCATCACTCTAAAATGACTTTAAATACTTAGGTTGCCTTAAGACTAGCGCAGTCCCAGTGCTTCGACTTACCCGTCCAATAACCCTATTTTACAATGATTCGTGCTATTGCGAAGAGGGTTGATTTATAATTGATTTCGACCGTCGATCAAGGTTAGTCGCAAGTTTTTTTTATGATTCGGGAGGATTTTTTGCGCTTACCCCTATTATATAAGAACTACTGTACTATATAATTTTGGGCCCGCTGACCCCTTCTTACCAACTAAAAAATAGTGTACCTAAGATGGTGATAGACTCCTGTGGTCATTTTCTTTCCAAACATCTCCAAGAATAAATTTAAAAGTTACAAAAAAAATCAGATCACCATTGAATTAATTGAGTTCTGACGGTTGGATTTAGCCTTGAGAATACTGAAGAGCATCTATAAATCCAAACAACACGACGTTGTACCATATCAACAACTTTTTTTACCTATGTTACAAACTACACAACGTTGTACTATATCAACAACTTATTGTACCATATCAACAACTTATTTTACCTACGTAACAAACTACACAACGCTGTACTATATCAACAACTTGTTAACTTATTTTACCTATGTAACAAACTACACAACATTGTACTATATCAACAACTTATTTTACCTATGTAACAAATATTTGACAACTGAAACACAATTATTTCGAAGGTGCCATGCAACTCAATGGATGCTGTAATACCATTATTTTAATACAATCCCACTATTTTGAGGATGCAACACAACAAAATCCAGGTTGCAACACCATTATTTTGCCTTTTTTTTTTTTTTTTTTTTACTTGTTATTTTTTGCATCTTGAAATAGTTGTATTTTAAGCTCGAAATAAGTTATTGCACATGTGTACAACACAAAAAAAAAAAAAAAAAACAAGTAGAGCAGAGGATTCAGGTCACTAACCCCTCTCTTCAGGTCACTAACCCCTCTCTTCTGATGAAAAGGGCTTGATATCCTTGTCTCTTTTTACTCGTGTGATAAATTTGAAACACACTTTAAATTACTCCCTTCTCTAAATAAATATCTTTCTTTCCTTCTTTTTTTTTCCCCAGAAAAACTTCAATTCTTTTAGGTAGTACTTGTCTTTTTCAAAAAACAAAAAAAAAAAAAACAATTTATCCAAAAGAACAAAAAAGATAAACCAAGAAAAAAGATTCATAAATTGAAGATAATTTATACTCTAGTCGGTAAGGGAAAAAAAAAAATTGGATGAAAGAGATAGAAGAATAGATAAATGAGATTGTGTATTTTCTTTTTTTTGTTTGGTTAGATGGAAGGGATAGAAGAAGGATAAATGAAATTGCGTATTTTTTTATTTTTGTTTTGTTGGATATAAGAGAAGAGAATAAGATCAAAATTATTATGTTTCTTAAGAGAGAAGAGAATATAAAATTTTAATTATTTTTACCATTAAATTCAATAATATTTACAATATTGTAATTTATAGAGGATAGTATGGTAATTTAAAATTTATATAATTTAGGATAATATTTAATTTAAAACTTTTATAATAGTTTACTTATCTTCTTTCATATTTTTAGTACAATTTTTGGCAAATGAAAATTTATAAAGGAGATTAGTCATCCTTTTTATTATCCTTTCTTTCGTTGTATCATTTCTATCAAACAAAAAAAATTATCACATTTTTATTTTTTATTTTCTCTCCATACATCTTCCTTCTTTCCTTCCTATCTAACACAACATTCTAGAAGCATCTATAATTTTTCTGTAAGATTTTGTAAAGGACAATTCTCACATGGTTGCTCATAATTTGACTATTCATCCATCCATATTCCAAATATTTAATAAAGTAATCAATCAATTAATTGAGGTGAGGACTTTTTAGGTAAGATGACAAATTAGGTAAAGGCAGAGGAGTTGCCAAAGATGACTTGTACAAACCACTAGGAGGTCAACGTAGTCAAGGACTTTGAGGGCCTGGATGAGATTTGCGTGACTGGAATGTTCTTCAGTTCTACAATTATCCACTAGTGGATGATATTGGCAAGTGTGCTCTACTGATTTCAAGTCTTCAACAACCACTAACCCAAACAAGAAAGTCTGATACGGATTGCCGTGTGCCCACCATCATTCATGAATCAGGCCGCCTTTTTAGTGTTAATTTCATAAAACCTCGTTACTTTTAAATTTTGATCCTAAATTTTTAAATTATTTCAGAAAATTTCCATCATTTAAAAAAGTGATCTCATTATTCTAACTCTATCATTGGTACAAGTTAAATGTGCTTGTGATTATCATGTACACCTGTAAATCCTATTTTATGACGAAATTGCCCCTTAATGGTCACATGATTTTCATCCACTGCTGATTAATTTCGTTATTTCAAAAATACCCTAATCCCTTCTTCTTCACTTCCATTCGGACAAATGCAATCGCAGCCATAATAGAAGCCATTTCTTATCGAGGATGAAGGGGAGGAGAGAGACAACGACGAGTGCCACGATGATGTAGCCGACGATGGTGAAGCTAATGTAATTGAGATATGGCAAGATTGGAGAAGAGGATTGCGAGGTAGCGAGAGGCTGGAAGCAAAAACGGGGAAGATTTTCTTGAGGTAGTCGATGCAGATGATGGGGAAGGCGACGAGGTTTATGACGATGGAGAGGAATTTTCAGGTGGCCATTAGGGAGCCGGCGAATGGTCCGAAGGCGCGGTGGGCCCAGAGGACGAAGTCGTCGTTGCAGGGGTATGCGGTGGTAATGTCGGCGGTGATGAGGGTGAGTTTATTGTTGTTGGTGGTGGTTGCGGCAGTGATTGGGAACGGAGGTGGTCGGGGGTGTCTGGGTGGTTGTTGTGGTCATCCGGTTGTGCCTACAGTGGTCATGGTGGTTTTGGGAGTGTGTGAGATTGGATTTCCAATTTGTTGGAGAAAAACTGGAGAAATACCAACCTTTTTCTTTTCTTTTTTATATATTTTTTATCACCCAAATTTATTTATTTTTTATTATTATTTTTTTTCCCAGAAGGTTTTAGCACCCAATCTTACGCACATTGTTCCTCATCTTCTTTCCTCACACCCATCTCCATCAGATTGACACCTCCTCCAACAATTGGTTTTTCTTGAGCCAACTAGCGCATATATGACACACCCATAGTTCCGTACATTAAGAGGTGGGCAAAGAAAAAAAGATAAATTAATTTAAACTGTAAACTTTAATTAGTCATACAAATCATTAATAATAAATAAACCCGAATCCCTGTAAACTTTAATTAGTCATACAAATCATTAATCATAAATAAACTCGAATTCCAAAATCTTAGAACTTCATTATTCTCGCATTGCTATAATGCAAAAATAAAATAATTAAGTATAAATACCTCAAGTCCAACGAACTAAGTTGCAAATATTGTAGAGATCAAGTCCAACGTCGACATCCTTTAACAACGAACTAAGTTGTAACTCCAAACAATAGGCAAAGCTTGGAAACTGATTTCTCTCTTACCCTTTTGCACACATAAACATTATACGTATTGTTTTCATTTGCGTACATAACTGATGGGAATATGCATTTTTATAAAGGTCGAGGGAGGACCGGTTTTCTTTTTAGTAACCTTAATTCCACTTTAAAGTAAAGAATAAATAGGAAAACACTTCTCCAATAATTAATTACCAAAAAGGGAAAATTATAAGTTGACCAAATAATATAATATTAATCGGATATCTATTTACTTAATCACTAATTAATAAAATATATCACATGTCCAAATCATGTGGGCCACACAATTAATAAATAGTCTTACATATACATCTACTATACCCCTAGCGGCATTGCACGACATATATATATATATATATATATATATATATATATATATATATATATATCATACACACACATACCGGGAGAGAGAGGGGTTAGAGAGGTTCAAGGATTTTGGGAAATTAAATGTCACCAAGGTTATTGGGTATAGAGATAAGTTACTGGGTGTTGATTGTTAGGTGTAAATTCAAGAACAAAGAGAGATCTAAATGTCATCGAGATTATTTTTGTAATTTAAAAAATATCCATTTTTATTTTTATTTTTAAAATAAAGCGCTATATCATAAGGTTAATTTAGTCATTTAACACCAATTTAACGATTGAGGGACAGAATTGGGGCAACGTGATTACTTTTTAAAGTGTAGGGAGTTTTTTCTAAAACAGGATAGGAGTTTATGATCGAAATTTGAAAATAGTGAAAGTTTTATGGAATTAACCATTTATTTTATTGTATTATTGTTATTATTTTAGAGGTTATTGACTTGAAGTAATGATATTTACTCGATTATTCTAACTTATTTATCTAACAAGATGGATCATGTGATTTCGTTGATAAATTTAAACATGAATTACATTCACTAAATCAAATGATAAAAACTCAAATAAGTATATGGTTTGGTGTAAGAATTATTTTTCTTTGACTTTTGTTATATGTCAAAAACGTGAGTTGCTATTTTGATTGATTGTCAAATTATTTTAATTTATCTAAAAATAAACTAACAGTCCAACACAAAGCAATAAATAAAATAGGGTTAACACCTAGATGGAGATTTGGTTTTTAGCGACTACATAGACCCCAATTAGTGGCTTAACATTTCACTTACAATCCAAATGTCAATTTTGATTGTTAAATGACTTTGTTACCCTTTGACCCCTTTGACCTCGTGTGACTATTTTTTGTGATTGAACTGCCCCCAGCACACATTTCCTTATCTTCCTCCTCTCAAACAATCATCCCAATTAACCCACACCATCTTCTGTTGGGGAAGTGAGGCGAGAGTGTAGATTGGCAAAGTGAGACCTCTCTGATATTTGTGAAGAGAGAGTGATTCACATATATAAAGAGAGAGAATGATTCACATATATAGAGAGGGAGGAGCCCAATAATAGAATAGGGGAGGCGAATATAGGTCAGCGATTAAGAGGGTTGGGAGATCGGTTCAACCATGGATGACGGTGTGGCTCAGATGACAGCGATGGCGTGCTCGTGTGGTGGCTGTGGATGAACTGCAGCTGTGTACGGGTGAGTCTGACCGCCGAGGATGAGGGAGCTCGGCGATGGACGGGATGATTGAATCGGCAGCCGGCGAATGCGATGGACTCTCGGTTGTCAGCTGTGAGATCGAAGTAGCTAGGATGAGGGAGCTCGGCGATGGACGGTATGACTGAATCTCAAGCTCGTCACCGCCATCATCCGAAGCCACAAGCTCGCTATCATCCGAACGGTCCCTGAGCTTGGGTTTTCTGCAACGCAAGAACTTTTCGACGGAGATAATCGAGAGCATATCGTCGGAGGACCTCCAACCGACGGTCAAGATCTGCATCAACAGTCACCAATCGCCGTTGATCGCGATAAAGAGGACCTCCAACAAGCAGTGACTGCTCTCCTCAAGAAGATGTCAATCGGAGCGTGCGGCGCAATTCCAGCGACGGGGTGCTGAGCTTGTCTTTGCCATGGTTTGAGTCCGATTCCGGTTCGAATTCGTCTCCGGTGGGGTTTGTTGGGTCTTGGTAGTAGCCATCGTTACCGAGTTTGGGTTTGATTTACAGGCTGTGGATTGTTGATTTTTTTTTTTTTTTTCTTTCTTCTTGTGGATTGTTGATTATATGGTCCGATTTTGTGAATTGGGGCGTTGATTGTGGGGTTGTGATTGGGTGTAAGATTTGGTTTGTTTGATTGATTATAGAGGTGGTGGTTTGTGAGTGTTTATGCACTTTTTGAAGTGGTGTGTTGGTGGTTGAAGGGGGTGGGTGAGAGAGACCGCAGAAGCAGATGAGAGAGATGAAAGAGGGGCGTTTATGTCATTTAAGATTAAAGACATTTTGTAGTATTAAAATTTTGAGGGTAAAAAAGTCCGTTAGCATGTATTTGACGCCAAAAATCAAATTGGGGTCTAAGTGGTTGCTAAAAATCAAATCTCCAGGTGAAATATGCGCCAACCTTAGACAATCTAGGTGAAATTAACCCAATAAATTAAAGTAGGAGATGACACTGTATAGGATTGTAACGCCAAATATTATTTGGCTCCACTATTACACAAAACTCTATCTCAGTCCCACATGTATTCCATTCTACCAATTAATTGTTGAACATCTCAGGTTAACTCATGGAACTTCTGATCTGGTGCAGTTGCTTTAAACTCCAATATGAAAACGTACTTCATCAACACTCTATCCTCTTCGTGGTACATTTACCGTCCTTGCAATCACGAAAATAAACGAAAAATAAAATCTTATTGTGCTGATTAATCGAGATAAGCAATAGCAGATCTGTACGGCATTGATCAGAACATCACTTTAATATTACTCTCGTGTCTTAAATGTGCTCTCAAATAAAGAAAAAGAAACTCAAAATTACAAAAATCAATGGTGATATATATATATATATATATATATATATATATATATATATATATATATTGTCAAAAACACTCTCAAAAGATTAATGGTGTTAGAATATATGGAGAATGTATATTGTATACTGTATATTTTTTTAAAATCAAAAGGCAAATAGGAAGAAAAAAAAAATAGTTATAAAATAATATGATAAATAAATACTGTAAAAAAAATATAGTTACAAATATAAGAATCAAAATATTAATTAATAATATTTTAATTAAATACAATAACAAATGTCATCGATAAAAAGAAATAAGTGGAAAAAATAGAACAATACATAATTATACATAAGTGAAAAAATAATTTTTTTGAAAAAGGAAACAAAAATTAGAAAAGGAAAAATATATGGTATCCATGAAGTAGGGGATTTATGTAACTATTTTTTTTTTTTTTTTTTTTTCAAAAGGAAATTAGAAGAATTTGAAAATTTTAAGGGGATTAGAATTACCATATAAGTATATATATAACAAAAATATGTACCTATATATAGTAGGTTGGAGCAAGGTGAAGAGGGGATTCGTGCCCAGGGCCTAAATTGGCTCCGGCCCTTCGAGTGATGATCAACTTATCTGCATATGGTAACTAGGTATACAGGTCGTGGCGGAGCGAGGATTTCAATTCGGGCACCGTGTAAAAAAAAAAAAAAATTCAACAAACATGACAAATATAAAAAGGGTAAGAAAGGAAAGAAAATAAAAAGAGAAACAATATACGCGTTAAGCTAAGTTCTTCGTTTTGTTACTTCAAACAATATTTCTTACCATCTTAACTTGAAAAAAAATAAAATAAAAAAAATAAAAAAAAATAAAAAGAACTTTTGATTTTTAAAGTATATGGTTGCAACTTCATATCATATATCATATATATATATATATATATATATATATATATATATATATATATATATATATTGTATCATATGTTTAATTTTTTTTTGGAAGGTAAATATGTGTATTTATTTGTTTGATTATATATTGTTCTTCACAGTTTATAAAAAATTTTCAAAGAGATATTAGAGAGAGAAATACAATGAGAAAAAGAAAGAAAGGAGAGAAAAGAGATTAGAGAGAAAGAGATGGTAGTGGCCTAGCTAGACAGGCCACATAATTTCTGCTAAAGTAATCGGTTAAATACTTCGATTAAAATATCATTTTTCATATAAAAATATAAATTGTTCAAATGAAGGAGAAAAAAAAAATCATTGCAAATATGCGAAATCAATGAATAATATAAGAAATATAAGTGTTTGATCAATATAAGAATTAAAATATTGTTTAATAATTAATACTTTCATTGAATATAGTTGAGGATCTTTTATTTTGAAAGTGATGCGTGAAAATTACACCTATTAATTTCATAAATTAGAGTACTAAATTAAAATAAATAGAAGAGAAAAAAAAATTGCATACTACATATATCATTGTAAGTGCAAAAACAGGAATTTTAACTACGGAAAAAAAATAAAAGAAAAGAAGAAGAAAAAGGAAAAGAAAAAAGAGATATTTGAAAAAAAGAAGGAAAATTATATCATAAATTAGACTTTGATTGAAGAAGGAAAATTTTAAATTGTTTTTTTTAAAAGGAAATCAAAGGAATTTTAAGAGCATAAGAAAAAAGAAAGAAAAATTTATGATATAATTTTAAAAATTAAAAATTTTAGAAGGGGCATTATATAAAAAATTTCTTATAAATGTAAAAATAAATTAAAAAATAACCATATTTTATGCTAGGCGCCTTCGCCCTTGTGTAATACATAAATTACTTACATAATAACTACGCATGCAAGAAATCTTAGGTGCATGGTAGGTTTGTGTGACCTAACAGGTTCCCTCAAATTCAAGGTGAGTTATATGCAACCAACTTGAGTTTAAAAATAAGATAACGAAAGCTTCTAAACAAGATTACGCAAGTGTTCTGTACTCAGCTTCTGCGCTAGATCAAGCCAAAAAGATTAGGTGGAGATTGGTTTTCACCCATGATGTATCTGGCGTTGCACCAATGCTAACGTTGTTTGATGTCATGGCAACTGATGTGGCAGGTGACATGACATTATTGCTGGAATCTCTGCTGCATGGCTACTGATGTGGTACAACTAGTGGCTATGTTTCACCGATGCTGTTGTTGCACTGATGCCAACATGTTGATGACATGGCAACTGACGTGACAGGTGACTTTAGGGTGGATCTGTGAAGATCCTGGTGACGGGTGTTTGAAAGTTGATCGCCGTCGCTGATGGTGCCATCCGCAGCGATGACAACAATATACTAATAAAATGTTTACGAAAAGTTCTGATTCTATGTTAGAATATATGAAAATGTATTTTGTACTGTATTATTAAAGAATATATAAGGGTCCTATATATTGGAGAACATTTGGGGTTAAGTGGGTAGTGATCAAGCTATCTATACATGGTAACTAGTTAAGTGTAAAGTATACATGGTAATTAGGTAGGAGTAGGTGTGCTGGAGATCCTAGGTGGTAGGTTTATGTAATCTAACATTGCACAATTTGTATCTTTTGTGTTTCCACTAACCAGAAGAGTAGATGGTTTATTAAACCAAGAGAGTCCTTAAAAATGTAATAAATAAATAAAAAAAAAAAAAAAAAAAAAGGAAGAGTTTAAAAATACTCAAGGATGTAGCTGGTGTTTGAGTTAAGAACAAAGTTCAAAACCTAATAAAAATATTTGAGTCATATTGAAAGTTGAACTCATGGAACCGTTTGGTGAAGTCGTCTGGAGAAAATAAAATTTCCAAAATTGGTGTGCAACCTGTTGGGAATGGTTTAACTAGTTGCAAGTGTCCCTCAAAAAATATTAAAATTTTCAACTAGACTTGGAACCAGTTCCAAGAACCTCCAACCGGTTCAAGGTTTATTCTAAAGGGTAAAGTACAGACTACAGGGAGACACCGTTGAGGTTTGGGAAAATTTATCATCCAAACAGAGCCTTAAAACTTGTAAAAAGTTTATTTTACCCTTCACTATTTTATTAATTTTAATTATAAAATATTAAAATACTTAAATGACCAAATTACCTTTTTCATCTCTCTCTCTATATATATCTATTTACTCGCACAACCACACAACAGTCACCACCACCCCTAACCCAGACACGAAAGCTTATTCAAACCCATTTTGCTTTCTATTTAGTATATACAGTATAACTAGATATATATATAAACCCGATCCATTTTTTTGCATATATATATATATATATACTGATATCAAACTCAATCGAATTCCTGTATTGACAGTATACCAAAGGAAAACCCAGTCCATCCATTTTGTGCAAATATATATAGATTCCTAATCCATTTTGTGCATATATACATACATATATATATAGAGAGAGAGATCAAATTTAATCCATTTTGTGCATTGACATACCAGTATACTACAGAATCAAACTCAATCCATTTGTACATTGATGTGCCAGTTTACCAAAGGGAAAACCAATCCATTTTCTGCGCGCACACACATATATATATATATAGAAAACCCAAATTGAAACTCATGGAATTGGGTGCCGATCTCCTAGATTTCCTTTGATACCTGTTGGAAAAATAAACCAAATACATGAACCAACTCAAGTATTGAATACAAAAAACTAACTCATATGTGGAATACATGCACTATCTCATTGGGAGATGATGTGTTAAACTTATTATTTTATTTATTGTCTTGTAATTTGTGTCTTTCTAGAGTCATGTATTGGTGCCTATAAATAAATGTTCTTAAGTTCTTTTGTAAGCAAGAAGCGAGAAAGAAATATATTAATATTTGAGAGTCTTATATAAAAGTTGTGTGTATTCTCCTTCTTCATATTGAGTGCCCTCCTACAAATGGGTATCAGAGCCAATTTTAAAGAAGAAGGTAGTAGAAAAAATCTCAAAATTATTTCATGGCAAATACAAGCAATTGGGCTTCTCTTATTCCTCACTTCAATGGAGACAATTATGATTAGTGGAACAACAATGTAAAGGTGCTGCTCAAATTAATGAAGTTATGGAATGTTGTTGAACAGAGTTTTGATGAACTCGAAAATGAAGATGATTTAACTTAAGCACAAAAGAATGCTTTGAATGAAAAGCGAGAAAAGGATAGCAAGGCACTTTTCACAATCTACCAAACAATTGAAATGCCGATTTATGAAAGAATTGCAAAAGCCACCAAATCCATGCAAGCTCAGGAGATTATATAACCGGCATACAAAGGTGAGGAAAAAGTGAAAAAGATACCTCTTCAAACCTTAAGATCAGAATTTGAGAAGTTAGAAATGAAGGAGAATTCATCTATTTCTGAGTATTTTACAAATGTTACATCCATTGTAAATCAAATGGCTTCCAATGGAGAAATTTTAGGAGATGAAAGAGTGGTTGAAAAAATTCTTCGCAGTTTGCCTAAAATTTTTAATTATGTTGTAGTTGCCATCAAAGAATATAGAGATCTCTTTTCCCTTTCTCTAGATGATTTATTGGGAACTTTGAAGGCTCATGAAATTCGAATCAATCAAAGAAATCCTCCTCCTCCTCCTCTTAACCAAGCTCTTAAATCTCAAGTTTCAATTACGGGAGGCCGTGGTTACAACCATGGTCGATGCCGTGGAAGGAATGGAAATTTCTAAGAAAGAGGTTCTAATTTCCGTGGAAGAGGAAGAGCTTTTTCAAAAAATGAAAATTTTTCTAAGGAAGATGAGAAAAATCAACAGACAAATTTTTCACAAAGAGGAAGAGGCCATGGTTTTTACCAAGAAAAATCTATGTTGAATGTTTTCATTGCCATAAACCCGGTCACAAAATTAGTGAATGTTGGTACAAACAAGCTGAAAAAAAATAAGACTAGTTTTATGCATGAAAACAAGTCTGATTTCTATGAAAATGAATCTTATGAAACTTTCTTGATTGCATGTCATGGTGATAATACTGATTATGTATGGTACTTGGATAGTGGTGCAAGCAAGCACATGACCAGCAACAAAAATCTGTTTTCAAATTTGGTTGAAGTGGATTATAGCCAAGTAACAATTAGAGATGCCAGAGCTTACAATTTAAGGCATCAGAGAAGTTTCATTCAAAACAAATTCCGGCAAAATTGAGAAAATGTCAGAAGTTTATTATGTGCCCGGCTTGAAAGGTAATTTACTTAGCACCAGTCATCTTTTGCGGAAAAGGATATGATATTCATTTTCATTATAATGCATGCATCATGACAAAGAACAATCAGTTTGTTGCTAAAATTGGGATGGCGGCTAACAATATTTTTCCTCTCAAGCTCCAAATTGCTAATATTTATTGTTTCACTAGTGTTGACAAAGGAGACTCCAAGTTGTGGCATGACAGGTTTGGACACTTAAATTTTGGAAGTTTGAAATTGTTGGCATTAAAGAAAATGGTAGAAAGGATGCCTCAAATTGAAAGTATAGATGGAATTTGTGAAGAATGCATGCTTAGAAAACAACATAGAGATCTATTTCCTTCACAATCCTTGTGGCGTGCCAAGCATCCATTGGAGCTTGTTCATACGGATTTGTGTGGTCCATTGTCGATTCCATCTCTTGGAGGTAGTAGATATTTTCTCCTATTTAGTGATGACTTCACTAAAAAAAATTGGGTATATCTTTTCAAAGAAAAATCTCAATCATTTCAAGTTTTCAAAGATTTCAAGGCCCAAGTTGAAAATTTTTCTGGTTTTCTAATTAAAACATCAAGAAGTGATCAAGGGCGTGAATATCTTTCCAGTGAATTTGAGAGGTTATGTAGAGATATTGGCATATGGCATGAGTTAACAGTTAGACGCACACCACAACAAATGGTGTGAGTGAAAGGAAAAATAAAACGGTCATGGAAATGGCAAGATGCATGCTTAAAAAGAAAAAATTGCCAATAGAATTTTGGGCGAAAGCAGTCTCTTGTGCTGTTTATTTGATCAACAGATCTCCCATAAAAATTTTGAAGAATCATACACCTCATGAAACATGGTATGGAAGAAAGCCTAGTGTTCAACACTTGAAGATTTTTGGAAGTGTTGCTTATGCACATATTCCGGATGTGATGAGAAATAGCTTGATAATAAGGTCGAAAAATGCATTTTTATTGGGTATAGTGAAAGGTCCAAGCCTATAAGCTATACAATCCAGAAACAAAGAAAATTATGATTAGCAGAGATGTAAAATTTGATGAAAATGCTTCTTTACTTGATTAAAAAATAGGTGGTTCTTCAAATGCAACAATTTTTGATGATTTTCAAGGTGTAGAAATTAATGGTGATTTGTTTTCAACATGTCCCTCATCAAGTGAAGGATCCTCTCAAGGCCCTCCATCTTCTCATGGGAGGAAGACAAGAAGCTTGCAAGAACTCTATGAATCTACCAATAAAGTGAATCAAGACAACCCTGTCTTTTTTGCTTTCTTTGCAGGAGAAGATCCAATCTTTTATGAAGAAGCATGCAAAGAGAAAAAGTGGAAGAAAGCAATGAATAAAGAAATTAATGCCATTGAAAAGAATGGCACATGCGAGTTGACTAATCTACCACCAAATAAAAATTTCATTGGTGTGAAATGGATTTTCAAGACAAAGGTAAATCCCGATGGCTCTATCAACAAGTATAACGCACGGCTTGTTATAAAAGGTTACAAACAAAAAGAAGGGGAGGATTATAATGAGGTATTTGCTCCAGTCTCTCGACTTGATACCATTCGTTTGATAATTTGTCTTGTTGCCTAAAATGATTGGAAGTTGTTCCAAATGGATGTTAAATCCACTTTTTTGAATGGGATCCTTGAAGAAGAAATTTATGTTGAACAACCTCTTGGGTTTGTGAAAAATAGGGAAGAACACAAGGTGTATAAGCTTAACAAAGCTTTATATGGCTTGAAGCAATCCCCACGAGCTTGGTATAGCCGCATTAATTCATATTTTGAGAGAAATGGTTTTCAAAAGTATCCGTATGAACACACACTCTACATCAAAAATGATTTGGAAGGAGGCTTCATGATTGTGAGTCTTTATGCTGATTTTTACCGGTAATAATATGAAATTGTTAAATGATTTAAAGTCTCAATGATGAAAGAATTTGAAATAACGGACTTGGGTTAGCTACATCATTTTTTGGGCATTGAAGTTCATCAATCTAAAGAGGGAATTTTTATTTCTCAAGAAAGTTATGCTAAAAAAATTCTTGAAAAATTCAAGATGGAGCAAGCCAATCCCGTTTCAACACCATGCATCACCAGAATAAAATTAAGCAAAAATGGTGAAGGAAAGCTTGTTGATTCTATCATGTTTCGAAGTTTGGTTGGAAATTTGATGTACTCAACCGCTACAAGGCCGGATATAATGTTTGCGGTAAGTTTGGTTAGCCGATTCATGGAGAAACCATATTCAAATCATTGTGAGGCCGCAAAAAGAATTTTGAGGTACATGAAAGGAACCATTGATTAATGTATTTTTTATAAAGCAAATGTTTCGGTTAAACTTGTTGGCTACACGGATAGTGACTTGGCGGGAAATATTGATAATAGTAAGAGCACATCCGGCTATGTCTTTAATCTTGGAAGCGGTGCAATTTCATGGAGTTCGAAGAAGCAAGTTACTGTGGCTCTTTCTACAACGGAAGCGAAGTATATTGTTGCTCACTTGCCGATTGTCAAATTATTTGGTTGCAAGGTATTTTGGAAAATCTCAAGCATAAGCAAGAAGGGCAACAACATTATTTTGTGACAATAGTTCAACTATCTCTATGACAAAAGACGAAGCATATTCGCATCTATTATCATTTCTTAAGGGAGCTTATCAATGAAGGAATTATTCAAGTTGAATATTGTGATACCTCTCGAGTCCGATACATGGGTTGATCAGGCCCAAGCCTAAACCCGAGGAAATATCAAACAATTAATATATAAACGAACACAATACAAAAAGATTTAAGAAAATAAATAACAAAGTTGAAAGAATTATTAAAAATAAAATCCTCCAAAGTTAAAGATTGAATAATTCAACTTTCCAAAACCTCCAAGAGTACAACTGAATAAAATCTCAGATGATAAGCAAACAACGGAAGATAAAATCCAAATCTAAAACATGGAATGAAATCCTACGTCGTCGATAAAGTGAATGACCGTCTCTGCTCAGCCCGAACAAGCCCTAAGACTGGAACCATCCGATACCTAAAAAATATAAGAGTGGGTCAGGCCCACGAACAAGTTCTAATCTAACTGCAATCCATACGGTGACCCGATATGCAGATACATCATAGATATCTCACAATATCTATCTAGTCCATATATATATATATATATATATATATATACACACACACACACACACACTAAGGGACATTTACTAAACTACAAAAGGGGTCTCAACCTAAATAGAAGACAACATGCAAAAACGCACCCAAAGGTGGGCATGAATACCTAGACCTAACAGGGTACACCTCAACCTATCATAGCCAACTACGCATCTACTGCATATACGCACCCTAACCAACAAGCCTGAGACTCAAGCTCATCTCGTGATACCATAACCATATATCTAAAGTCTGTCCAAAACCAGAGTATGTAATTCAATTATATAATGATCTGACATAAGATTTATAATCTAATTAGTCACTCAACTTATTCAGTTGATTTGACATAACTCCAAACACTAATTAATCCATGTAGTCACTCAACTTACTCAGTTGATTTGACCTAAATATAAGTAGGGTTAAATTTTTACAATCCATTCCCTTATTCCAGTAAGGTAGGTCTTAGCGTTTTGAGGTAAACCATCCCTAGTATGCCAACGTCCCATACCGATGCATACAATCCACAACATCCAAATAATTGACAGAATTTAATGTAATAATTTAGTAATTATAATCCAACACATAAATCCTTATAATTGACAGAATTTAATATAATAATTCAGCAAGTATAATCCAACACATAAATCCAGATAATTAATAGAATATAAGTTAATAATTCCTCAATTAAAATCCAACACCTAATTCTATGTAATTGACAGAATATATTTTAATAATTCTTCAATAAAAATCCAAGAGAAATATACCACGATCTAATATGTATAAGACCCTATTATGCATCCAAAACAAATTTAGAAATCATACTCCAGTCATCTAAGTTGCTAAAATAAGTTTAAGCAACTAAATAATTTATATCCGTCAACAGTGTACGATATTGCTTAAAACTTCCACACTGTGAATACCATTAGCATATAGAGATAAATTATGCCTTGTGGGTTCTAATACGGTAATATCGTGTTTAGAGTCCATGCTACATTTCGTTAAATTATTAACACAAGATTAAACAATTTAGTCCTTCCTATCTATTAACAGCATGCAAAGTTGCTTATTTTTAAACTGTTCATTTTATTTGCACTACAGATCAAATTATGCAATTAAAAAGTTTAAAATCCCATGAAATTACTTTTAAAATCCTCAGTCCAGTCCTTGAAACAATCCAGAATACCAAACATGTCCAAAACAGTGCCCAAAATAGTTCCGGAATACGTCCTAACAAGGCCAAACAAGGGAGCCTGCTCTCAAAACCACAGAGAAGGCTCAATGGACCATGGAGCCGACTCCCTAGCCCTTGGAACCGGCTTTGTGAAGAGGGGAGCCAGCTCCCAACCTCCTGGAGCCGGCTCTCTCCCTCTTTGAGAGCACTGATCCCCTTCTTCTTCGTTTCTGATCATCTGCTTCGTCTAGGGCCTCTTCCTACCCTTCTATTCTTCCTTTAAACTGATCTTAATAGTCTATTATATATCTAGTATCATCCCAATCCTTTGTTTATAACAGTAAGAATTAATACAATAATTAAAACAATACCAATTTGTATGCTTTAAAACAGACGACGAACACCAAAGTTGCAAGAATTATTTCATACAAAATTACACACATACAGATGATCAAGTTGACATATATTACGCTTGTAAGATTCAATTAATATTTAATTACAATCCTAGAGATCATTTAGGTATGCACAAAACACAGGCCAACGGGAGAGAAAAAGAAAAGAACTTGCCTGTGCAGTTTTGGAATCAAAACCTTGTTGCCGTCTTCCTAAGCTTTCCGATGACGTCCGTTTACTGTCAACTCAACCTCCTACCGCTCAACCTTCCCTTCTCCTAGGTCCGACCTTTAATCCACAGCCGGAACCCTCATTGCAATTGCTCTGTTTTTCTCACAATCGCTCTCTATTTCTCTCTATATCTTTGGTACGTGAATAGGGTTTTTCCAACCCTTGTTGCAGACTATAACAGTATACTTATAGGCACAACAAAACTTAAATCCAATTAAACCCTAAACTGAACCTACTTGTAACATTATAAAGTAAAACCCTAATTGAAAGAATATAACCTACTTGTAACATTATAAAGTAAAACCCTAATTGAAATCAATTAACTCAACTAATAAACCATATAACCAATTAAAAACAAGTAATTCCAATTAATCAATTTAAAGAAAAATAAAAATACAATTAATCCATTAATGAAAATAAAAACACAATTAATCAATTATTGCAACTAAACAACCCATTAAACACATAATGATAATTAAATACACAAATAAATAATAAAACAATTAAATAATTTAGCAAATAAACAATTAATCAAACAAAAATGCAATAAAACCATAATTAAAATGCTAAGACTATCCTTTTAAAATTAGGGGTATTACAAATATTGCAAGACGGATGAACAAATGGCAGATTTATTCACAAAGCCTCTTGGTGGAATTTTATTTATTAAGAATCTTGCAAAGTTGGGAATGAAAAGCAAATTTGGTTTACGGGAGGCATTGTTGGAAAAATAAACCAAATATATGAACCAACTCAAGTGTTGAATACATGAACTAACTCATGTGTGGAATACATGCACTATCTCATTGGGAGACAAAACACTTGTGTTAAACTTATTATTTTATTTATTGTCTTGTAATTTGTGTCTTTCTAGAGTCATGTATTGGTGTCTATAAATACATGTTCTTAAGTTCTTTTGTAAGCAATAAGTGAGAAAGAAATATATCAGTATTTGAGAGGTTTATATGAAAGTTATGTGTATTCTCCTTCTTCATATTGAGTGCCCTCCTACAATACCACTAGAGTGAGCTTGCCACCAAAGAATTTTAGCTTGGAAAGCTCACTGTTCACTAATGCTGCATCGTCATGGTTGCTGAATCCGTCGAACACATGGCTATGTTCCCAATCCACACCCTCAAAATCTGCATGTAGGTAATTGGGTCTTCGTGCCCATCTTCAAACCTTACTCTCCAACCAACCTTTAGCCCCATTCTCAAGCTCGAAGGCCCTACCATCCTCTATCGTGGTATCATCGCCATGGGTTCCTCCTCCTTGAGGTATGCCCCCGGCACAGCTTATATTGATCTGTTTTCTCTTTAGATTCTAGGCCACATCATCACCCCCTCCCTGTTCCTCCCTTTTACGAGGAAACCAGATCCAAATAGTCAGGGATCTGGATAGAGATTTTTGATTCTTCCATAGAAGTGTCGGCCTAGTAAGGGGTAGCAACGGATCTAGGCCCGCAGCTTTAGATTGGCCACCAACTGTGGAGACGAAAGCCTCTCGCTTCCGTGAGCTCTGATTCACCTCCCTGTGGTTCTTTCTTCCTTGCTTGTCACCTTGATGAATTGATAATGATGATGTTGAGGAAAGATGATGATGCGACAGTGGAGCTGATTTGTGGTAATCTTATATGTGTGTGCGTGATTTGTGGTGATGATGATATATGTGTGCGCTTATGTATACACATTCAATATATATATATATATATATATATATGTATATGTATTAGTTATTTTGGTTAGGGTCTGAAAGAGGGGAAAGTGAAGAAGAGGGTAAGGATTTTGGGTTTATCAGATGGGTTTTACTCAATAACCCATTTAAACTTATTTGATTTAAGGATATTTAAGTCAATTTTATTTATCAACTTTATATTAAAAGGTATTAAAGTCAATTCACCATTGTCAGGGTGTTTTTGTCCATTTTATCAACTTGAGGGGGTGTGATTATCCAAAAGTAGGACAACTTTCATCTACTTGTCCTTATGCTAAACCTCAGAGGGTGTTGGTGAACTTTACCCTATTCTAAAATGACACACAAAACCCCATCAAATAGTGTAACTAGTTCCAAATAAAGTGCAATTGGTTCTAAATGCATTATGTCCAAATTTATCTTAAAAAATACCGACTTCACTTAACCCTTTTGAAAAAACAAGTGTAGTTACATACGTATTTAATATTCAAATTCGATCAACAGGTATTAAGCTTATGTTGAACAATTGTTCTTTAGCTTCTGAAATTGAGACATAGGATAAACATAAAATTACAACTTGATTTACCAAGTTTTCAAATTTGCTAACCCAAAAACTAAGTTCCTCACAATATTAAATATTCTTGGGATTTGTATGCACTAGCAAAGCGAATTCTTATTTGGATTGTAAAGACATTGTTCTTTATCTAAAATGAGATTTATGTGTTGTATAATTGGTGAATGCGAATGTATTTTGCTTCGATTCATGATGGAATTGAATATGTCCACTTGATTGCAAGATATATTTATATGTATGTGATCGCGGTCAATATAAGATTATAAATAATAGTCAAAAATAGTTCGTAATCGAAAATTAAGGATGAACCCCTAACTAACTAAGATATGAATTGGATCCGCGAAATGTAGAGATATATTGCGAGAGCTGTCATATGCAATTGCTGCCAATCACTGTCATGGCATTTGACTCTCAAGCATGAGAGAAATATAGATTCTTTTATTAATTTATAATTACTTTGATTTGTTCGGCAGAACCTTCGGGATCCTTTGACTGGCATTTTGAGTCATTATCTAATTAACAGTTAGATGGTTATATTCTCAATATTTGCATCAGTGATACTTGTAATTATTTTGTATTGATTATGGTTGATTACAAAGTAAATTCGAAGGTTTTCGTGTATTTTTGGCAAAATAGTTTTCTATGTATTTATTTACTAAATTATTATTTTTGTTACAAAAAGTTTATTGTGGTCAAGTCAGAAATAATCAAGGTACCAAAATAAATATATTAATTAATTGGTCGAATTAATAATTTTAATCATCCGATAATTAATTATGCATAGATGAGTCAAAGTATAACATTGATGTAAGAGTTATTTACTAATATTTGATTGGAGGTCAAATAATTTCTTTTAATGAAATATAAATTAATTTATAAATTAATTGAATCGAGTCCATGGTAGTTGGACCGAAATAATTATTAATTCATTAGAGCTAATATTTAAAAAATGTATGAGAAATTACCGCTGGACCATAGTCTGATTGGTTTTAAACTTCTAATTCAACTTCAAATCTTAATCTTTAATTTTGAGTTCAAATGTCTTGATTTCAAACAAATCCACTTATCAACGGATCATTAGCTAATCTGTTGCCATGGTCAGAAGAACCAGTTCATTGGACCTATTTTCTTCCGTGACTACCTCCCAACTTTGCATATATAAGCCACCGACCCATCATGCATGTACATGTACCTCTCTTCTTATTGCCTTATTTGACCTGCCGGACCATTTTTTACCCTTAATATGTACTACATTACTAGTACACTAGGTACGTACCAGTGTAGTACCACATATATAATACGGGGTAACATGTAACATATGTTAACATGACGTCAAATATTTCGGCTGTGTTCGGTTATCTTGGAATTAAAATCAAAAAGCTTTTGGCCTATTGGCTGTGTTCGGTTGCTCACTAATCGATTAAATGGCGAGCAAAAGTCTTCCTAATTAATTTTTCTATCGGCTCTCTATATTTAAATACAAGTATATATGGTTAGTACGTACATTAGTCAACTGTATTAGTTGGGTTTACTTGGAAGATGTTCCTCCACGTCCACACGCGATACGTATAAGATAGTTGGTGGACCCAAATAGCGGTTGTTGGTATGAAAGACTTGGGTCTTCATTAAATGTTGAAAGAGCATTTCCAGCCGTCTCTAAAGAAACAATTGAATTGAATTGAATTAGGAGAATCCAATAGGGGGCTTATTTGGCCCAATTAGAAGAGAAAAAATCTGCATCCACCGCACGTGTTTGACCACAAGACTCTCCCCCCCTCTCGCATATCAACGGTAATTGGAGGCCAAAATTGTGAAACATGTTAATGTTTGGCGGGTAGTATTTTAGATTTAATTTTAAAAAAAAAAAATTTAGTATAAATTTTAGATTAAGGTTATGTTTGGCATACATAAAATTGGAATTTTAGAGTTAGAAGTGGTGAAATTAAAGAAAACAATTCAAAAAATTGAATCAAAATTTTATCTAATTTCATCAATTTCAAGACTTTAATTTCATACGGTCAAACACAACCTAAACTTTCTTCAATTCTAAATCCAAAATGCTTTTCAAACATAATATAAATTTAATTTTTAACACATATCGCTTACACACCCAAATTACTCATTTAAAATTTCGAACACACCTCGTCCATTTTGAAAGGTGTAACCACGAAGCCATTGATCACTAAAGTTAAGAATTAAAAATGTTAAAGTTATCCAAGTCATTATTTTGAATTTTCATATGACCAAAGATACATCCTCCAATTTAAAAGGTAGGGCCCACACCCCACCTACCCAACCCTCTTTTGCAGCCTACAAATTCGGAGAACTGTGTCTTTATTCTTTTTATATACTAGTGATTACCATGAGTGTTAACTGTTACGGGAAGGATGGGCATCATGTGAGTAAGAAAAAGGGGGAGGTCAAGATCGATGAAGTGTGAGCTTCATATATGATGATTCAATTCTATCAGTTTAATTTTAGCGGGATGTAGATAAAATGATCAAGCACATTAAAATTACAAAAATTGATGGAACCCTAATTTGATTCACCTTCTTTCATTCCATGCAGTCCATACAATAAGATGAGATTAGGAGAATTTTTTAAAATAATTTGTAATTTTATCTCACATAATTTTCATGGTGTGTATTATTTTTCTTTTGAGGACAAGGGATTCTACCAATTTTGATTTTCTGAGTGTCAAACTACAGAATTTTCGGAGAAGGCCTTTGGATAGTCTCAGGCTGTCGTATTGTGTACCTTGAGGCCATGGCACCCTAACCTGGAATTGACGAAAGAGTTTGATTCCAATTTGGACAAAGTTATTCAACTCTTCACTTGAATTTTTGGACTGCCACGACCCTACAAGTCCAAAGATATATTATGACTTAAATATTCTTCTACTAAAAAAATTTTATAAAACAAAGGGCAATTGAAAAAGTAATGTCGTAACTTAGGTCACACAATTTTTTTCAACAGGTGTCACTCTCACGCTTTGCGCCCACTCTTGTCCAAATTCTCACTACTTATGAATTAATTTTGTCGCTCTCACGCTCCACCTCTCGAATTCGCTCTCACTCCCACTTCCGCTTTATGTGATTTAGGTCATAATTCTATTATGTTGGGTTGGATACGCAGGAATGAAATATTCATTCAAATCATTCATTTATTTAGTATGAAATTTAAAGTAGGAATGACCATTCATTTGAAATTAAAATTTATTCCGATGAATAAAAAATCTATTCTATAACTAAACTTATGGAATTACCATTCCATTTCCAAGTCATTTTTTTAATTAAAAAAAAAAAAATTCAAGTTCCCAAAAAATTCTCATGTTCCAAGTTTAAAAACCACCATCACCAATGCCTTTCACCATCGCCACCTCCACTGTCACTGCCACCGCTATTACAGCCTTTTGCCTCCAACACCTCCACCATCAACATGTATAGCACTGCCACCTCCACTACCACCACCACCGACTTCCACCACTTTCCACCACCATTGCCTTCTACCAACACTACCTCCAATACCTTCCACCACTGTCATCGTCATCACCACTGCCATTGTGTTTCATCTACACTTTCGTTGTTCACCACCATCTTCCACCTAAACCGTCGCCGTGGTCACCACCGTCGCCTTCCACCACCACTATTGAGGGGTATTTTGGGTAATTCAATTTGAAATTCATTTCATTTTAGGTTTTAAATTGGTTCAACCAAACACTAAAATGTTATTATCATTCCATTCCTACATCATGTTATACTTGCAATCAAATATAAAATGAGAATGATTATTCCATTCCATTCCCATTCTGATTCCATTTTCATGTGCATTTCATTCATTTCTTGCATACTAAACACAACATAAGAGTTTTCGTGTAGGTTATCACAAAACTTTATTTCAATATGTAATCATGCATTACCTTTGTGGATACAACAACAAACAAAAGCCTTTTTACCAATTGCTTAAGATCGGCAATATGAATCATATTCTTCGAATGCACCCTATTAGAAGTCAAAATCTCAATCAAACTACATTATTTTTCTTTACTAACTCTACTAACATTAATTAACTTTTGTCACTTTTTCTACGTACGCAGCGCGCTTAAAAGTTTTTCTGTCAAAACAAGACCGATCTAGTTATAATCTTTTTAATTCAATTCCAAGATTTTAAGATTAGAAGTGAAATTGAAAGTTGTTCGTGAATCTTAGCTTGATAAACTTCGAGAAGGTGAGAACAATATTTTAGCAAGGTGAGTTAAAAGGTAAGAACACTTGCATGAATCGCATGCTTTCAAAATTTGAGAATTGCAAAAATTTTCTAATTGTAAAAACCTTCTATTTAGGTTTGGCCAACTTGAACCAGTTCGAGTACTCCTGAACTGGTTCAAGTGTTAAAGTTGGGTTTCTAAATTTTTTACTGGCCAACTTGAACCGATTCAAGACAACCTGAACCGGTTCATTCCTGTAGATGTTTTTGGAAATTTTGTTTCAATTTTCTATTTTGCATAAACTTTTACCTTAATGATCAACGAAATTGACTTATTTTTCAAGTACAATTAGGGTTTCTAAAGTCTATAAAAACTAAATTTCCCACTTAGGGTTTGACAAATTTTTGCATCAATAATCTGATTTTCATTAAGAGCCTATTCTGTAAGATTTTTCTAAAAGCATACACACTTTATAGACAAAAGTAATGGCTACACATCTATCCTATTCGGAATCACTCGCTTCATCTAGTTGAATGACAGAGAAGTCTTGGTCTGCAAATTCAAAAACAGCACGATTCCGAAAATCTTCGAAGCCGTCAAAGTAGGCCTTCGACATAATCTCCTTGAAGGTGGGTGAGGCTTTAAACTCACCCACTGCATTGGCTCTTTCCACCATTAGTTTCTGGGACATCTCCTTGTTGAGTTTTTGCACATAAGATGCATAACAAGCTCGTTCTGTTTCTAACTCAGCACGCATTGCTTGTAGAGCGACCTCATGTTTATCACGTTCCACTTGTAAATCGGCTTGGTGTTGGGAGCGAGTAGAAGGCAACATATTGGTGTAATGCTAACCTCCTTTTACAGCTAGACACGACAAGTAATACGCGTGTGTATTCACCTGTACGCACGTGGGAATAAAAAGTTACAATGAAGAGGAAAAGAAAAGCTAAATAAAAACAGAGGATGGTGCGAGAGTTAACCCATGCGAGATCATGCATGAGTCGATCTACAATCTCAGTTGGAGGGCGTGAATTCAGATACATCATATCCTCCTTCAACAAAGACTCGCTTATCTTCTTAAAAGCAAGTTGAGCATTGCCTAGAACAGATGCTGCTGAAGAGTAGGGATCTGAGGGGAGTACCGCTGCTTCAGTAAGGAGTGGCATAGTCCCATCCACAAGCTGATGAGGGAATTGCGAGTCGGATTCGTGTGGAGAAACAACTAAAACAGGTAAGACCCTTTGTGCTGTAATAGTAGGCTTCTTTTTTTTCCTCTTGGCGGGGAAAGTAGGTGGGAAGTCACTTGAGCCTTCTTTGAACTGAGCTAGAAGCCTCTTATTAAGTTTTCGGGATATAGTTACAGAGGACTTGCCAATTGGCTGAGGACCAATCCCATGGGTAAACAAAGTCTGAGGTGTCACGAGTGAAGACCAGTCCATCACTGGGTAGTTAAAGGCTTCCTTTATTCGCTGGAGATCATCAAATGAAACGACAATCTCTTTAACGCCTGAAAGAACAACAACTCTGTTAATAACTCAAACAAAATTTACTTTGAGTTTTAAAACATAAGAGGGTATCATTATGGACAACTCACCGGTGGAATTCTGATTACACCACGCACGAGGAATGGAAGTCCCTATTCGTAGGAAAGCACTTTCTTCAGGAAAGAACTCCCAGCCATCACCAAAAACGAAAAAGAAACTGCTTTTCCATAGTTTGTGCTTAAGGGGAATTCCAGAGATAAGAATTCTGTCCCGTGGGGAGAAGTACAACCAGTCACCCCTTTTGGGAATGTAGCAATGAAGAAACTCTTGGATAGTGAGCGAGGTATTACAACAAGCTCGCCACAGAACTAAACAACCCATCATTGTTTTCCAGGCATTCGGGGAGAGTTGAGTCGGAGCAAGATTAAGGTGACGCAACAGTTCCCTAATAAAAAGAGGGATTGGAAAACGCAATCCGGCAATGAAAGCAGACTCATAGAAACAAATCTCAGTTGGGTAAAAGGAGGACGCTCTATCATCAAGTGAAGGAAGTCTGAGAGCAACACTGTCTGGAATTGAATAAGTTTGCCTGATCTGATCCAGATCCTGTGAGGTAAGGGAGCCTGCTATATCCTGTACCAGATGTGTCTCTGACGGAGCCGAATCAGACTGGCGGTGTTCCTCGTCTGACATAGTGTTAGATTCTGGGTAAAACATGCTGGCAGTAACACACGCTACTGTATGCAAGAGCCTAGCTTCACAGTGACCTATAAAATTTTCTAACTTTGGTCTTGGTATACTGAGTTGGAGGAAAAAGCAACAACGAATTAAATAGAAGCAGGAAGAAAACGAGGGCATGGAACTTACCACATCACTACGACTGGCACTACCTGGCTTTCTGGATGATGGAAGTAATTTGAATGAATTTTACTCGAACCATCTCGGTTTATAGCAGAAGAACGTAAACAGATAAGGAAAGTATTTCTGGTGGAATTCTAATAGAAATCTGTTTCGTGAGGGACAAGCAGCTCTCAGCAGGCTATTTTGCGGGCTATTTTATTTTTACAAGGTAGAATAAGATTCGGAGTTCGAATAGGACAACCACACTGGCAGCCCTGCATGAGTTACCTATGTGCCAAAAGGTAGGCTGCCAGCATGGCAGCCTGCCATATATACAAACTGTCAATGTGGCACTACGGTCCTGCCAATGAGGCACTACGACAAATATTTCAAAGGCAACTACGGTCCTACAAAAAAAAAAATAGGAAAACAAAAAATGGCAATCTAAGTCAAGTTAATGGATAAGGCTCTACTATTTCATAATCAAACCAACTTATTGTAGAAATACAGGGTGAACGGTTCTACAATTCCAGCTATTTGTTATTATGTCATATTTGGGAATTAACGTTCCGATGGTTTGACAAGCAATCCTCCGAAACGGGGGCAACTGATGATTATAATTTAATTACCCGTGGATAGGGGAAGATCGTTAAAGTAACGCGCTATCTCATAAGATTGAGATAGGCTCTACAGACTAAGATAAGGACTACGACTAAGATAAGGGTTACAGATTACGATAAGAATTGTAGAATACGATAAGGATTAGGCCAACAGATTATGATAAGGATTAAGGACGACATGGACGCTACGTAACATCCTGACCCAAAGTCCTATAAATAGGGAGGGCTAATGGACGTTTGGAGGTAGGCAAAAAACCCTAACTCAATATCTCGATTTCTCCAGAGAGATTATCATTCACACTGACTTGTTCGTCGGAGCCTACTCCACCGGTAACACACCGGTGTTTATAGGATCACTTTTTCTTCTCTTTATTCAGGAAGTCAGATTAGATCCGGATTGCGCAGAATCCATCTTTAACAATGTCCAATGTAATTTATCTAAAAGAAAAGAAAAGAAAATAAAATAGAATAGAATAACTATGACGTAACAGGTTTACTTTAAAAAGATATGCTAACTAAGAAAATATGGCGGACCCAAATACCACATCCCACAGATTAATTTCAACATAAAGTTAAAAAGCCTGCTCTCCTGTATCCAAAGGAGACCAATCCAATGCATTTCCTTTCAAATACTACGTATGAACATAGAATATTCGATTTTTAATTCCACGGATTTACTAGTTTGCAGTTTGTAGCACGTTGCGGTACGCACCTGCTACCAAAGTAGTGTGATAAATATCATTTTTAATTAACGTCATGTATGGTGATGAAATGCATGCTTGCATTTCGTATTCAATAAATTAAATTAATTACCTCATTGTTAATTAATTAAATACCCTCTACCAGATTTTCCAACACATGTATTACTACATTTCAACATTTTATTTTTTTTTACAATTACATAAAACTAAGATACGACTTCCCTCTGTAAATTCTAGAGAGAGAGAGAGAGAAAGAGAGAGAGAGACAGACAGACACAGAGAGACAGAGCAGCCCCACTTGTATGCTCTTAAATACCATTCCACCATTTGTTTCAATGCATGTATTTGATCATTTCAGCATACTTTTGCAACTGGACAGGACTTTAGACTAAAGAATTCTTCTAGTTTCTAGAGAGAGAGAGAGTCAGGCAGAGAGAGAGAGAGCAGCCGCCTGCGTGAATAAAAGGGGATTGTGTACGCTACTTAGTTTGCCACGCATATAATTTAA